>NC_067151.1:19680147-19995147 GCF_903995435.1 Acomys russatus
TATACACATAAAAATCTCAAGTCCGGTATGATGGCACATGCCTTTAATCCCAGCACTCAGGAGGTAGCCCCACAGGGATACACAGTAAGACCTTTTCTTTAAAAAAAAAAAAAAAAAATGTTTTTTAATTAAATCTCAAAACACTTTTCTAAATTTCCAGTGTGCATATACACTAATTAAATAGTGTCATAAATTTGGACTATGTAGATTATATAGGTTTTTCTCAGCAAAATTTCTCATGGTAATTTATAATTAGTTCTGAATCTAAGTAGTTATTCTAAAATGTCAATTAATTCTTAACTCTTGACTTTTTAGATAGTTTGAGACAGTTTTGCCAAGTGGCCTAGTCTGGCCTGTAATTTATGATCCTGCCGCATCCAGGATGCTGATTTGAAAGGTTTCCACCAGCACTCCTGATTTTGGATCTTTATACCACAAATTTGCGTGGCTATAATGTTTATTACTCATAGTGCAATGGTTCATTATTATAGCCTATTTGTGTGTTGTATACCTGTCTGCGTGCTTTTGTGTGTGGAGTCCAGAGATCAGTGTTGGCTGTCTACCTCTGTGGGAACACAGTTCAAGAATGGCTATGTGTGAGAATTCTGGTGCTTATGAGAAAACTCCAAGAAAACAAGTCTTGGGACCTCAGTTTCTTCAAAAACTGAATTGTTCTTGGATTGTGTTTCCATGCTCCTCCCAGGTGTAGCAGACAGGAGTGAGTTTACTTCAGCTGTTGTTATTTCATGGTTTGCCACATGCAGCTTGTCCTTCTGATTGTTCACTTTACTCGGGTGACTCCTCTCAACCCTCAGAGTATAAATTGCCTGTTGTATGAGCCTTTAGTCCATCTCAGTTTTAGGCCCTCTCTCCCAGGCTCAAACTTCCTATAAGAGCAGTAAACATACCTCTAATCTCTTGTTCTCAATCTGACTTTTTCAAGATAAGATCTCTCACTGGACCCAGCCAAATCACAATTTTGGCTAGTTTGGCTGGTAACAAGCCCTAGCAATCCTCCTGTCTCTACATCCCAAATGCTGATATTACTGGAGTACATAAGTCAACCTATGGCTCTTACATGATGTTGGGGTTCAAACACAAGTCCTCCCACCAAGGCATTTCCCAGTCTCTCTCTCCTATCTATCTGTCTGTCTGTCTATCTGTCTATCTATCTTTATTTTATTTATGCATTTTGTGGGAGTTGTGTTAGTTTTGGTACAGGGCCTCTATGTAGTCTTGGCTGTCATGAATTCATCATGCAGACCATGCTGGACTGAAACTCACAAAGATCTATCTACCTCTGCCTCCTAATGCTGGGGGTCATGATTTCTGCTTCTGATGGGTGGCACATGCCCTTAATCCCAGAAGTTAGGCAGAAACAGGTGGATCTTTGAGTTCAAGGCCACCCTGGCCTACATACATGGGGAGTCCAGGCCAGCCCATCTACACAGTGAAACACTGTCTCAAAACAAACAAAAAAGATTTTGCATGAAGTAGCAGTGGTAAGGCATCATTCTGTAGTAGAACCATGCTTAAGCTATGTAACTGAGTTTCAGTAAGTTAGTTCAGTAAAATAACCCAGTAAATTAGCCTATTAAAAAAACAAAAAACTGAGACCTGGCTGGGCAGTGGTGGCACATGTCTTTAATTGTGGATGTCTGAGTTTCAGGCTTGGTCTACACAGGGAGTTCCAGGGCAACCAGAGCTACACGGAGAAACCCAGTCTCAAAAGCAAAACAAACAAAACAACAGCAACAAAAAACCCACGGCTGGGAGACAATATAACAGTATTTACCTGTTGTAGTTAGCACTATTTATTTGCTTTAAGACATTATTTTAAATTTTATTTACTTATTTTATATGTGTGAATGTTTTACTTGCATGTATGTCTGCATCATGTGTGTGTCTGTTACCTAAGAGGGCAAAAGAAGGTGTTAGATCCTGGGACTGGAGTTGCAGGTGGTTGTGTCTCCCATGTGGGTGCTGAGAATTGAGCTTGGGTTCTTTAGAAGAGAACCTGGTGCTCTAAACTAAACTCTTAAGCTGTGCTTCCAGGCTGCCGCCTCCTCCTCCTCCTCTTCTTTTTCCTCCTCCTCTTCCTCCTCCTCCTCCTGTTAAAAATAAAATCCAAGCAGTGTGTGTAGAGCCAAGAACAAGGACTTTGGCATTAAACAGATCTGGACTGAACTCTGGCCCCACTACTTATTAATCCAGTCACCTTAGAGACAGATAGTTCTCTGAACCATAGATTATAAAATAGGGATAGCAACCTTTCATGTCTTGTGGTTGTTCAAAGGGCTAAGTGAAATGAGGAATGAAAGTCATATTCAGTGACAAGAAAAGGCACTAAATAAATATGTAGTTCTTTAGACCGCATATTGATGGTGTATGTGAAAAATTGCTATTTCTGCATTCTGTAGTTATACTCCCTGGATCTAGGTGCTCTGGTAGATTCTCAGCTCCAGCTAAAAAACTGTATAGGTATTAGCTTAAAGAGAAGGGGAAGTAGCTGGGCATGGTGGCGCACGCCTGTAATCCCAGCATTAGGGAGACCGAGGCAGGCAGATCTCTGTGAGTTTGAGGCCAGGTCTACAAATCCAGTGCAGGACAACCAGGCCTGTTACACAGACAAACCCTATCTCGAAAAGCCAAAAGAAAAATAGAAAAAGGAAAGGGAGAGCTTGGCTAGAGGGCATAGTTAACATGGCTCAAGGAAAGAAATAATCTAATTTCAACATTTATTAGAAGTTAAGGTAGTTCTTCCTCATTAGGGAAACAACCAACTTTTAACACAGCAATATCACTTATTTTTTTTATGTTTTCAAAGTTTGAGACACAGTCATTATATAGCCCAGGCTAGCCTCATGCAGTGGCATAATCTTAAAGCATCATTTATTTTGATGAATAGAAATTCCCAGCCGGGCGGTGGTGGCACACACCTTTAATCCCAGCACTCAGGAGGCAGAGGCAGGCGGATCGCTGTAAGTTCGAGGCCAGCATGGTCTACAAAGTTAGTCCAGGACAGCCAAGGCTACACAGAGAAACCCTGTCTCGAAAAACAAACAAACAAAAAAAAGGAATTCTCAACTGATACATGTTGACTAGTTTTCTGCTCTTTACTCATCTGGTTGGAGGAGCAGGGTCACAGTAGCTCATGTCATTGCATTAAGATATAACAAAATACAAATAAGAGAAAGGAAAAGTATTAATAATTCCAACACGAAGAGGTCATTGCTACCTTATATATATATGATCATCTTTTCCCCTCGGTATTTGCATGTAAGACTGCTTATTTTCTTTTTGGCCTAACTAATAAGTGACTGGGTAGTCTGCTATCATTTTAATAGCCGACTGGCATTCCCTTTTGTGGCTCTACCACAATCTCCTAATTCTCCAAGGCACATTCTTAAATTGCATGTTTTATTCATTTAAGTAACCTAATTCTTTCATGCATCTTTTACCTGTCTATTAATTTCTGAGTTTCTTGCTTGTTTGTTTGTTGTTTTGTTTTGTTTGAGACAGCATCTATTTTCTGTTTCTGGATTTGTTTTTTGTGGTGTTTGGTTGGTTGGTTGGTTGGTTGGTTGGTTTTGCTTTGCTTTTGGTTTTTGAGACAGGGTTTCTCTGTGTAGCCCTGGCTGTCCTGGAACTCACTTTTAAGACTAGGCTTATCAGACAGATATCCACCTGCCTCTGCCTCCCAAATGCTGTGATTAAAGGTGTGCAGCACCACACCTGGCACAAATTTCTAGGTTTGTAAGATTACACAGATTCACCAGGCAGTGTTGGTGCACGCCTTTATTCCCAGCATTTGGGAGGCAGAGGCAGGTGGATATCTGTGAGTTCGAGGCCAGCCTGGTCTACAAAGCAAGTCCAGGACACCAAGGATACACAGAGAAATCCTGTCTCGAAAAACAAAAAACAAACAAACAACAACAACAAAAAGATTAAACAGATTCAAAACTTTTAATTATATTGTTATGTAAGTAGACATGTTAATTATTATATTAGAATCCACAAGAAAAAACACTTTGTGTCCTCTTGTCACTTGGTTCATTACCTGTGATTCTGTCTCCTTGATTTTGTGCTTTTACTATGGCTGATTTAAAAACAAAACCAAAACAAACAAAAAACATGAGACAGGGCTGGACAGGTCAGTCATTAAGGGCACTGGCTGCTTTTCCAAAGGAAGTTGAGTTCAATTTCCAGCAGCCACATGATTTCTTCTTCTCTTCCTCTTCCTCCTCCTCCTCCTCCTTCTTTCCTTACAGGTTAAAATTGTGTTAGAGTCCATCATAATGACAGCTCTAAATTAATAGACGTAATGCTAATCGTTTATACATTGCTTTGCTTTGTTTGATCTGCTGAGACACATGTTGCTACTTCAGCAGCTTCTTGTCTTTTAGTCTCCTCTGTCTTTTAGTCTCCTCTCTCTTTACTGAGTTGGGATGTAGCTTGCTGTTCTGTGCAAGTCCCTCTATCTGTTATCAGGAATCAAACAGTGCAAATGGCAGGCTTACAGCTTGAATTTCCAAAGAACCATTCAGAACCAGAAAGGAGTTCTAAGGGAAAGGAAAAATCATTACTCATTTCATGTGACAGAATGTAGGCTTCCCTGCTTAGCTTCCTGCTAGCTTCCAAAGCATCACTAGGGCCAGGTGTGGTGGCTCGTGCCTTTAATACCAGCTCTCAGCAAGAGAGGCCTTGCTGATCTGTCTAGTGAAATCCAGGCTAGCCAAGGTTACACAAAGACCCTATCTCAAGACAAACTAGAAAACCTAGCAGTGTTTGCCTCTGAAATACACTTTTGAATTTGAAACTCAAAAGTATTCCTTTCAGCCTTCTTAACTAGTCATTAAGAAAAGTGGTGGCCCAGGGACAGCAGTGTTAAAGGCAAACTACTGAAGAGATTTAAAGGCAATATTTATAGGTTACTGGCATAAAATGTCTTGCCTTTATCCTATCTTGGGGTATCTGTATGTGTTATTTAATAAAGGCATTTGCAGAGAGGAAGTGGGGAAACAATGTGATGAGTACAGGGTACAAGACAAAATAAATCAAGTAAAAGGAAGTTGGAGTGAAGGGTGGAGACAGGTTCTGTGCCACTGGGGCTTTAATCCCACAGTTTGGAAAGCTAAGGCAAAAGGATCAGGAGATTGGGTTTAGCCTGAGCTATATATGGAGACTTTATCTCATAGAGAGAAACAAAACAAAAGTCGGAAAGGGGGGAAAAACACAAGATAAAAAGAGTGCTTCTGTGAACTACAGATGTCATGTTCTGATTATACATATTCACCAAGCACACATTAAATTGCTGCTGCCCTTCTTTCTCCCTGTTTCTCTTCATATACTTCTGAAACTTAGACTATGGAAAGTCACTGTTTATATTCTAGAACTGTAAAAGGCCATATAACTTAGTATTTAAGAGCTCAAAAGTTAGAATTCCAGCTCCACTATTTCTAGATTTACAACTTTATACAATTCACTTAATTTTTCTGTATTTCAATGTCCTCATCTGTAAAGTAAGAAAAATAATGCTACATACTAAATAAGATGATTTTTTTTTTTTAAAGTTAATTATTTCCCCTGAGGCGTACAGAACACTGTGCCCAATCACCTCTTTGGACACACTATGTGTACAGATAGGCAGGCACACATACATAGTCACAAAAATAATAATTTTTAAAAGAAGAAATAAAATATATCTAATTAGCTGGACATGGTTAATGTATGCTTGTAATCACAATACTTGTTTGTGTAGTTTGTTTTTTGTTTCTGTGATGACATAGGGTCTCTTACTATGTAGCCCTTAATCTGGCCTGAAGCTTACCATGTGAACAAGGCTAGCCTTGAACTTGTCATCCTCCTGCCTCTTTTAAGACCTGGGGCCACAAGCATGCACTACTGTACTGACTTAAGCCCCGATTTGGGAGAAAGAGGAAGGAGGATGACAAGTTTTCAGGCTAATGTAGGCTACATAGTGAGACCAGATCTCAAACAAACAAAGAATTGGAACAACAATAATCCAAAGTAAGGATATGAAAGATGTTTTAAATTTAAAAAAAGTAAAACAAATGAAAAGCTTTCTATGCTGTTTTTCTAGAGCTCTTCTTAAAAATGTTTGTATGTGCATACATGTGGAGGTCAAATGACAACTGTTCTCTCCTACCATGTGGGATGCAGAACTCAATCACAGGTCACTGGCTTGACAGCAAGCACTTCTACTTGCTGAGGCTATCTCACCAAACTTGCAGGACATTTTTAAGTTTGCAACTTAACTCTTCTTTCTTGTGTATGTGTTGGTGGGGAGTCATGTATGTGGATCCACATGCAGGTGGTGGCTGTAGGCCAACCTCCCATGTTGTTTTGCATAGATTATCCATCTTTTTCTTAAAATACAATCTTGAGGGACCTAGAGCTTACAGATTAGACTAGGTTAGCTGGGCAGCAAGCCTCAAGGATCTGCCTATCTCTGCTATTTCCCCAGCGTTGCACTCACAAGTGAATACCACACTTGGCCTGCCTGCCTCTTTCTTTCTTTCTTTCTCTCTCTCTCTCTCTCTCTCTCTCTCTCTCTCTCTCTCTCTCTCTCTCTCTCTCTCTCTCTCTCTCTCTTTCTGTCTGACGTATCCCAGCTGGCCTCAGACTTGCTGTGTAGCTGAGGATAACTTTGAACTTGTAACTCCTGCCTCTAGCTCCTGAATGCTAGGATTACAGGAGTGTACTACTATGGCTAGTTTTATGTTCTGCTGGGGATTGAGCCCAGGCCGCTTGCGTGTGAGGCAAGCTCTCCACCACTGAGCCACAGCCTCAGATCTTTACATGGGTAGAACTAAGAGCATAGTGCGTGCTTGCATCTTGTCTACTTGGCTACTACTCTAGCTCTTCAACTGGAAGCCTCCCTCACATTACTAGCTGAGCCATTGACCACTCCTTTTTTGTTTTTTCTTTTTCTCCTAGAAATGCTTATACATTGGGGAGTGTTCTAGGTTTTGTTTTGTTTTGTTGTAGGGGTAAAAATTAGGAGAACTCCTAATATATCTTTTAGTTGTCATGATATGTGCATGATGCATACATATATACATACATATGGATATATATATGTATTTATTTCATTATATATATATATATATATATAAGTTACTCATTTCAAACATATAATTTAACAATTGTAACTTCTAAGCCATACATCTATCTTACTGAAATTTTAAAAATCATTTTGTTGGCTGGTTGTGGTGTATGTCTTTAATTCCAGTACTTGGGAGGCAGAGGTAAGAGTATCTTATTGAGTTCAAAGCTAGCCTGGTCTATGTAGTGAGTTCCAAAACAGCCACGGCTATAGAGAAACCCTGTGGGTTTTTTATTTGTTTGTTTGTTTGCTTATTTGTTTTTAAATCCTTTTATTCTAATTTATTTTATCAACTTTCCTCTGCCATTAGTTTCTGTTGACAAACTCTACTATTCCACAGATACCTTTTCCTCTGAGTGTGATACTCATTAAAGGAGGGTTGCTTAGTGTGGATGGATAGATAGATGATTGATAGATAGATAGATAGATAGATAGATAGATAGATAGATGCTTGGCTTACATTTCTTCAGTAAGTTTTACTTCTCCTGAATGGCGAGGTTGACCTTAAGATTTGTATGATATCTGGTAAAGTCATTTTTACTAAGTACAGGTGGCTGAGTCAGGGAAGCTCCCTACCCCGTTACAAGAATAAGCAAGAGTTGATTCTAGACACAAAAAAGTCCATCTTAGGACGCCTGCTTTCCCTATATAGATGGTTAGATTCCTTTCTATCCTTAATTAATTTACAGTACTAAGATTGAACCTGGGGCCTTGCACATGCCAGGCAAGCAAATGGCCTACTATATCTTCAGTTTCTTCCTTTTTAAAAAGAATTTTTGCGTGTGTCTATGTATTTGTGAGAGTGTAGGCCATGTGTTTGTAGGTGCTCATGGAGGCCAGAAGAGGTTTTCAGATCCCCTGGAGCTGGAGTTCCTGATGTTTGTGAGCCATCCACTACCCAATCCAATGTATATGCTTGCTGAAAAAGCGGGAAGTGCCCTTAACTGCTGAGCCAGCTCTCTCGTTTCTTTCTTTCTTTCTTTCTTTCTTTCTTTCTTTCTTTTTTTTTTTTTTAAGTATGCATGCCTGCGTGGTGTGTATGTGTGTATTTAATATATAAATATACGTTTTTTTGTGTGGGACTTGGGATTGAACCTAGGACCTTGCTCATGCTAAACAGGTGTGTAGCTTATCTACTTTGTTAACTGTATCCCCAGCCACTGTTCAGTTTCTGTAGAGAAAAATCATTAATTTTTTTTCTGACAATAACACCATGCCACAATAAATAAATCTATGTCCAAACTGTGCCCAAAAATTGGCATAACTCCACTCCCATTTGTTGCTTTCCTCCCCATCTGTGGTATCATAGGTAATTTCCTTTTTTATTTTTTTATTTTTATTTTATTAATTTATTCAGATTACAACTCAACTGTTATCCCATCACTTGTATCCTCCCATTCCTCCCTCCCTCCAGCTTTCGCCCTATTCCCCTCCCCAAGGTCTATGACCGAGGGGGACTTCCTCCCCCACTATATGGTCATAGGCTATCAAGTCTCATCTTGGTAGCCTGCTTATTCTTTCTTTGAGTGCCACCAGGTCTCCTCACCAAGGGGAAGTGATCAAATATGGGGCACCAGAGTTCATGTCAAAGTCAGTCCCCACTCTCCACATAACTGTGGAGACTGTCCTGTCCATTGGGTAGAGCAGAGTAGGGATTCAGTGTTTACTATTGTATTGTCCTTGGTTAGTGCAATAGTTTGAGCAGAACCCCCGGGCCCTGATCCACCCATCACAATGTTCTTTTGTAGGTTTCTAGGACCCTCTGGGTCCTTCTATTTCCCCGTCTCCTATATTTCTCTTACCTAGAGTCTCAGCAGGGTATCCTCACATCTATCCCAATCTCCTGGAATTAAACACCACCAAACCAAATAACCCAATTGAGAAATGGGGCTCAGAACTAAACAGAGAATTCTCAACAGAGGAATAGCGAGTGGCTGAGAAACACTTAAAGAAATGCTCAACATCTTTAGTCATCAGAGAAATGCAAACCAAAACGACTCTGAGATTCCATCTTACACCCATCAGCATGGCTAAGATCAAAAATTCAAGTGACACCACATGCTGGCGAGGATGTGGGGAGAGAGGAACACTCCTTCATTGCTGGTGGGAATGCAAACTAGTACAGCCACTTTGGAAATCTATCTGGTGCTTTCTCAGAAAACTGGGACTAGGGCTTCCTCAAGACCCAGCTATTCCACTCCTTGGAATATACCCAGAAAATGCTCCACCACACAACAAGGACATATGCTCAACCATGTTCATAGCAGCCTTATTCATAATATCCAGAAACTACCTGGAAACAACCTAAATGTCCCTTAGTTGAAGAATGGATAAAGAAACTGTGGTACATTTACACTACGGAACACTACTCAGCTATTAAAAACAAGGAAATCCCAAAATTTGTAGACAAATAGATGGAACTAGAAATGATCATACTGAGTGAGTTAACCCAGAAGCAGAAAGACTCACATGGTATATATCACTTATAATTGGACACTTGCCCAAAAGGCACGTCCCTGAAAGTCTTCACTTACCAGAAAATTGGGATAGATGTGAATTTCCTTTTTTTTTTTAATTGTTAGTTTTTTATTCTTTTACAGTTGCATTCATAAACATAGTAGCATTGCAACATTTATCCCCCAATATTCTCATTCCTTTCTCTATCCCAGAAAATTCCTAATTTTCCCAAGTCTTCTCCTGCTTTCATGGTTTTTGTTCCTAAGAGAAAGTAGGTTTATAATATCGTTATAACTTTTGGGCACATAGTTAGAAACTGACTGTCAAAACTCCAAATATTTTGTTTAAGATAGTTAAATTATAGGCCAGCAAGATGGCTGAATGGATAGAGACACTGTTAAGGCTGACAAACAGTATTCAATTCCTAGGCCACACATGGTGGAAGAAAAGAACTCCTAAGTAAGTTCATAGATGTAAATCAATTGGCCCATCCTTTTAGAGAAAGAGAGAATGACCTTAATTATAATGCTTTTTAAATTGAAAGTTTAGATCTGGGCATGGTGACTCACACCTGTAATCCTAGCACTCAGGATGCTAGGATAGGAGGGCCACAATGTGAGGCCAGCCTGAGCTACATAGTAAGTTTCAGGGCAGCCTGAGTTATGTAATGGCAAGACTCTCTCCATGAATTCATTAAACATATAAATAATTAAAGCATGCATGAATATATACATATATATATAGTAGCTAATTGTTTTTAAGTAATTTTATTTTTTTTTATAGGTTCCAGTTTATCGTGCCTAAGGAATGGAATGGCAGATACAGACCTGTGTGCATTCATCTGGCTGGAACAGGAGACCATGTAAGACTTGTGACGTCATAGCACTTCCATCCTAGAGAATCCTTAGCCCTTCTCCTCAGCACTTGCCCACTGTGTTCTAAGTTTGTCTTCCGTTCTTTCCTTAGCATTACTGGAGGCGTAGAACTCTCATGGCCCGTCCTATGATTAAGGAGGCCAGAATGGCTTCATTATTGCTAGAAAACCCTTATTATATCCTTTTGTGGTACCTAAAGTTTCTTTCTCTTGTTACATGTTCACTCTTTAAAACAATTATCAGTAGTAACTTTTTAAAAAGATTTATTTTATTTTATTTTATGTGCATGGTGTTTTGCCTGCATATGCATCTGTGTACCATATGTGTGCTTGGTGTTTGTGGAGGCAAGAAGGCATCAGATCCCTGGACTGGTGTTACAGTTGTGGGCTGCCATGTGGTGCTGGGAATTGAACCCAGGTACCCTGGAAGAACATCCAGTGCTCTCAACCACTGAGCCGTCTCTCCATCCCCCTATGGTAACTAACTTTTCAAAACTAGTTAAATCCAAGTATCAGTTCAGAAAATAATTAAAAAGCAAGGATGAAAAAGAATGAAAGATTAATTTACCCCTCTTAAAAGAAAATGTAGTAGAAAGTAGCAACAGAAGGATCAAGAGTTCAAGACCAGCTTTAGATACATAACAAGTTTGAGGCCAGCCTGAGCTACAAGAAATCCTGACTCAAAAACCCCCACCACCAACAACAAACATAAAGGCCAGGTGTAGTGGTGCACACCTTTAATCCCAGCACACAAGAGGCAGAGTGTGCCATATATGGTGGCACATTCCTATAATCCTAGGTGCTCAGGAGGTTGAGGCAGGAAGGTTGTGAGGACAGCCAGCTTAGGATGCATAGTGAAACTAATATAAATATTTTAATCAGTTGGTCCTCTTATTTCTTGAGGTTCTTATGTTGAGCTTAATAAGTCAAATGTTAGCTATTAAAGAAATGTTTGTTTTTGAAATGCATTTATAGTAAAGGTGGAAGTTTAGAAGGATACTTAGTTTTCAAGATGACATCAGACTATTCACAGAAGAAGAAAAGAAACTGATGCACATTTCTGCTAATAAGAGAAATATAAATAAAGTTCATCGGTTACCAGTGTTTCTTAAGTAACAAGCACAATATTAGGAAAGCTACTATGAAAGGGAAACTTACTACAAATGATTGAAAATCAGTTCAGCTTAATACAAAAGCAAAATTAACATATGTATCCGGAGTCTTATATCCTAATTTCACACCTGCCTGGGGAGATAGGTGGATAGTGAGGTGCCTGCACAGAGACTGAGAGCCTAAGTTCAGATCCCTAGAACTCACCAAAGAGCCATAACCCTAGTGCTAGGGAGGCAGAGACAAATGGATTCCTGGAGCTCATTGGCCAAGGTGTTTGATAAAGATGCCAGTGTGGACCTCTGGCCTCTTGACAGAGCCATGTGACATCTGGGCAAGGATGTGGCTCGATGACAGAGTGGCCTAGCATGTATGAGCTCACACAGCCAGACATGGTGGAGCATGCCTTACCCCCAGCACTCAGCGAGGCAGAGACAGGCGATTTCTGTGAGTTCCACGCCAGCCTGGTCTGACCTCCCAGGCTACACAGAGAAAACCTGTTTGGAAAAAGGGAGGACAGAGAGAGAGGAGGGGGTGGGGGAGAGAGAGAGAGCACGCATGCTGCATAAGCTCTACTTAGATGAGACAATAGAAATAAATGTGCACCACAAAGAAACTACTGAGTGACCTGGCGTATAACACTAGAGTGCACACAGTTGGTTGTGCTGTGTATTGATTCTGCAGTTTTGACCTCAGACCTGCCCCTTAACCTTTTTGTATCTGTTTTCTCATTTATACTTGAGAATAGTTTCTTAGGTAATAAAAAATACTAAATATTCAGCTTAGAATAGAATTTGGTAAATATTAAGCATTTTTTAAGTTTAAATAAAAGCTTAGCATCATGTGTGAAAGATTTTATGATGTAAAAATGGGACATTAAATCATCTTGTCTCAGTGGAAGAACAAATGCACAAGGCCCTGAGGAAATCCTTGGCACCAAAAGCAAGACAGAAACAAAACAAGCCATGTAGGATGGAAAAGGGGGGGAAACTATACATAAGAGGAAACACTGGGAATAATTTTTTAAATGTTAATGTTGATGTCTGAATAGAAAGTAGTTTTGAATCCTTTTCTATATTTCCTAGATTTCTAAAATAAACATTTAAATACATTTTATCAATAAATTTCATTTTAAATCTAAATTGAAGATTGTCCAACCTTGTAAGTATGCTGGGTATATTAGTTTATATATTTCAAGTAGTGAATTATTTAGTTTGTGATTATATCTCACTAAAGCTATATAAATTAAATGAAAATTAATTAAGAAATCTGCGGACTTCTAACAGCTTTTGAAGTAACTAGAAAGTAGGTACTTGGGAGTTATATTCCAATTTAACTGTTTTGCTTAAGTAATATATTCTGAGATGAGTATGTTTAATTATTTTACAACTTTCTCTTTGACCCATCTCCTCAAATGGCTGCAGGAAGCCCAAGGACCAAGTGTAAGTATCTATCACCTTTGTTGTCTTCATTTTTGTAGTCTTCAGGACAAGAGTAAAGTGGTAGTCGTCAGTTAGCTGTTTTCTTAGTTGGCTTGTTAAACTTAGTAAGGATATGAACTATAAGCCGGGCATAGTGGCGCACGCCTTTAATCCCAGCACTCGGGAGGCAGAGGCAGGCGGATCTCTGTGAGTTCGAGGCTAGCCTGGTCTACAAAGTGAGTCCAGGACAGCTAAGGCTAACACAGAGAGACCCTGTCTCAAAAAACAAAACAAAACAAAACAAAGAGAATATGAACTTTAATTCTTTGTTTGCTTATTTTTCCAAGACAGAGTTTCTCTGTGTAGCCCTGGCTATCCTGGCACTTGCTCTGTAGACCAGGTTAGCCTCTAACTGACAAGGATCCAACTGCCTCTGCCTCCCAAGTGCTGGGATTAAAGGTGTGGGCTACCACTTACTTTAAATCTTATTTTAACATTTTTACATTTATTTGTGATACCATACCTGAACAAAAGATAAAACTTTGTCATATATGTGTGTGTGTGTGTGTGTGTGCGTGTGTGTGTGTGTGTGTGTGTGTGTGTGTGTGTGTGTGTGTGTGTGTTCTGACCGCATGTATGCCTGCACACCAGAAGAGGGTACCAGATCTCATTAGAGGTGGTTATGAGTCATGATGTAGTTGCTGGGAATTGAACTCAGGAAGAGAAGCCATTGTGCTCATCCCCTGAGCCATCTCTCCAGTCCTTAAATATATTTTTAAATTACTGCATATGTACATGTGAATGTAGGTGCCCATAGAATCCAGAAGGCGAACTCTGGATCCCCTGGAGCTGTGCTTACAGGTGGTTGTGAGCCACCTAATGTGGGTGCTGGGAGTCAAGTCCAGGTTCTATGCAATAGCAATATGAGCTCTTAACCTCTGATCTCTTTTCTTGGCCCCAAACTTTGCCCTTCCTATAGTATTTTTATATTTCCAAAGTCTTGGAAGGTGTGTGATGGAAAATTGGTCAGAAAAACATTTGGAGGAAAAGTACAATGAGTGATTTCTCCAAATGGGCAAAGGATTTTAAGATATTTGTCTCTCAACTGTTCACCAAAACGTGACTTTGCCTAAGAAAAAATTCATTAATCCAGTTGATAAGGTGGCCTGTTCTGTGGACAGTCTGCCTCCTTTTCTAGCCATTCCTTCCCTGTGTTTGCCCAGTAGATTTACCAACAAAATGGCCACAGTGGCAGAGTGGAGGTTATGAATTGGCTGGATAACATGGACTTTCACTCACCAAGGCTGACCTGGTTATAGCTGCTGCTGAGTGCCAGATCTGCCAATACTGTGCCCCAGTATGGCACCATTCTCCTGGGTGACCGGACAGAAACCTGTTAATAGACTGAATACATTGGTCTTTCCTTCGTGGAAAGAGGAAAGCTTTGTCCTTATTGGGATACTGTTGGAATCAAACAAATAAGACTTATCTAAAGTACTGCCGTTTTTGTTTTCCGACTTCATTTTGATCATAAGATGATCAAGTTCCCAGGTTCTAGGGGAGCTTTCCTGATGGCTAGCCAATTAATTTCCTCCTTTTTCTTTGTCAGTGCCCCAAAACATAAGGATTGTTTCTAACCATGAAAGAATAAATGATTCTGATTGATGGGAAATTATGGCTGTAACTTGGCACAGATATTTGTGGATTTCATACTTAAAAGCTCTGTAACATTCTGACTTGGGGAGGAGGAGTCACAGTTCAGCTCCGAGTCTTTTCTGCTGCCCTGATCCATCAATAGTGGCCTGAATACAATAGATTTTTGTCATCTCCTTTAATACTTACTAAGATGAACGGTTGAGGATGCAGTCAGCTCTCAAGTCTGTCCCTGACTGGTCAGTTTCTGCTGCCTAATTCGGATGGAGATCTTGCTTTGCATGGACTATTGTGCCTGCTTGGGTTGTTTTGGATTTTCAGACCCTAACAATACTTATTCTGGTTGTGCATTTTCCTTTCTTGCACATAATGCTTCTGCCAAAACTACCATCCGTGACTTATCCAGAGTCACAATATTCCACACAGCACTGCATCTGACCAAGGAATTCACTTCATGGTGTGATAGTGGGCCTATGATCATAGAACCCACTCTTCTTACCTTGTTTCCTACCATCCCAAAGCAGCTGCCTTAACAGAACAATGGAATGTCCTGGTTGGTTGGTTGGTTGGTTTCTCTGTGTAGCCCTGGCTATCCTAGACTTGCTTTGTAGACCAGGCTGACCTCAAATTCACAGAGATCCACCTGCCTCTGCCTCCCTTAGTGCTGGGATCACGGACGTGTGCACCACTGCGCCCTGCTTGGAATGACCTTTTGAAGATAGTTACAATGCATTATCTAGGAGGGTTGGGGCAGGGTTCTCCAGAAGGGAGTATATGCTTTGAATCAGCACTCAGTATTCCTTGTTTACTGTGAGGACGAGGTTAGGAATGAACTTTGCGGAACTATGTGAATGGTAAAGTCCAAGCAAAATACAGAGCTAGTTCTAGGCCAGCCAAGGCTACACAAAGAAACGTGTGTGTGTGTGTGTGTGTGTGTGTGTGTGTGTGTGTGTGTGTGTGTGTGTGTGTGTGTCTCGGGGTGAGGGGTTGTTATTTAGACTAACAAGAAGCAACCTGAGTTAGTAAGACTGACTCATACAGACTGAGGTTGGAATGATAACTTGTCATTTACTAATTATGTATCCTAGCCTCTTCAGTTCCACTATAGAATGGGAATACTAATGATTTCTTCCATGCAGAATGGCTTTTGGAATTATGTTTGAAAAGCATTGCTCCTGTTGAGTGTGGTGCTGCAAGCCTTTAATCCCAATACTCAGGAGAGGAGGCAGGTGGATCTGAGTCTAGGGGCAGCCAGGGTTACACAGAGAAACCCTATCTCAAAAAACAAATAAACAAAAGAAAGAAAGAGAACATTGTTTCTCATATTATGTGCTTGTCTGGGGTAGAGCTGGAGTTCAGTGGTAAAGCACTTGCCTGGTGTAGACAAGGCCCAGCACTTGATCCACACACAGCCCTGAAAACCATAGTAATGATGATGGTCCAGTTTGTTTGATTTATTTTTTTTCTCTAAGAGTTCTACAGGAGTACAAATAAATGGCTTGCAATTTAAATCTTCAAATCACAGTTTACTGCTCTTGCTTGATTTGCCTGGGGCCAGGGAGGTGGACACTGAATGAGATGCTTCACTAAATTGTTCAAGCTGGCCTACTTCAGCCTCCCAAGTGATAGGATTACAGTCATCTACCATCCTGCCCTGCTTCTCTCTTTTAAAAAGTCATCTTAAGTCTGTTTTCATCAAAAGTGAGTAAACAAATAAAAACTACCAAAGAAAGACAGGAAGCAGTTAGACCAGGTCCACCATAAATATCTCCCTTCACCCAGAACCTTGCACTAGCATATTCTATGAAAAGAAAAGAACCAACCGAGAAATGACAGGAAGTGGAGCTTCGCAGCTTCTATCCAAAGCCAAAATACCTGTTGTAATGAGATAAAAACTGGCTTAAGACAGAACACAAAGAAAGGGAGGAATTTTCTGACAGGATGTGATCAGTTTTGATGGCAGTGAGCATACTGTTTGTTCTTGTTAGCATTACTGAAACAAGGTTTCACTCTGAACCTCTGCTCCTGCTTCAGCATTCCAACGAAACCTTGTCAAAATGTACACACATTGACTTAATGATTATTCAGTGGGTGCCACTTACATTAATTATGTGAAGAATCTACCAGTTTGATATCGGAACCCTAGCCACCCTGGAGCTTAACATCTACACTCTCCCAAGTCTCTAGTTGCAGAAAGCAGGCTTCTCTTTATGAAAATTCCCTGATGCGGGCCACAGTGGCCCACCTGTAATGCCAGCATTTGTGAAGCAAAGGCTAGCAGGTCAGGTGTCAGTACCATCCTGATCAATAATAGACCCTGTACCAAAAAGTAAAAGAAAATTTCAGGTATGTTGGTTTTTATCTAAATTAATTTAGCCAGGTTTCATTCCACATACCTATAATCCCAGCACTAAGGCTAAGGCAGATAGAGCTAGAATTCAAGGTCAGTCTGGCATGCATGGCAAGGCCCAGTTTCAAATAAATTGATTAAAACATGTGTTGTAGTCAGTCATGATAGCACATATATGAAATCTCAGCAGAGGCGGGAAGATCTCAAATTTGAGGCCACCATGGGCTACATATGAGTTCACTGCTAGCCTGAGGTATAGAGCAGGCCTCCTTCTCAGGAAGAAAAATAAAATAAAATGTAGTTGTGGACCAGCAAAATGACTGAACTGGTAAAAGCAATTGCTGCTCAAGCTTGGCAACCAAAGTTCAATCCCTAGAACCTACATAAAGGTGGAAAGAGAAAAGACACTCATACACGATACTTTCTTAACTTTTAAAAAGTATTATAGGTATAAATACATGAAATAAATCATTTTCTATTTTGTTTTGTGATGCTAGAAGATCCAGCTTAAAAAATGTCTCTGACCTATTTGTGATGGGAGGCGCTCTTATTCTAGAGTCTGCAGCTCTCTTGCACTGGCTGGAGAGGGAAGGCTACGGACCTCTTGGGATGACCGGAATATCCATGGGAGGACATGTGAGTCTGCAGTTTACATTTCATTGCCATCATTTTTGTAAATAGGGATAATAAAAGTGTGCTTGAGACGTGAGTTTAATGTTGGTGAAAGTAGGAAGTAGAAGCAGTTCCAATGAGGAGGTGATATCACTGTGTGTGAGTTATGTAGACAAGCATATACTGTAGAATTCCAGGTATAGCTCAGGCTTTGGATTGGATGTTTTATTAAAAATTGGGCAGTACTGGCGCACGCCTTTAATCCCAGCACTTGTGAGGCAGAGGCAAGCAGATCTCTGAGTGCAGGGCCAGCCTGGTCTACAGAGAGTCCAGGACTGCCAGTGCTACACAGAGGAAACCCTGTCTCAAAAAAACAAAAAATAAAGCCAAGCAAAACCATACAAATAAAAACAAGAAATGTACATATACTCCCCCCAAGCCCTTCAAAATCAGAAACCAAAGACCAATTGTCTTAAAGCCAGTAAGAACAAAAAACAAAACAATCAGGTAGCACACTGTCTTTCATCTTTTCATTTTGGAAGCTGCTAACCTGCACTTCCTGTATACCCAGGTAATTAATTTTATTTCTCCTCAAGTCTCTGATGGTCTTGAAGACCAGGTAGTTTGGTTTTACAATTAAGCTTAGTTATTTAGGGGTTAAGATGTTTTTAGGTCTAAATAGAGGTTTTAAGTTGATAATGACAAGATATGATAGATATTGATTTGCATTCAGAATTTTAGACTCAACCAAGATAGGAAAGGTTTTTTTCCTTTTTCTTTTTTTTTGGAGGGGCGCGGGGGTAGGGGGTTTGAGACAGGGTTTCTCTGTGTAGCCTTGGCTGTCCTGGATCACTTTGTAGACCAGGCTGGCCTGGAACTCATAGCAATCCACCTGGCTCTGCCTCCCGAGTGCTGTGATTAAAGGCGTGCGCCACCACGCCCAGTGGAAAGCTGTTTTCTTAAGGTTGCCAAGTACAAATAGCTAAAACACTAAGAATGTAATATTTATATAATTCCTGATTGTTTTGTGGTTCTTCTTGCTGTAAGTAGTTTATTGTATATATATGCTTCTCCCTCCTCTGCACAGGCCTCTGAGCATTGAGGGGAGGGTTGATGAAACTATCCCACATTAGGCCTGAGTGCTCCAAAGCTTCCCCTCCCCAACCCCCAACTCCTGTTTTTTAAGACAGGGTTTCTTTATGTAGCCCTAGCTATCCTGGAACTCTCTGTAGACCAGGCTAGCCTCAGACTCAGAGACCTGTGCCCCACCCCCACCTGCATTGCCCAGGTGTGGGTCCTCTGTTCTCATCTATTTCAAGAAGTCTCTCTGAAGAGAGCTAAGCCAGGCACTGCTCCGAATCCCAGCCTAGTTTCTTTAAGTTTTTCCCTTCTGTTATAACTTGGATGTTCTAAGTCTAGTCTTTGCTTTCTCCTGCTCCCTTTGTGCTAGCTTGTTTCACGGGCCTCTAAGTTGGGCATTAATGTCTCTTTAGTGCCCCCTTGTGCCATCACCTAGTTGAGCAACAGCTTTACAGCTCCCTTCCTCACAGAAGCCCTTTTTCACTCCCAGCTTCACAGTCTTCATTTCTCAGTACATTTCCACAGCACTAGGCCATAATTGTTTGCTGCACTGTTTTCTCCATGAAGTACTTAGTACAGTTAGTGTGCTCTGACTACGTAACATTTGTCATTAGTAGCATGTGTGTGTGTGTGTGTGTTGCATATATTTTTAAATGTATGTGAAACTTGCTATAGATGATCACTTGAATTATAAAAACTTAAATTCAAAATGTTACTCAAAGCCAGATGTTCCAAGTGCATTCTTTGCCAGTATTTGAGAGATTGAGGGAGAAAGAGCACACTTGTGATCCATAAATAGCTTATGCACACAGCAAAATTATCAAAATAAAGCCTTTGTAGTTCCTTGCTTCCTACAAGGAATTTATGTTGTTGAATTTTTAATTTAGATACATTCTATAAACATGATAGACCTTGTGTTCATGTCTTATCTCACTTACTCCCCACTACAAAGTACTTTTTAGTATTATGTATTTCTCACATTAGCGAAAAGAAGCTCACTACACTTGCTGTTGTCATATTGCAGATGGCCTCCTTAGCAGTGTCCAACTGGCCCAAGCCCATGCCATTGATTCCATGCCTGTCTTGGTCCACAGCATCTGGAGTCTTCACTACGGTAATTGGATTGCAGCTGATACTTGATAACATGTACTTAAATATAGTTATCCTGGGGGTCCTCCAAATCACTCCTGTTTAGTGACCACTAAAAGGAATAACAGAACACACATATTGTCTCTCCATTTTACACACACACACACACACACACACACACAGCTTAACTTTAGCAAAAGGATATGACAGAAAATCAACAAAAGAAAAAGGCAATGAGGCAAACTTGGTGCAGGGTTCCGAGGGTCCCTGTTGAGCTGAATCTCATGATGTGTGCTTGAATCCTCCAGCAGTCGCTTACAGCAAGTGCTGAAATGCTGCTCTTCACTGAGCCGAGCACAGTTAAGAGTCTAGAGTCAGTGTCAGATGCCGTCTATCTGCAGTGTACCAGAAGTTCAGAAGGAATTGCAGGGTTACAGCAGAGACTTACGCAAGCAGTATGACTACAATGGCCCACTCTTACGGTTTAGGGAAAGTTTAATATCGGTGTAAAAGCTTATTTGTTGATCAAATTCCCAGGCCATTCAAAAGATAAATAATATCAGCCAGGTATGGTGGCGCATGCCTGTAATCCTAGCACTCAGGGAGACAGAGGCAATCAGATCACTGTGAGTTGAGGGCGAGCCTGGTCTACAAAGTGAGTTCGGGACAGTCAAGGCTACACAGAGAAACCCTGTCTCAAAATAATCATAATTATAATAATAATAAATACATAAATAATCTCAAGCCCAATTGCACTAACTCCCTTATACAGTAATTAATAAAAAGAAAAATGTACTGGGCAAGCTATGTCATGATTTCATCTTACTTTCTTTCAGGGTGTATTAAGTAAATCAATTAATTGGCGGGAGCTGGAAAAGCAGTATTATACACAGACAGTTTATGAAGAAGAAATTATTCATATGCTTGAATACTGTGGGGTAAGTTTGATTTGGTTTGGTTTGGTTTCTGGTTTCTCTAGGTAAGTTTCCTGGAACTCGCTTTATAGACCAGACTGGTCTGAAACTCACTGAGATCTACCTGTTTCTTCCTCCTAAGTGCTGAGATTAAAGGCATACACTACCACGCCCAGATGAAATATTTTAATGTTCATGTAACATTGGAAGAAAAGTTGATTGCATATTTACTTACATAAAGACAATAGCAATTTTTAAAAACATACACATTTTTGAACTTTTCAAAATTATTCTTTTTGGGGGGGAAATGGAGTTGGTTTGTTCTGAGACAAAGTTTCTCTGTTTAGTAGAGTTCTGGCAGTCCTGGACTTACTTTGTAGACCAGGCTGGCCGCGTATTCAGAGATCTGCTTCTCAAGTGCTAGAATCAAAGGCGTGCACCACAGACAGCTTCATAGTGAGACCTTGCTTCAAAAAACAAAACAAAACAAAAAAGAAAGAAAGAAAAGTAAGATGTGTATCACTGCACACTGAAACCTTTTGTATCTTTTAGTCAACAAATTCTTTTGGTTTTTTTGAGACAAGGTTTCTCTGTAGCATTTGCTGTCCCAGAGCTCACTCTATAGACAAGGATGTCCTCAAACTTGAAACAATTTTTTTGTTTTGTTTTGTTTTGTTTCGTTTTGTTGGTTTTTCGAGACAGGTTTTCTCTGTGTAACAGAGCTTTGGCCGTCCTGGACTCTTCGTTGTAGACCAGGCTGGCCTTGAACTCACAGAGATCCGCCTGCCTCTGTCTCCCAAGTGCTGGGATTAAAGACAGGTGCCACCACCGCTTGGCAACAAAAATTTTTAAATTAGCCTTGAAAGGACTGGGCATGTGTGTGTATCAACTTAAAAGTATTAGGTAAAAAAAATAAGATGGGCATGAGGAATATTCCTACAATCCTAACATTTGGGAGACAGAGCTGGGGGGATTAATAGTGCAACGTCATCAGCAGCTACATGCAAGTGCAAGACAAGAAAGTCCCAGGTGTGAGCACTGCTGCATTGGGGGCCCATCTTTCAACACAGGAGTAGTTGGAGTTGTCTTAGTCAGGGTTCTCTACAAGTGTGGGGCCCTGGAGCCCTACAACTGGGGAGCTGGCCCAGAGCAAGAGTAAAGTTGACGCATGTCCACACCCCAAAAATCTTGAAACAGGCAGGAGTAGGACTGTTCCTTCTCTGCTGGACCTGCGTGTCCCAGCACACATATCCTGTCGCCAGGTCACAGGTTAAACTTCTTCTCTATTTATAAGGCCATGCATGTCCAACAAGCACCTAGAATTCCTCTTCATGTAAATAAGGCATTCCTAGCACCTTGGCCTCAACCAATGATATATACTCACCCCAAAAGCCCCATTCCCCAAAGGTTTAAATAACCTTTGTTCCCCACAATTAAATGAACTATCTCACTGAAGCTATCTTCCTAGAAGGCCATTTCTCTGGAACTCACCTCCACCTGAGACCCTGAATTGCACCCACCAGCCCATGCTAAACCTTACTCCCTCCAGTCCAGATTGGTGTGCAAAAGAGCCTGGATACCCTGAGGAAGAAGCAGACACAGGGTGGAACAGGAGGTTGGATGTCTGAGCTTCAGTAGATGCTGGGATCATGAAACAGTAGGCTCTAATGCCGTCTTCTGGTGTGCAGGTATACATGCAGGCAGAGCATTGTATACGTAATTAATTAATTAATTAATATTTTTTTAACAAAAAAGACCTAGATTAAAGTTGGATCTTCCCACTTCAAAGATCCATATCAGGAATGGGTCTTCCCACTTCAAATTATTTAATTAAGAAAGAAGAAATCCCCAGGTGGAGGTGTCGCACATCTTTAATTCTAGCACTCAGGCAGCAGAGGCAGGTGGATCTTTGTCAGTTTTAAGACAGCCTGGTCTACACAGTGAGTTACAGGACAGCCAGGGCTACACAGAGAAACCTGTCTCTAAAAACAAAACAAAGCAAAACAAAGCAACAAAATTCCTTACAGATGTGCCCAGCCATTTGGGTTTTAGTTAATGCCAGATGTAGTCAAGTTGACAACCAAAAATAGCCATCATGGGTGTTATTATTTCTCTTCCTCCTTCTCCTCCTTTCTTATTTTTTGTTTTTCCAGACAGGGTTTCTCTGTGTAGCCTTGGCTGTCCTGGACTCACTTTGTAAACTAGGCTGGCCTCGAACCCACATTTGCCACCTCACCCAGCTAATAGGTGTCATTTCAAATCCAAATCTAGCAACTAATAATTACATAGCTTTTGCTTGTCTTTTTCTGCTATAGCAGCTTCCAGTGGTGCTTAGTTTATTGAGCTTGAATTCCATGTGTTCTATCAGTTCATCTTTACTTTTATAAAGTGGAACACACTTCATATATACTGTGGGAAACCTCTTATAAGCAGAATACACATTTTCCCCTTTGTACCTGGTGTATTCATATAACATAATGTCTTCAGTGTTTATCCATGTGCCTTAAAAGGGAAGGGACTTTAGTGCTAAGAGTAAAGGCCTGTGCCTATAATCTTAGCACTTGGGAAGCCAAGACAAGAGGATCAAGAATGGGAGGGAGCCTATGCAGTGGAACCCCATGCCAGAAAAAAGAGAACAAAAAGTAATGTATGTATTGGGGGGGGGGGTTCTGTGACAAGGTCTCACTAAGTAGCCCACACCAGCCTAGAACACCCTGTTCTCCTGCCTCAGCCTTTTAAGTGCTGTAATTATAAGTGTGTGCCACTACCCCTAGCTTTTCATTAATTTCTGAGACTAGTCCATTGTATACATACTGTACCATATTTTACCTACTGATAACTGTTTACCTTTTCTGTTTTTAAAATGTTTCATAAAGTCTAATTATATTAAATGTTTTCTTTTTTATCATCTATTCAGACAGACTCTTTCAAAATGGAACATGAGTTCATGAAACACTTCCCTAGCCCTGCAGACAAGCTGACTAACCTGAATCTGGTTTCTAGAACTTTAAATTTAGATATGACAGACCAAGTTGTATCCCCAAAGCATGCTGAGTGCCAAAATTCTGGTAAAACATCTATCAGTGCTACTTCAAAAGGTCACCTGCTGCAAGATGCCACTAAGATGGAATGCTTGAATCAAACACTCGCAACTAACAAAAGTCGTTATACAAGTCACACCTCTCAGTCATTTCACCTGCTCAACAGAGAAAAAAGAAGAAGCAGTCTTCAAAAAGAATCTTTAATATTCATGAAAGGAGTCATGGATGAATGCACCCATGTAGCAAACTTCTCAGGTACTAATTTTCACAGGAAACTGGGAATATCTGTAGTGTGTAAATATTTGTCATATATTCTTCAGGTGTGCATGGGTGTTTTGTCTATATATATGTCTATACACCACGTATGTTCCTGGTGTCCATAGCCCAGAAGAGGGTGTCAGATCCTCTAGAACTGGAGTTACAGATGATGGTGAGCTACCATGTGGGTGCTAGGAATAAATCACAGGTCCTCTGGAATAACAGGCAGTCCTCTTAACCATTTGAGCCATCTCTCCAGCAGGTAGGGGTGTGTGTGTGTGTGTGTGTGTGTGTGTGTGTGTGTGTGTGTGTGTGTGTGAGTGTACACCTGTATGTGGATATGCATTCCATAGGTATGTGTGGAGGTCAGAGGACAACAGAAGTTCAGAGTCCTCCTTGGCTACAAAGTGAATTTGAGGCCAGCCTAGACTACACAAGAATTTATATGTGTGTATGTGTGTGTGTGTGTGTGTGTGTATTTTTTTTTTCTGAGACAGGGTTTCACTGTGTAGCCTTGGCTGTACTGGACTCACTTTGTAGACCAGGCTGGCCTCGAACTCACAGCGACCTACCTGCCTCTGCCTCCCGAGTGCACACCCAGCCCTATGCCCAGCTTTTAACATGGGTTCTGAGGATTGAAACTCATGTTCCCATGTTTATGTAGCAAGCACTTTACTAACAAAGCCATCTCCCCAACTTAGACAACAGGGTCTAAGTTATCCAGACTGGTCTTGAACTCGTAACCTCCCAAGAAGCTAGGGTTACAGACTCACATATGGTGCATTTTGTTTGGTAATATGATTTTAGGTATTTGTACAAAAAAAAATCAAAGAGCTTTGATTAATGCATCAAAATCCTATACTTAGTTCCAGTTGATCCAAGCCTCATTATAGTGGTACAAGCCAAAGAAGATGCCTATATTCCACGAACAGGAGTTCGAAGCCTACAAGAAATTTGGCCTGGTTGTGAAATCCGGTACCTAGAAGGGGGTCATATCAGTGCTTATCTTTTTAAACAAGGACTCTTCAGGTAAAATGATTTGTCTATCAGGTATTTGTTTGTTGCTTGTTTGAGGGAATATATTTTGCCTCAAGAAATATACAGAAGCCAACAAGGAAGTAAGAGGACTAGAACATAAACTAAAAATATATAATATTTTATATCTTACATTGAAGTGTTTTTTCCTGTATGGTCAGTCCTCTTATTTTGTACTCTAGGGAATGAGGAATGTAAGATATCAGAAGAACATTGTATCAGATAGTTTTTTCTGTTTTTTGTTTGGTTAGTTGGTTTAGTTTGGGTTTTTTTGGTTTTGTTTTTTGTTTGTTTGTTTTTGTTTTGGGTTTGTTTGTGTTTTGTTTGTTTGTTTTTCGAGATAGGGTCTCTCTGTTTTAGCCTTGGCTGTCCTGGACTCAATTTATAGACCAGGCTGGCCTCGAACTCAGTGATCCGTCTGCCTCTGCCTCCCAAATGCTGGGATTAAAGGCATGTGCCACCATGCCCAGCCCTGTATCAGATAGTTTTAACCAAGATAGTTTTCTAGAAATACATTAGTTAAAGTTTTAACCAGAGATAGTTTTAAAAATACATTAGTTAAGCCAGTTGAGGTGGTGCATGCCTGTAGTCCCAGCATTCTGGAAGGCAGAGGCAGGCAGACCTCTGTGAGTTCAAGGACAGCCTGGTCTACAAAGTGAGCCCAGGACAGCCAAAACTACACAGAGAAACCCTGTCTGAAAAATAAAAAAATAAATAAGAAAGAAAGGAAGAAATACAGTAGTTATCTGCCCTTCCCTGTATTTGTTAATGACTAATTATTTCTTTACATTTCATTTTTAGACAAGCCATCTACGATGCCTTTGAACGTTTCCTTCATAAATATGCTAACTAATTGGATCAATGTATTGTATAACATCTTATTTCCTACTAAAAGAGTTTGCCCTATGGTGATGTGAAAAACAAGCAGGCAGCACTACATACATGATTGTTGCTAAATTAGTCTATATGCCAGTGTTACGGGTCAGTTACCAACTATAGATACATTTCAATAATGTAAAAGCAGTACTTGAATCATACCATCCTAAAGTATTTGTTACTCTTTTAAAACTCTCATATACCTAATATGACATCTGTTGTTACTATTTATGGAAACATTTATAATTATGAATAATTTATTGATTCAGAATAAATAGAAACCCTATTGGTTTTTAATAGAATTGTTGAAATTAAGACTGTAACATCACATGTACTGTATACCGTTATGGCATTTTGCTATTAACTTGAGTTTTTAAAAAACTGTGTCCATCCTTTTTGTCTGTGTACTGCCATAAAAATACCCAAGATATGTAAATCAATGTCATCTTTGAGTTATGAAAATATCCTGACTGCTCAGCTGTAACCCATTCCATACTTGTAATCCCAGCACTTGAGAGATGGAGGCAGAAGGGCCGGAGTCCAGTCATTCTCCTTGACATAGCAAATTTGACACCAGCCTGAGATACATGAGACTGTGTCTCAAAAATATGCCTGGTATGGTAGCTCATACCTTTAATCCCAGCAGGTAGGAGGCAGAGGCAGGCAGATTTCTATCAAGTTCAAGACCAGTCTGATCTATATATCAAGTTTTGGGCCTGCCAAAGTTACATGATGAGAGTCTGTCTCAAAACGAAACAAAAAAGCAGTATAAAGCAAAAACCTGCCTTGGCTGCTTTCTAGATCCATGTTTTTAATAATTAAACTGAATGCTGAACTGTACAGGTGAGACTAATTAGACGAGAGAAGGCTTTACATTTTACCAACGATTAGCTCAGGAAAAGTACCAGGGCTGGGGCTGTGCTCGCCCAGCCTGCGTAGGCTCTGTCCCCAGTCCCCAGCACTGCCAAACAGAAAGGAGAGCTGCAGGTGTTTGGGAGGTGGGAGTCAAACATGTCTACTCTACTTAAAAGGTTTATTTTGAAAAATGGAAGTGATAGCAGAACTTTGCACTCGATGGTGGGTTCTGTCAGGCATTTTCTTCAGTTGCTTAAAGACTTAACAGCCTAATTTCAGAAGTTAACAGCCACATATGAAATTAAACCATTGTACAGGAAAACATAAGGTGTTATGTATACACTGGTAACTTTTTAAATGGAAATTATATGGATAGATACTTGGTGCTGATGTTGAACTTCTCTGAGCTAAAATGTTTAACAGGTTAAATGTGTTTGTTTGAAATTTGTATTGTTCTTAAATTGCAGCTAGCTCTTGCTGGGCTAGTGAGGATATGTGGATTGTAACATGCCTTTGGCAGCTTTTTTAAAAGATGTTTTGCCACTCTAATGTCTGTCACTAAAATTTCTAACAACTATTTAAACATTTTTCCTGTGACAATTATGTATATTCAGACTAGAACTTTTACTTTTGATTGCAAATATAAAATGTTCCTTAAGAGTAAAACCTGTCATGGTGTTGGCTTTGTACACTTTGATCCCAGTACTAGGGAGGCAGAGGCAGAGGGATCTCTGAGTTGGAGTCCAGCCTGGTCTTCAGAGTGAGTTCCAGGACAGCCAGGATTACACAGAGAAACCCTGTCCCCAAGACAAACAAAACCCAAACCAAACAAACAAACAAAAGAATTGGTTGCAGAGCCAGGCGTGGTGGCTTGCCCCTACTGGGAGTCAAGAGTTCAAGGCCAACCTGGTCTACAGAAGAGTTCCAGGGCAGCTAAGGCTACACTAGGTATTACTGGCAGTACATGCCTTTAATTACAGTAGAAGGCAATCAGTCAACCACAGGCCAGTGTGGTCTGCATAATATGTTCCAGACCAACCAGGGCTACCTGTCTCAAATAAATTTATTTCATCCTTTAAATGGCTGTTTTAAGACAGCATTCATGGGCTGGAGAGATGGCTCAGCGGTTAACAGCACTGTCTGCTTTTCCAGAGGTCCTGAGTTCAATTCCCAGCAACCACATGGTGGCTCATAGCCATCTATCATGAGATCTGGTTCCCTCTTCTTGTATGCAGATGTGCATGCAGGCAGAACACTATATATGTAATAAATAAATCTTTAAAAAAAAAAAAAAAAAGACAACATTCACAAAACTACCTAAACTGATTAATTCAGAAAAGAAAATACCTCTACTCACGTTTATTTAAGCCCACTCTGCAGAACAGTGGTTTAGGTATTATAAAGTCTCAAACCCTTGCTTGGGACAAAAGGCTGAGGTGCCTAGTTAATATATCAAAGTGAACCTGGCAACCAGGTTCTCCTAGCATCCCTCAGACCCTACCTGGTTTACATATCCTGCCTCCCACACTGAACTCTCCAGCCCCCTACCCTGAACTCTGCAGCCCCCAACACACACACAAACATGTGTGCATACATGTACAAGTTACATGTATTCTTTGAGAAATTAATATACTATTTACTATTTTTTTTAAAGGCCTGCTTGCCATTTACCTGCCACTTTGTGGATTAGGCCTATAAAATACTACAGATTCATTCAGACCAGAGTTGCAGGGAGCTAGTTCTCACAGGCCAGTTTTGCCCAGTTTTATTTGGTGTACATAGTAGATATGCATTCCCAGTTCTGCCACTGGACTGCTTATATGTACCTACTACTCTGTATTTCCAACTCAGCCCTTAATACTCTAAAGATGTAGTTCTATAGTTAGACTTCATGACTTACCAATGTTGTAATTAGATTATTTATCAACATATTTTAATGTGGTGCTTTCTCTATTATAATAAATATTAACAACAATTTTTAAAATATTTTTCAAATTTTATATTTCATAATAAAAATCTATTTTAGAAGTTGTTTGCTTTGTTTTTTCTTTTTAAAGAGGTATCATAACTACAATAAGCATGTTTCATTTGATTCATGTGTCTAAGCTTGAGCTAATTGTGTTCGCCCTTAGATATTGTACCCATATGATAAGGCAGAAATAAATAAGGGAAGCTCTAACACAATTAAATCAGTGTCTCAATATCTCTTCAGAGCCAGGTTTGTTCCGTGTGAAAGCATTCTGACACACCATGTTTGTCTCAGTGTTGTTTAACTTGGATGCGATTACATTCAAAATAGTAAACATATTGCAAACAATACCTCAAGGTGTCAGGTAACCAAAGGAGATTCCCTTTTGGCTGGGAGGATTAGGATCCTGGACACAGGCTGCCATAGAATGGTTTGGAAAGCAGATGTGGTTGATCAGATCTGTAATCCCAACACTGGAGAGGTTGAGGGAGAAGGACATAAAGTTCATAGTCAGCTGGGCTAACTCCACACTTGTACCATGGGTGTGTACATGCACGTGAATGTACACACACATACAAATACAATTTTTAAAAATTTTGAAGCCTGCTGGTGGTAGCAGCACAGGCCTCTGATCCCAGCACTCAGGAGGCAGAGGCAAGTAGATCTCTTTAGTTGTAGGCCAGCTGGGTCTACAAAGTGAGCTTCAGGACGGCCAGGGTTACACAGAGAAACCGTGCCTGGGAAAACCAATAATACCTTTCCCACCTCCCATCCCCCCTTTCACTATGTAGCCCTTTCTGGCCTGAAACTCACTATGTAAACCAGGCTGGCCTTGAACTCATAGATCCGCCTGCCTCTGCCTCCCATTGGAATTAAAGGTGTGTGCACCATGCTGAACTGAGAGTAAGATTTTATTCCCAAAGGAGATAATGCACTTAATTGTGGTTCAAAGTTTTGTTCCCTATCTTTTGCAAATATTCATGTTTTAAGGCTGTTCTACCAGGTCAACTTGCATAATTTTGCTCTGAGAATGTCTATACAGATAAGGTACTGCCAAAGGCTGATGATAAGCCCAAGGTAAATTGTTTCATTTGACTGCATAGCTCTGGCTGTCCTCTACCCACACAGATCTGCCTCAGCCTCCCGAGTTTCTGCAGCAAATGCTTTTAGTGGGACCCTTTGATGTGTGTTTATAAAATTCCACCTGGCCAGGCATGGTTTCCAGCACTGGGAAGGCAGAGGCAGACAGATTTCTGTGAGTTCGAGGCCAGCTGGTCTACAAAGAGAGTTTCAGGCCAGGCAGTGGTGGCGTAGGCCTTTAATTCCAGCACTAGGGAGACAGAGGCAGGTGAATCTCTGTTAGTTCAAGACAAGCCTGGTCTACAAAGTGAGTCAAGGATAGTCCAGGCTACACAGAAAAACTATATCTGAAAAAACCCGAGAGTTTCAGGACAGCCAGGAATAGAGAAACCCTGTCTCAAAAAAACAAAAAAGAAAAGAAAGAATGAAAGATTCCACCTGACTGCTCTCTCTCTCCACTGTATTTGCCTTGTCGCTATAACATAAGGATGGCAATACCACCCCTGTTTCTATTGTGACTGTTCAGTTAGTGTAGCGTTAAAGCAGTCGCAGAAAACACAGAAATGAGTAAATGTGAATGTGTTCCAACAGTGTTTTACTTAAGAAGCTGAAATTTAATTTCATATAATGTTTTTATGTGCCACAAAATATTCTATTTTCATTTTAGAGGCCTTTCCTAGCATGTTCAAGACCTGTGTTCAATACCCACCTTTGGAGTAGAGTGGAGGTGGGGGGGAAAGCTATTCTTAGTGGACAGGATTTGGCCAAGGCCACAGTATGCCACTGCCTAAGCTGGGTAACCTGCAGCTCCGACTTGTTACCTGTCTAACACCTTTACATTATTATGTACCCATTGCCATGGGATGGAAGGTGCTATCCATAAGACAGCCATTCCTGTTCAAGGGTCACTTAATAATAAAAACAGTTGGGCTAGAGTTAGCATTTGTGAGCCTCTGAGTTTGATACCACCACTGCCAAATAATAATAACAAATTAATATAATAAAGGCAAAAATAGTTACATCAGAAAAAAAAAAAAGCCAAAAGCCTATCCTTGCCTTCATTTTATGTGTAACACTTTTCAACACTTGGAAAATATTAGGTCACAGAGTTACGGCAGCACATTTCAATACATACCAAAAATTACATTCAGGGACTGGAGAGATGGCTCAATGGGTAAGAATTGTTTTCTGTGCAAGCACAAGGACCCAAGTTCCTATGCCAACACCCATGTAAAAGCTTAATATAGCTGTGCACATACCTGTAATCCTAGCACTATGTGAAGAAGAGACAAGTTCGTTGGGGCTTGCTGGCCAACAGCCTACCTCCAGGTTCCTGAGTGAGAAATTCTTTCTCAAAGGAATAATGCAGAGTGAGATAAAGACTTAAGGCATATTTTCTGGCTTCTGCATTGCCAACACACACATACACACACACACACAAATGAAAAGCTTTTCTGTTCATAAATAATAAAATCTCTGAGAATGAAACCAGAAGAAAATATTGCCCACTCATATTTTAAAAATGAAGCTGGGCATGTTGGTGCACGCCTTTAATCCCAGCACTCAGGAGGCAGAGGCAGGCGGATCACTGTGAGTTCAAGGCCAGCCTGGTCTATAAAGCAAGTCCAGGATAGCCAAAGCTACAAAGAGAAACCCTGTCTCTAAAAACAAACAAACAAACAAAAACAGCATAGTATTTTTTCACAAAAGTGCATAGGCCAATAGAATAGAAGACCCACAAATTCACACAGCTACAGCTACCTAACGTTTGATGAAAATATCACAAAATGGCTCAGCAAGTATTCATGCTTGCCATACAAAGCCTGAGTTTAAATCTCTAGAATTCATATAAAGGCAGAAGGAGAGAGCTGACTCCTCAAGTTGTCCCCAGACCTCCACATGTGTGCCGTGACACATGCATTCCCACACATCTACTTCTCACACACCCACAATGATAAATAAATCAATTTAAATGTAAAAATGGATTCAACTCTAGATTTCACTCACATACCCTTTCTCTATAGACAAAGTAATTAATAGTAAACTAGATTAGGCCATCAGAGAGTCTAGAAAAGGGGGTGAGTGTAGTAGTACCTGCATGTAACCTCAACACTGATAGATGAGACTGGAGGCTCACCGGTTTCAGGCCAGCCTGGGATATACAAGAGGAACCTGTCTCAATAATACTTGTTTCTTGCCAGGCTTGGTGGCGCATACCTGTAATCCCATCACTCAGTGAGGCAGAGGCAGGCACATCTCTGAGTTCGAGGCCAACCTGGTCTACAAAGTGAGTCCAGGACAGCCAGGGCTACACAGAAATGCTGTTTAGAAACAGAACAAACAAACAAAAAGTTGTTCCTTTACTCTCTAGATGGTGCAAAATTTAAGAGCATGAGCCAGGCACGGTGGTGCATGCCAGCACTCGGGAGGCAGAGGCAGGCAGATCTACAAAGGGAGTCCAGGACAGCCAAGGCCAACACTGAGAAACCCTGTCTCAAACTCCCCCCGCCCAAAAAAATATTAAGAGCACTTGTTCTTATAGAGAGCCCAGATTCAATTCTCAGTACCCACATGGTGCTTCCAACCATTCATAATTGCATGCGCCAGGCATGCCCACGGTACACATACATACATGCAGGCAAAATACCCATACATATGAATTTTTAAAATAATTTTTTTTTCTTTTAGAATGGGAAAAAAAAGGGCTCTACTTTTCTTTTTATTTATGTAGCATTCTGCCTGTATTATGCTACAGGCCAGAAGAGGGCACCACATCTCATTATAGATGGTTGTGAGCCACCATGTGGGTGCTGGGAATTGAACTCAGGACCCCTGAAAGAACAGCCAGTGCTCTTAACCTCTGAGCCATTTCTTTAGGCCATTGTTTGAGTTCCAGGACAGTCAGGGATACACAAATAAACCCTTTCTTGAAGGAAAAAAAAAAAAAAAAAAAAAAACAAACCTGTGTTATTGAAAGTTTTTTTTTAATTTAGAATTATTATTTTTTTCATGTGTATGGATCAGAAGAGGACATTAGATCCCTAGGAACTAGAATTATAGACAGGAGTAAACCACTATGTGTGTGTTGGAAACTAAACCTGGGTCCTCTGCAAGAGCAGCAAAAGTTCCTAACTGCTGCCCCATAAGTTATTATGTTTAAAGATTTGTTTTTATGTGTATGTGTCTATCTGGGTGTATGTGCACCTGAGTGAAGATGCCAGGGGAGGCCAGAACAGGTGTCCAGGTAGTTGTAAGTTACCTGACACAGGTGCTGGGAACCAAGCTCTGGTCCTCTGCAAGAGCAGCAAGCACTCTTAATGGATGAGCTTTCTTTCCAGCCCCAAAAATTATTTTTAAAAGAAAAAAGATTTGAGATGTGAAGTGGGAGGATCATCAGTTCAAAGACATCTAGGGTTACATGAAATCTATCTCAAAAAAAACTTGACAGAGGGTTAGAAAGACACCAGATAGTATGGAAAGAAAGGCAGATAAACAGCTATCAATCTTAGCTCTGCTGTTACAGACTGAAGTTCTTAGCCAAGACAGGCTTTTGGGACACTAAATTCCTATTTCAGTAAAACTGCCCTACTGAGTGCTACCTAAGCTAGGAGTGGTCATATGGGCCTTGTACTCTCAAGTAGAAACAGGCAGATTTCAAGCTTAGGCATGCTTTAGCTAAACAGTAAGATGAGACTGTCTGTTTTTTGTTTTGTTTTGTTTTGTTTTGTTTGAAGACAGGGTTTCTGTGTAGTACTGGCTGTCTGGAACTCACTCTGGAGACTAGTCTGGCCTCAAACTCAGTGAGATCCACCTGCCTCTGCCTCCCCAGTGCTGGGATTAAGTGTGCACCACTGCCATCCAGCTAGGTTTTACTCTTGTTTTTGTTGGTTTTCTGTTTGTTTCTTTGTTTCTTTGTTTTGAGACAGGGTTTCTCTGTACAGCCCTAGCTGTCCTGGACTCATTTTGTAGACTAGGCAGGCTGGCCTCGAACTCACTTGCCTCTGCCTCCCGAGTGCTGCTAGGATTAAAGGCATGCATCACCATGCCTGGCCAGGTTTCACTCTTAAGTAACATTTTGTATTTAAAATCAAAAGTAAAAATTCAAGTTTGAATATACAAAATTGCTGTAGCTCTAACAGCTGTACATGAAAGTAGTTTCCAAGCCAGGCATGGTGGCTCATGCTATTAATCTCAGCACTCCAGAGGCAGAAGCTAGTGGACCTCTGTGAGTTCAAGGCCTACAAAAAAAATCAAGGCTAGCAAGGCTACACAGAGAATCCCTGTCTGGGGGGGGGGAGCAGGGGAGGCCAGTGGGGGGGGAAGGGCCCCAAGAAGCAACTATTTTGCCATCAATGATTCAATGATGTCACAGGAAAAACAGGGAAATTTTTTTTCCTTTTGTTTTTTTTTGTTTTGTTTTGTTTTGTTTTGTTTTTTCGAGACAGGGTTTCTCTGTGTAGCCTTGGCCATCCTGGACTCACTTTGTAGACCAGGCTGGCCTCGAACTCACAGCGATCCGCCTGCCTCTGCCTCCCGAGTGCTGGGATTAAAGGCGTGCGCCACCACGCCCGGCTTTCCTTTTGTTTTTAGAGACAGTATTTCTCTGTGTAGCATTGGGTGTCATGGAACTCTATGTAGATCAGGCTGGGCTAGGACTCATGAGATATGGCTGCCTCTGCCTCCCAAGTGCTGGGATCAAAGGTGTGCACCATATTGCCCAGTGTGGGGTGGAAGGCAGATTTTGCCAGGCGTGGTGGTGCTCACCTTTAATCCCAGCACTCAGGAGGCAGAGGCAGGGGAGTTCGAGGCTAGCCTGGTCTACAAAGTGAGTCCAGGACAGCCAGGGTTATACAGAAAGTCACTGTGAGTTTGAGGCCAGCCTGGTCCCACAAAGCGAGTCCAGGACAGTCAAAGTTACACAGAGGAAACCCTATCCAAAAAAACAAACAAAAAAGTTTTTTTTTGTTTTGTTTTTTGAGACAGGGTTTCTCTGTGTAGCCTTGGCTGTCCTGGACTCACTTTGTAGACCAGGCTGGCCTCAAACTCACAGAGATCTGCCTGCCTTTGCTTCCCCAAACGCTGGGATTACAAGCCACAGAACCCGGCTCTCAAAAAATAATTTTAAAGAGAAATTGGCCGGGCATGGTGGTGCACACCTTTAATCCCAGCACTCAGGAGGCAGAGGCAGAGGCAGGCAGATGGATGTGAGTTCAAGGCCAGCCTGGTCTACAAAGGGAGTCCGGGCCAACCAAGGCTACACAGAGAAACCCTGTCTCAAAAAACTAAAAAAAAAAAAAAGTAAAGAGAAATGAGTAATTCTTACTTAGGCAGGGGCTAAGGAATAGTCATCTGGGTGGTTTAACATAGCTTTGACATAGCAAGCACAACATATGATGTGAAGATTATTTATTATTATATTATTATTTTGATTACTATTTGGTTTTTAGAGACAAGATTTCTCTTTGTAGTCTAGATTGTCCTGGAAATTGCTCTGTAGACTAGGCTGGCCTTGAATTTATGGAGATCTTCCTGCCTCTGGGATTAAAGGCGTGCACCACCACTACCACCACCACCAACACCACCACCACCACTGGCCAGCTATATAGTTTGAAGACGCTTCCTTTTGTTTTGTTTTGTTTTGTTTTGTTTTTCATTCTTAGAGATAGGGTTTCTCCATGTAGCCCTGGCTGTTCTAGAACTTGCTTTGTAAACCAGGCTGGCCTCAAACTCACAGAGATCGATTCTTCTTGTGTTTAGCTAACATAATGCTGCCTTCCCTTTGCTTCCCACCAGTTTATCTGTTACCTGGTTACAGTTTTTCTTATAAAGAGCCTGCCTTTGGAGCAGAAGGACATCACAGTTCACTCCTGAGTCCACTGTGTCCCTGGTCATGGTCAATCTTGGGGTGTGGCATTCTATTAAACCATCACTCTCACCAGGTGTGGTGGAGCACACCTTTAATCCCAGCACTCAGGAGGCAGAGGCAGAGGCAGGCAGATGGATGTGAGTTTGAGGCCAGCCTGGTCTACAAAGTGAGTCTAGGACAGCCAAGGCTACACAGAGAAACCCTGTCTCGAACAACAAAAACAAAACAAACCATCACTCTCCCATTGAGATTGGTGCTTCGGTGGTTTGTGTGGCAATTTCTGTATTATGGCAGCAGGATCAATCATCAAAACAGGGGAAGCAGGACTTCTCTTCCAACAGCTTATTTGAACAATCCAGTCATCAAGGTTGTCTAATAATTTTTATTTTCTGTAACTTCCCAAGGCCCAAAAGGACCATCCTCCAGGGACAACCCTCTGTTCTCTATATTCTAATTTCCCATTATACTTGTGTGTGTGACAACCTTAAGTAATTTCCTATGCCTGCTATGCTTTATACTCATCTCCTGCAAGTGTCACGATAACGGAAACGAGCCGTAGTAGAACAGAGCGGTCAGTTCATAGGTAGCGGCACTACAGAAGGGTAATGGCGGTGTGGAGGAGGCACTGACAAGATCCAACAGTCAGCAGGGTTTAGTGAGAGCCTGGAGCACTGCAGGCAGCTTCTTGCAGACATGTAAACTGTTAATCCCACAGGGTGAGAATGAGACCACTGCACAATTTGGGGCCTAGTCTGAAGTAAGCTTTAATTAAATACTAGCCAGAGTGATGGACTCTGGCCAGGTCCATTTCTGGGTAACCAGAAAATAGCAACAAGCCACATTTTGCAGAGGCTTCAAAAGGCAACCTATGAGGCCACCATATTTCCCATCTAGTCCAATCAGTCCTGCCTACATGTGATCAAGCACATCCAGTTCACCTGGGATGAACAAACTTGCTTGGGGGAGTGAAAACGTGTGGCTCAGTCTCTCCTATAAACAAGAGCCTCCAGCATTTCAAAAAGCGTCTGTCCTTGGGTAAGGGGCTTACAGGTTAAGAGGCATTTTGGTTCATGAATCTCTTTGGCACAGTAATTAAAACTTAAAACATAACGTTGGCTCTCACAAAACTAGCTGTGGAAGGGGAGGGGGGCGGATGTGCAACATAGCTCCTAACTTTTAAGGACTAGAAAGTGGTTGCCACTCCCTAAGGGTGTTTAGCTGAGTGTGGGGCACAGGCCTGTAATTCCATGACCTGAGAATTAGAGGCAAGACGATTAGTTCATACCTCTCCCCAGGTATATAAAGAATTCAATGCCACCAGGTGGTGGTGGGCACGCCTTTACCCCAGCATTTGGGAGGCAGAGGCAGGCAGATCTCTGGGAGTGTGAGGCCAGCCTGGTCTATAGATTGAGCTCCAGGACAGGTAAGGTGACATGGAGAGAAAACCCTGTCTTGAAAAGAAAAAAATTTTTTAGTTGTTTGCAGTGGCACACACCTTTAATCCCAGCACCTGGGAGGCAGCGGATCGCTGTGAGTTCGAGGCCAGCCTGGTCTACGAATTGAGTCTAGGACAGCCAAGGCCACACAGAGAAACCCTGTCTCGAAAAACAAACAAACAATCCCAGCACTCAGGAGGCAGAGGCAGGCGGATGGCCTGGTCTACAAAGTGAGTCCAGGATGGCCAAGGCTACACAGAGAAACCCTGCCTCGAAAAACCAAAAAAAAAAAGAAAAAGAAAAAAAGAAAAACAAACAAACAAAAAAAGGGCCAGTTACAGAGGTGTGAACAATCCAGAAAAATCAGGAGATAGCACAGTGCCCTGAGGGCTGGTAGTTATCTCCATGCCTACAAGGACAAAGATAAGAAATACAGAGGACCTTGTAGAGAGAGTTCTGCAGACAACCTTTGGTGATCCACCTTGGGGAAGGAGGACTGTGAACTCTCTATCTTTAGACCTTTCTAATATTCAGATACTGGAGGTCAAGACTATTCTTATCTAGGGAGTTACAGTTCTGGGGAACAAAGTCAAGAGAAGGGGGATTGCCAAGTATGGTGGCACTTAGGTGGCTAAGCCTGGTAGATTGTAGATTGGAAATGAGCCCAGGCTACATAGCAAGTTCTAGGCCAGGCTGGGCTACCTAATGAGACTCAGTCACAACAAGCAAACCAAAATAAAACAATACAAAGCAATCAAACCAAACACAGGATTACCCATTTCCCTGGCCCTTCCTAGGGAGCTGTTACTCTACTTTTTCTGATTTGTTTTGAGACAGGGTTTCTCTGTGTAGCTGTGGCTGTCCTGGACTCACTCTGTAGACCAGGCTGGCCACACAGACAACAGCATACCTCTGCTGGGATTAAAGGCGTGTGCTTCCACTGCCAAACTGCAGTGGTGCACGCCTTTAATCCTACCAAGAGGCAGGGAAATCTCTGAGTTTGAGGCCAGTCTGTTCTAGGACAGCTAGGGCCTGTCTCAAAAAACCAAACCAAACCAAACCAACAAAAAAGGAAACAGTTACAGGGAAGCACGAATTCCCCCATCCCCCTTCTCTCCCTGCAAACCAAACTGTTTCCTAGAGACACTGCTTTGTCCTCATCCTTCACCTTGACTTAAGAAATCTGTGGCTCTTTTTGGGGGAGGGACTGGAGGGAGGGGGGAGTTCCAGACAGAGTTTCTCTGTATAGCCTTGGCTTTTCAGTAGATCCGGATGGCCTCTAACTGACAGAGATACCCCTGCCTCTGCCTGGGATTAAAGGCATGTGCCACCATGGCCACCTGGTGAAGTTTCTGACTCTTAAAGACAACACAGAACTGGGGTGAGAGCTCAGTCAATGAAGTACTTGTGAGAATTTAAGTTTGATGCCTTAAAAAAAAGGTCAAACATGGTGGCACTGGGGAGGCATGGACTCACTGCCAGTTGGTGAGTTAAAGCCAGTGAAAGAATTTTACTTCAAAATAATAAACATACAAATAAGTAATACATAAATAAATTGGTGGATATGGCCTGGAGTGTTCCTCTGGCCTTCATACATGCACATGTGTGTGTGTACACAAGTAAATGAACCTTTGGAAAGACACCATCACATTTCCTTTTCCTCCACTGACTCAGTTTTGTATTTCAATAAACTGATGGCAATAAAGAAATAGAATGTGTTCAGAATCCCATTAATTGGTATTGGTTGGTACCATTCTGTACAAGAGTTATTTCCTAACAGGACTTTAAGAAACAAAAAACTGGGGGCTGGAGAGATGGTACACGGTTAAGGGCGCTGACTGCTCTTCAAACCAAGGCAGAGGCCACAGTGCCAGCCAAGGCCCAGGCTTCAGCCCCAGCTCAAGCTCCCATAGATGCCCAAGCCCCTGTGAAGGCCCCAGAGAGAAGGCTTCTGCCAATGTGAAGACAGATGGACTGGTGTGACACACCTACTACACACTACTATTGACAGGTGACCAGTGTCCTATGCTGTTTTTATAATAAGCCTGAGGCAAGATCTGTTATTAAAAAAGGGAGGAACAGGCATGGTGGTGCACACATTCAATTCCAGCACTCAGGAGGCAGAGGCAGGTGAATTGCTGTGAGTTCAAGGCCATCCTGGTCTATAAAGCAAGTCCAGGACAGCCAAGGCTACACAAAGAAACTCTGTCTCCAAAACAAAACAAAACAAAAACCAAAAACAAATGGAAGAGAGAAAGAAAGAAAGAAAGAAAGAAAGAAAGAAAGAAAGAAAGAAAGAAAGAAGAAAGACAAAACTGACTACAACAAGAACAGCAAGCAGCTGGGAGGTGGTGGGGTACATCTTCAATCCAAGCATTCCGGAAGGGGCAGGCTTCACTCAGGATCTCTGTCAGTCAGAGGCCAGATGGATCTACAGAGCTTTTACAGGACAGCCAAGCAAGGCTACACGGAGAAACCTTGCCTCGGAAAAGGGGAAAAAAAAAGTTGGCATTGGGCAATACAAATGGAAGTACAGTCCTCATCGGCTAGCAGCCAGTTTGGGGAGGTTGCTTAGGGTCAGGTAAACTGGAGATTTTTGTGTAGAAGACAAGAAAAGCCTCCCTGTTTATAGCTGAGGTAATGTGTGAAATGTTGAGATTTAACATAGTTGGGGTGGTGTGAGATGGAGAAGGACTTTTCACCAGTAGAAACGGCTCTCAACGATGACCTTGCAGAACATAACTATATTAAACCATAAGTATGTGCAGCCAGTATCACCTCACATCAAATTTCAATGCTAAACAGAAAGATCTTACTAGGCTTATCAAAATGTATTTGTACTCTGTTAATACCCATTGCAGGGGAGAAGAATTGGGAATATAGTTAAGTTGTAATCAAGTGCTATTTGACAAATTAAAGGCTGGGAGGGATGGCACTTGGGAAGTGGAGTCATGGCCAGTGTTATGTCTCAAACCAGGGACAAATGGCAAAGGTTCTCCTGGCATGTCTCAGCCCCTACCTATTACAGGGCCCTCCGGGCTCTTATCCTGAACTCTCCAGCCCAGGGCCTAGGCTGCTCTTCCTTATATAATCCAATCATTTTTGTAACTTTGGCCTTCTGGCTGCGGCAGCTTGTTCCCTCTCTCCCATCTCCTCCCCACCCCACCCCCAACATGGCTCAGCTCAGCATGATCGTGTCCACTCTGGACTCCTCCACCATACCTAAGAGAAGTAATGTCCTTTCCTTTTTCTTTCTTTTTTTCCATTTAGTCAATTGTCCAAAGCTAAGGGGCTGGAGAGATGGCTTGAAGATTAAGAGCACTTGCTGCTTGGCTTGCCCATGCTGGGCAGTTCACAATGGCCTGCATCGCTAGCTTAAGGAAGATACAATACCTCTGGTGATCCAGGGCACCTGCACACTTGTGCTTGAGCCTATAATTAAAAATAGAATAATTCATGCTGGGCGAGGCAGTGCATGCCTTTAATCCCAGCATTTGGAAGGCCAAGGCAAGTGGATCTAAAAAAAGAAATCTTCTAGATGGAGAGAGTGTGAAAGTTCAAAGCCATTGGGTGTGGTCCTTATGCCTTTAATACCAGCCCTAGGGATGTAGTGGCAGGGAAATCTAAAAGTGAAATCTTAAAAAAAAAAAAAAAAAAAAAAAAAAGCAAGCCGGCTCAGGTCTTTAATCTCAGCCTTCCGGAGGAAGAGGCAGGCAGATCTCTGTGAATTCAAGGCCAGTCTGGTTTACAAAGGGAGTCCAGGACAGCCAGTGCTCTGTTACACAGAGAAACCCTGTCAGGAAAAACAAAAAATAAACATCTTTAAAAAAAAAGTTAAATACTAGCTGGTGCGTGGTACTCAGGCCTGTCGTCACCCCAGCGTTTAAAAGGCTGGGCAGGTGCATTCCTTAGAGTTCAGAACCAGACTGGTCTAAGTGATGGCTTCCAGGACAGCCTGAGATAAAGAGAGGCTGTCCCAAAGACCAAGCAAAAGAGCAGGGCGTGGTGGCGCACACCCTTAATCTCAGTACTCCAGGGACAGAGGAAGAGGCTGATCTCTGAGTTCAAGGGCCAGTCTAGCACAGCCAGAGCTGTTATACAGAGAAACCCTGTCTCGAAAAAACAAACAAAAAACAAAAACAAAAAGAAAGAAATAAAGAAAAGTTCACAGCTAATCTTGAATTCGAGGTCAAACTACAAGGAGACCCAGTTGAAAACCCACTGAAAAAAAATGAAAAAAAGACTGGTGAAATATTAAGTATTTGACTCCAGAGCATCTCGCTCTCTGTAGGGTGGAGTCAGTAGGGACGGACAAGTGCACTCCTTGGAATGTCGGGGCTGGGTCTCCATGTGGACTTGGATCCGGCTCAGGAGTGCCCGCGGAGCCCACAGTGTCTCTGGGAAACGTGTCCTGGGTCCTGAGGAGCCGCCGCCGTGAAAGGCCTGCAGCGCTTCACTTCAACCCAAACGGACCGCCTGGTCTTCCCGGTGCCGGCAGAAAGATGAAAGACGTCGGGTGCGCCAGAAGAGTAGCAGGTTCACCCTCGCCGGCCGCTGGGGCGGGGCCCAAATCAAGCCACGCCCGCCACACTCGCCGAGACTCTTCAAGCCCGGGTCGCGAGCAGCGGCTAGGGGGAGCAGCGAGTGGCCACGTCACTCTCCGGAGCGCCACGCCCCCTACCCCGCCTCGCCCTCCACACGCCCCGCCCCGTCCACCTCGCCCTCTGCAAGCCCCGCCCCTCATCCTGGTCCTAGGGACCTCGCCTGCTGAACGCCGGGCCTCTGGGCGGTCTCGCCTGAGCACGCCCCGCCCACCACGCGCCCCGCCCTCGACACGCCCCGCCCACTGGCCCCCTATTTGCCCGCCCCGCCCATCAGCCCGCCTCGCCCCCTGCGCGCCCCGCCCCCCGGCTACCTCGCCCTCCGCACGCCCCGCCCCCCGGGGCAGTTACCGGCTCAGGCCGCGCGCGCCTCCGCGACTCGCCTGGAGATCTCTCAGGCTGGCTGGATCGCCGCTTTGCCGCCCGCGCCCGCTGAGGGCTCGCGGCTCCGGCGCGCCGGGCGCGTGTGGCGAGCTCCGGCCGTGCGCTGCGACGAGGCCGGGCGGCGGGCGGTTAGCGCTCCGCTCGGCGGGCGGGGAGGAGCGGCACGCCGGGCGCTGCACGCCTCGGCGGGCGGGTTCCGCGTCCCAGGACCGAAGCGGGTCGGTGCCCCCGTGTGGAGAGAGGGGCGGCCGGGCTCCCTGGACCCGGACGCCCCCGGGCTGGGCAGGAGGCTGGGGCCAGGGGCCGGCCATGTCCGCTCGCGCCCCGGTGCCCGCCGCCGCCCCCCGGGAGGACCCGCCCGCCGTGGCCGGCGACCGGGACGCGCTGTTGGCAGCGGCAGGCCGGCGGGCGGAGCAGCCGGCGCCCGGCGAGCGGGAGGGCAAGGAGGCGAGGGAGGAGCGGGCCGCGGCCGCCACCAGCGCGGGGGCGCGGGGAGAGCCGTCGCCGGCGCTCGTGCTGGGACACAGCGTGCCGCAAGCGGCCGTGCCCGTGAGGCCGCTGGCGCTGCACCTGGCGCACAAGGCGCGCGCGCCCGGGGGTCCCTTCGGTGGGGAGGCCCCTCCGCCGCCGCCGCCGCCGCCGCCTGCGCCGCGGGACCCACCGGAGGAGGCCCGCGAGGACCCAGGGGCCGCCGGCCCCGAGGACAAGCCGCCGCCGCCGCTGCCGCCGCCAAAGGGAAACCCGTGGACCAAGAAGCCGCCGCAGCACCTGTCCCCCGTGGGCACCGGCGCGCCGCCGCCCGCTCAGGACGCCGCGGAGGCCGGTGAGTGCTGTCGGCGGGAGGGAAGGTGTTGGGTCCCTAAGGTGTCATTCACGGTGCCGATTTACATAAATGGACATCGGGGCGCGGGAGCGACAGGAAGAGGTGGGACCTCAGGTTCTCCTTGACGGGTAGGGGCACGGCGTGGGTGACTGGGCAGCGCGGCGGTGCTCGGCTTGTGCCTTCCTCGCGCGCCGGCGGCGACCCGGACGCGGCGAAGGCTGTGGGAAAGTTTGGGTGAACTCGCCACAGAGTGGGAGCGGGGCGGGGCGAGCGGACCTGTGTGTGTGTGTGTGTGTGTGTGTGAGAGAGAGAGAGAGTGTGGAAGCACGACCCGGCTCGCTCGCTGGGGAGGTGAGTGGTGAAATGAAAGTCTCAAAAGGCTGCTAGGTTGATGTGGCGCTGCTGCAGCAGCTGGCGTAGAGGTGGGGTTTTTTGTTTTGTTTTGTATTTTTATTTTTTTCGGTTGCGTTTCAGAGTGCCTGAGGTGGGACAGTTGATTCAGAATCTGGATCCGCACGGCTTGGTCCCATGGCAGCCGGCGCGTTAGAAATTGGGTTGTGTGCCATTGCGTTTGAATGCTGACCAGTGCAGTATGGCCCTTGGGGCTTTATTCGGGTTGCAGCAACTGCTAGTTTGGAAAATAAAACTAAGACCGGCCTGTATTTTGTGGCGCACGTCTGTAACCCTATCGATGTAGAGGATTAGGCGTTCGAAGCCAGACTGGTTTATTTAGTAAAGTCTTTAGAAAAAAAAAAGTTAGAATAGAAATGCTGAGTAAAACTCCTCATTTGTTTTTAAAATTAGACTATTTAAAAAGAAAAAAACTAGGCCTTTTTTCTGTGGAAGTTGCGCCTGTTTTGTTGGCAAGTTTTCGCTGGTCTGGGAGAGAGTGGAACATCCAAAGTTCGAGCATGTTTATGGGTTGTGAGGGTCAAACGCGGTGAACAGATCTTATACAAATGTGATTGTTATATCTCTCCTGTAGGGGGAGATAAATGTCGAGCCAATTTAGTTAGCTTTTTGCATGGAAAATCTTCATTAACTTTCTTGTTTGTTGTTATTTGTTTGCTTTTTGAAACACTTTGTGCAGCCCAGGCGGGTCTGGAATTCTCCTTGATCCTCCTGCCACGGCCTCCTTCCAGTTGCTGGGACTATAGGCATGCTGCTCTCCATTAAAACAGAAAATTCTGCTCTCCCGTTTATTGTTGGCATAATTCCAACCTAGCTGAAAGAGCTGTTTACTACCATTGCTAAGTGAAAAGAAAATGCTATGGCAAGCCTCCCTAACATTGAGAAAGGAAAGCCTATGCTGATCACTTCTTACCCATCCACATCTAGATTTAGTGTTATGCATTGTAGTACTCATTGAACTACCAAATATGATTTTATAAACCCAGTTTTTTAGACTTTAAAACTTTTCAAAGTGAGACTGGGAATTCTTTTTTTCCCCCCTATGCTGTGGATGAGCCCAGGGCTTTGTGCTTGCTGGGCAAGTGCTGTATCATCAAGCTTTATGTGCAGATTTTTTACACACCCCCCCTCAGGAATTTTAATTGGAAATTACTTGGAAAAATATTTGACAGTTTAACCTACTTGAGACTTGGCGCTCCAGTCTTACATTAAGAATACAGTGACACTTAACTGGAAGTGTGGCCCATACCTGTAATTCCAGCAGGAGGATCATGAGCTTGAGGCCAGCCTGGATTACACTCAAGACCAAGACCTTGGTCTCAGAAAATCAGGAGCCTTTAATCCCAGCAGTTTTGAGGGAGTGACAAGTGGATCTCTGAGTTCAAGGTCAGCCTGTACTACTTGCTATGGAGAAAGACCTTGTTTCAAAACCAAGAAAAACCAAAAGAAATTTCAGTTGTACCAATATTTCTGTATTGGCAATTTTTACATTTTGGAGTTATTCTGAAATATTAGGAATGCTTTTTTAAAATATCTGTGGCAGGCTAGCAACCCTGACTCTTAAGTTCCACAGTGAGTAATGGGTGACTTAAATACGAGATTGTGGTGCAGGAATGCACTGCTGAAAGAAGTGGGTGATAGTGTAGTTATTACTAATGAGTTTGCTTTCCTTGGTAACATTATTTGTCTTGTAAATTAATGACATGCATAGATTCATGCCTTCTATTTGTTTTTTCTTTCCAGTTGGCATTTTTTTATATTACAGAGGCTAGCAACAAACTAGAGCCTCACCCTAGGCTTTCCTAGTACTGGGGTGAGGGCTCTCAACTCTTGCGGCTCTTAACACTAGAGTGCTTTCTACATGCAAGCTAAGTGCCATGGCCTCTTTCTTGTTTGTTTGTGGGGTTTTTTTGTTTGTTTGTTTGTTTGGTTGGTTTTTCAAGACAAGGTTTCTCTGTGTAACAGCTCTGGCTGTCCTGAACTCTCTTTGTAGACCAGGCTGGTCTTGAACTCACAGAGATCTGCCTGCCTCAGCCTCCCCACGGCTGGGATGGCCTCTTTCTCGGGTTCCCTAAGAAAACTGAATAGAATGAGCTCGGGCTCAGTAAAAGCACTCACTGCTCTTGAAGAGGACTCTGGTTTCTAGCACTCATAGCTGGCTCACCCACCCAGTTTCAGAATCTATTGCCTTCTGGCCCTTGAGAGTATCTGCACATGGGTGGTGCACATGCCTAAAACTAACATTAAGAAATCTTCTAAAAGATGTAGAACATTTAAAAAGGAATAAGAAGATATGTAGTGGCACATACCTGTAGCTCCAGCTAGCTGAAACTGAGAGGGTCAGCTACACCTAGGAGTTTGAGCAGCTTAGTGAGGCAGGGCTGAGGAGGTGGCTCACAGATTAAGAGCACACAGCGCCTTTTTTTTTTTTTTTTAAAGAGGATCTGAGTTCAGTTCCCAGAACTCACACTGGGCAGCGCATAGCTGCCTATAACTCCAGCTCCAGAGAATCTCAGCACCTTCTTCTCATTTCCTTGGGCACCTGCACTCACATGTACATACATACAGATAAATGCATAACTAAAGTGGAATAAGTAACTAAAAACATAGTGAGGCCTTATATCAGAAAAAAAATAGTAAATGATAAATATATCCACAGATCATTTAGGATTCAAAGAACGCAGTTATATTAAATTAGCAGACTACTGATAGGACACTTCTAGAGTTTGTTCTATAAAATAAGGTACTCTTGAAAGAGTATGTTAACCCCAGCTAAACTGTCACTCTTACTGATGAAGTGAAGAAATCACGTCCATAACTGTCATGAACATCATTGTCAGAGTTAGGTACATATATTCTAGGAAGTATGGGGAGTCTTTAGGATACAATCAGATCATGGACTTTATTCATGACGTTTATTTCTGTGTGTGTGCGCGCGCGCGCATGTGTATGTATACCATGGTGGTTTATGTGGAGATCAAGGAACAGCTTTGGGGCAGGGGATCTCTTATCTTCTTAGATCATGCCTGTTCTGGGGATCAAACTCAGGTCAGACTTGGCAGCAAGTTTCTTTACCTTCTTAGCCAAATTGGCAGCCCAGCTTTCTCTAGATAAAATTGAGGTAATTCTTGATGGCTCCCATGTTTTTGAGACACCCTCCTCCACTTTTAGGATGACTCAGGTGTATAGCTGTTTCTGGGAAACAAGATAAAACACTTTAGCCAAAGCCAGGCCTACCTAGGAATGTCTTGAATTCAATATTGAGACTTCTGGCCTGAGATCTTCCCAAACTATATCATAAGCTTGTGTTAAATAGTTGTAATTATTTAATAGGCCTTTCATTAAGTAACAGCCTAAGACTTGCTAATTACTTGCTTGTAGCTGTATAGTAAAAATCAATCTTGTAGCCAGGCGTGGTGGCGCACTCCTTTAATCTCAGCACTCGGGAGGCAGAGGCAGGCAGATTGCTGTGAGTTTGAGGCCAGCCTGGTCTACAAAGAGAGTGCAGGACAGCCAAGGCTACACAGAGAAACCCTATCTCGAAAAACAAAACAAAACAAAAAAACAACAGTCTTGGAGTGAAATTTCACAGAAACACAGAATATAAAAATACTGATACTTTGCCCAGTTTTGTCATCCTCAGTCTTTGACCCTATGTTGCTTTGAGAAAGGCTCTCACTATACAGCCCTGGCTGGCCTGCAGCTCACTATGTAGACTAGATTGGCCTCACTCCTTGATCCACCTTCCTTTACCTCCCTAGTGCTGGGATTAAAGGTGTGCTACTAGGCCTGGCTCTATGTTGTGTTCTCTCTGTCTCTCTGTCTCTCTCTCTCTCTCTCTGTGTGTGTGTGTGTGTCTGTCTGTCTGTCTTTTTTCTATGTTGCGCTCTTTTTTGGGGGTGGCTCTTTCGAGACAGGGTTTCTCTATGAGGCTGGCCTCAAACTCACAGAGTGCTGAGATTACAGGTGTGTGCAATCCATAATATAGCTCTTACAGGTAATTTAGCCTGGACCTATTGATCTTACTTGTTCCCTTTCCTTATCTTGACAAAGCAACATTTTATGTTTCTTTTGTAATTCCTTAGGATAAAGTAGAAATCAACTGTTATACCACAGGGTATTACTGTTTGACACATTGCTTTCCAGTGGCTATAGATAGATATTTTCTTTGTTAGCATAGGAGAGGATTAAGACTTTCCTTGTTTTGTTTTGAGTTTGGGGAGTTTTCTTTTTTTAGGTGAAAATCTTGCTGTGGTAGCTTAGATTGGCCTTGATTGATTGATCAGTTGGTTGATCGATCGGTTGGTTGAGGCTCTTACCTCAGCCTTCCTAGGACTAGGATTGTAGGCTTGCACCACTCACCTGGATTTTTAGATATGGTTTTTAAAAGATTTATTTTATGTTTTTGGGTGTTTTGCCTGCGTGTATATCTGCATCTCCTGTGTGTATGCCGCCTTCAGGAGCCAGAAGATAGCATCGGATTCCCTGGAACTGGAAGTTAGAGACAGTTGTGTGCCATCATGTGGGTGCCGGGAATTAAACCTGGGTCTTCTGCAAGAGTAATCGGTGCTTTTAACCTCTGAACCATCTATCCAGCCTCCAAATAACATTTTCTTTTCCCATGGTTTTGCCCCCACCTTTTGTCCTATATACCTGTATTTTTTTTTTTTTAATTGCATGGAGCAGGTTATTTATTTATTTATTTATTTATTTATTTATTTTTGCTTTTTTATTTCTTTTTGTTTGTTTGTTTTATTGAAACAGGGTTTCACTGTGTAATAGCTCTGGCTCCTCTGGAATTCTCTTTGTAGACCAGGCTGGTCTTGAACTCGCAGAGATCCTCCAGAGTGCTGGGATTAAAGGCATGTGGCACCACACCCAGCTATTTCCTAATTTCTTTCTTTTTCTTTTCTTATTTCTTGATTATAATTAAATTACTTAATTTCCTCCTTTCCTTTCTTCCCTCCAAACCCTCCTATTTACCTCTTGAACTTTCAAATGTATGACTTCATTTTTTATTGTTATTCTTATATATGCACTCATATTCCAATACATAAATACAACCTGCTCTGTATACTGTTACTTGTATGTATGTCTTCAGGGCTGACCATTTGGTATTGGATACCCAATTGTTGTGTTCTTCCCTGGGGAAGACTTTCTTCTTTCAGCATTCCTTTGTAGTTTGTAGCTCTTGGTGGTCATCACCTTGTCCACTTTGGCATGTTTATCATAGGTGTTGTCCTTGTTCAGCTCATGTTTAAGTAGTCATATTGGTAAGACTTTATGGATGTAGTTTCTGACATTCTTATGATGCCTAAAATCACAGCAAACCTCTTGGTCCTCTGGCTCTATCATTTGCCCCCTCTTTTTCAATGTTCTCTGAGCCATAAGTGGGTGAGTTGTAGTTGTATCTAATAGGACTGGGCTCCACAACTCTGTATTTTGATTGATTGTGGTTTTCTTAAAGAGAAGATTCAAGTTTCCTTGGTGAGGAGGGAAAACTACACTTGGATATAAGGGCAAATATTTAGAATATAGTTAGGGATTATGCTGGCTTTTTGGTAGTGCTGGCTGTAGATCCTCTTGAGATCCATGATTTCACTAACCCAGGGTAGTTGGCTAAGTTTCCTGTACCAGGCATGAATTCCCTGTTTGTTGGTGACCTTGCCTTAATCCAGTTAGAGAGAAGCTGATTATTGCCAAATTATATGCTTTATACATACGCATATGCTGTCTATTCCATGTATTTGTGGAATCGTACAGGACTTCCACCATGCCATGTTACCTTCTTTGATAAATATTCTTTTAAAAAATATTGTTGGGCTGGCGAAATGGCTCAGTGGTTAAGAGCACTGGCTGCTCTTCCAGAGGTCCTGAGTTCAATTCCCAGCAATCACTTGGTGGCTCAGAACCATCTATACTGTGGATTGATGCCCTCTTCAGGCATGCAGGTGTAAATGCAGGCAGAGCACTGAATACATAATAAATAAATAAATAAATAAATCTTTAAAAAATATTATTGTTAGGCGGGCAGCAGTGTTGACACACACCTTTAATCCCAGGGAGGCAGAGGCAGGCAGATCTCTGAGTTTGATGCCAGCCTGGTCCACAGAGAGAGTTCCAGGACAGCCAGAGCTACAAGAAGAAACCCTGTCTCAATATATATTTACTGTATCTATCTATCTATCTATCTATCTATCTATCTACCTACCTTCCTACCTACCTATCTATCTATCTATCTATATAGAGACAGGGCTATCCTGAAGTTCTCTATGTAGACAAGGCTAGCCCTTAACTCAGATCTTTCTGTCTCTGCCTTTTCAGTGCTGGGATTAAAGCCCTGTGCCACTACACATGGCTGTTGTCTTAATTTTAATTTTGTGCATGTATGTGGGAGGTGTGTGTATATGCCCAGAGAGGCCAGAAGATGTTACAGGTAGTTATAACCTGCGTGACCAAACTCAGGTCCTCTAGAAGAGCTCTTAACAGGAAACTGTCTCTCTAGCTCTCCTCCCCATTTCAAAGATAATTTCAGATTGCAGTCAGCTTGGTTTTGAACTTTTGGTAGTCCCCCTGTGCAGCCTCCCTATTCCCCTGATGGTAGGTATTCTAGGTCCCATTTAAATCTGATCGTAGGCTTCAATCCCAGCAGTCAGGACGCAGAGGCAGGAGGATCGATGTGAGGTCAAGGCCAGCTTGTTCTACATGGCAAGCGCCATTGTCGACTCCACTGTGTTGCCCATGTGAAGCCCAGGGCCTACTCAACAGAACACTGATATTGCTGAGGGCCAGGGCCAGCTCTTCACTCTCCTGAGCTAGGAGTCAGTTTTCCCACCTGCTGCAGGCTTCCAGGGGAGAGGGAGGGCATGTCTCCCTTGCCTTACATGGCATTACATGGCAGATGAGGTTTAGAGCTGCCTCATCCACGCATCCACCACCAGGGCCAGCTCTACTGTGCTACTCAGGTGAGGGGCAGGGGCTATTCACCCAAGTGCTGCAGCTAGCAAGGGGTGCAGCCAGCTCTGCAGAGCCCTTAGATATCAATATGGTCCCTGGCAGCAGTGCAGACTAGGGATTTCCCCATAGCCTTTAGTGGTAATATGATCCAGGGACATTGGCACAGACCCTTGCTGCTGCATGGCTCTAGCTCAGAGGTGGCCCTAAGTGGCACCCCAGGCCTGGACTTCATTCACCATGGCCTCAGGTGGCAGCACTAGCTACTCACATCATACTCTTTCTCTCTACCCTGAGTCTCTAGTTCCACCTTTCTTCATAGTGCTCAAATGTTCCACTTCTCAGCCAGGGACGGTGGCACATGCCTGAAATCCCAGCACTCAGGGAGGCAGAGGCAGATGGATCTCTGTGAGTTCAAGGCTACAAAGGGAGTCCAGGACAGCTAAGGCTACACAGAGAAACCCTGTCCCCAAAAACAAAACAAAACATTCTACTTCTCTCTCATGTCCACCACATATTTACAGCCCTCTGGGTGTCTTCTTCAGGCTTTTTGTTGTTTGCTTGTTTGTCAAGACAGATTTTCTTTGTGAAGCCCTGGCTGTCCTGGAACTTGCTCTGTAGACCAGGCTAGCCTCCAACTCAGAGGTCTATCTGTCTCTGCTTCCCAAGTGCTGGGGTTAAAGGCAGAACAGTTTTTTATGGTCCACCATTGTGCTTCCTTTCATGATAATCACAGGTGATGCAATCAGTGGTTGTCTGTGGTGTTTGCTTGGGCAATGACCTTAAGCATGTTGGGTAAACTCTCTACCTGCCACTGAACTGTAGCCCTAGCTCATTATGTCTGTAGAGACCAGCTACTTTCCTTCATGGGGCTGAGTTCTGGGTGTCCTGGTTGGTTGGATGGTGGTTTGTTTTTGCTTGGCTGTTTGTTTCTTTGTTTTCCGAGACAAGGTTTCTGTTATAGTCCTGACAGTCCTGGACTTTGTACATCAGGCTGGCCTCAAAAAACGCCAACCTCTGCTTCCCAAGTGCTGGGATTAAAGGCATGCTGGGCTACCACACCCAGCTGGATGGTGTTTTATTTTTATTATTTCAATTTATTTGTTTGTTTAGTCAACTTGACACAAACTAGCATCTGAGAAGAGGGAACTACACTTTAGAAAATTTCTGCATAAAATTGGCAAGTATATAGGCCATTTTAATTAATGGTTGTTGTTGGAGGACCCAACATATTGTGGTACTACCCCTGGGTTGGTGGTCCCGGGTGGTATAAGAAGGCAGGCTGAAGGGCCGGGCATGGTGGTGCACACCTTTAATCCCAGTACTGGGGAGACAGAGGCAGGCGGATCTCTGTGAGTTCAAGGCCAACCTGGTCTACAAAGCAGTACACTATAGCCAAGGCTATACAGAAAAACTCTGTCTTGAAAAACCAAAACAAACAAAGAAGGCATGCTGAACAAGCCATGGGGAGCAACCTTAAGGTTTCTGCCCTGACTTACCTGTGATGGGCGCTTAACCTAGAAGTATAAGATAAAAACAAGCACTTTCTTCTCCAAAATGTTTTTGGTGATGGTGGTTTTGTTAAGATTTATTTTCTTTATGTGGTGAGTGTTTTGCCTACATGTATGCATGTGTCTACAGAAGTCAGAAGAAGCTGGTATATTTCCTGGAACAGCATTTATGGATGTCTGTGAGCCACCACAAAGGCAATGGGACCTGAACCCAGGTTCTTTGCAAGAGCAGGAAGTGCTCTTAACCATTGAGCCATCTTTCTAGCCTCTGGTAATGGTGTTTTACAGCAACAGAATCCTTAACAGAGATACTGGGTATAATCTGTTAAGGTTGCCAAACCTGTTTGTTTCCTGGAAGTAGTTTGAAGTCTTATAATACTTTCTAAATTTTTTTTAATGGTTTTTTGAGACAGGGTTTCTCTGTGTAGCCTTGGCTATCCTGGACTCACTTTGTAGACCAGGCTGGCCTCGAACTCACAGCGATCCGCCTGCCTCCAGAATGCTGGGATTAAAGGCGTGCACCACCACACCCGGCTATCTAAATATTTCTTGGTGAATGTTTTAGTTTTATTATATTGTATTTTATTAATAAAAGGATTGGTCTGTCAGTTTAGTATTTTCCACTTTTCTTTCTTTCTTTAAGACAGGGTTTCTCTCTGTGTAGCCCTAGCTGTCCTAGAACTTGCTTTGTAGTCCAGGCTGCCCTTGAACTCACAGTGATCCGCCTGCCTCTGCCTCCCAAGCACTGGGATTAAAGGCGTGTGCCACCACGCCCAGCTATATTTTCCACTTTTAAAATGTGGCTAACATTTAAATTTACATATTACAGTTGATGTTTTTCTAGGAATTTGAATACCAGAAACTTGCATTTGTTGGGAATGCTGACTATGCTAACTTGCTAAAATTGAAATATTTGTTTTGCTAAACTTATTAAGTGAAATGGTTGTAAAAGAAATTTTGTATATTTTCTTTAGAGCTCAGTTCCCCAAAAATTATAAAAGCGGGAAAACTCAAGACAAAGAAATCCAACAAGGTATGTCTTTACAGGAAGTACTTTTTAAATGATTTTGAAACAATCTGATCCTAAGACCACTGAATTTTTAACTGAGGAATATTTTAATTAACTTGCCAAGTCTGCATATAAGTAAACATAGGTGGTTTTGAAGATTACTGATCTAGCCAGTGGACAGGACATCTTCCACAGTTATGTGGAGAGCAGGGACTAACTCTGACGTGAGCTCTGGTGCCCCATATTTGACGACCTCCCCTTCGTGGAGAGCCCTAGTGGCACCCAAAGAAAGAGTAGGCAGACTACCAAGATGAGACTTGTTAGCCTGTGACCATAAAGAGGGGGAGGAGATCCCCCTCAGACATGGACCTAAGGGAGGGAAGTAGGATGGGGGTGGGGAGGGTAGGAGGAACGGAAGGATACCAGTAATAGGAGAACAATTGAGTTGTAATCTGAATAAATTAATTTTTAAAAAGTACTGTTGCTTTATTTGATTTTGATGTTGCTTCTTTCCCCCCTTCAGTTGAGAAAGGGTCTCATTACATAGCCTTGGCTGGCCTGGAGCTCAGAGGTCAACCTGCCTCTGCCTCCTGAGTGCTAGGATCGAGGGCATGTGCCACCACAGCTAGCTTGTTGCTTTTTCTGGGAAAGGATCTCATTGTAGCCCCACCTTGGGTACCCATGGCTGATACTGAATTCCTGTTCCTGTTCTTTCTAAATGCCAAGATTGCTGGCATGTACCACCATGCCTGGCAACAAAAATTACTTTTAGCAGTTTTTTTTTCCCAGTTTAAAAATTAAAAAGCTGGGGGCTGGAGAGATGGCTCAGCAGTTAAGAGTACTGTCTGCTCTTCCAGAGATCCTGATTTCAATTCCCAGCAACCACATGGTGGCTCACAACCATCTATAATGTGATCCAATGCCCTCTTCTGGCCTGCAGGTGTTCATGTAGGCAGAGCACCATGTATACAATAAATAAAAAATATTTTAAAAAAATTAAAAGGCTGATCACGGTGTAATCCCAGCACCCAGGAAGGCAGAGTCAAGAGGACCTCTTTGAGTCCACTAAGAGAGTCCAAGACAGCCAAAGCTACACAGAAAAAGCCTGTTTGGAAAAACCACAACAACAAAATTTAAAAAAAAGTTATAACACTTATTTTATTATTTTTTAGGCTAGTGATTTCAGTGATATGGCAAACTGGCCAACACCAGGTGAATTGGTGAACACAGGGGTAAGTGTATATAAGTTTGTTGTTTTAAAGAGAAAATTATTATTTTAGCATTATTTGCTGGGTTGGGTGTGTTTAAAGATGTAGCTCATCAGCAGGATTATTTTGACATGCAGTATCTTTTGCTCCAAAGTAGTATTTGTAATGAATTTCTTGGCTTAACATTTACCCAGGGTGCTTTACCTTTGATTTTTGTAATAATCTCATGAGTTATGCATCAATTTTACATTTTAATATGATTATAGTTCTTGATAAGATGATAAAATTTTGACAACTATTCTTTTAATAGTTTTACCCAATTATAAGATACTACTTTCATATACATTTCCCTACCTGGCTATATCCCACAGGGGCTGGGGTAAGGTGTTAGCATTATTCTATGATTTTTTTCCCCCAAAAGGATGAAATTTTATTTTTTTAACTAAAGAAATTAGATTCATTTATTTACTATGTCTTAAGTGTTTTGGCTATATGGGCCTTGGCGGTCAGAAGGTCTGCCTGGGACTGTAGTTAAAAGTGGTTGTGGACAAGTGAGTGCTGGGAACTTGAACTCAGGTCCTTTGAAAAAGCAACACATGCTCTGAACTGCTGAGCCATCTCTTCAGCCCCTAATTATTATTACTTATGGGGGGGGGGTAGTTTGCTCTGGCTGTCCTAGAACTTACTCTGTAGACCAGGGTGACCTCAAATTCATTGAAATCTGCCTGTCTCTGCCACCCAAGTGCTGGGATTAAAGGATTGTATCACCATACCCAGCCTTAAGGTGATAGGTTTTTATCTGAATCTGCATGTAATCCTGTTACCACAACCAGAAAATGAGCTTTTCTTTTGCTTGCAAGTGCTCCAGTCAGCCCTACCATCCAGAAACTCCTGAGAAGCTTTCTGCTTTCATGAACTTTTTGTATTTTTTTTTAACTTTTTGTATTTTCTGTGTATGTGAATAGTGTAAGAGGCACTATTTCTGGCTTACTCAGTACTGTTATTTTGAGATTTCTTCATGTTGTGTGTATCAAGGATACATTTCAATTCATGGTTGTAACTCTGACCATTCACTTATTTTTTGGTGGACATTTGCATTATTATTTTATAAAATTTTGCACAGATATCCTCCCCCCCCAGTAGCCAGTAGAAGAATGGCAATTTTTTAGTTTTTAAAGTACTGCCAAGCTTTCACTCCCACTGGTGATATCTAATAATTCCAATTCCTTCACAGTCTCAGTAACTCTTAATTTGGTCAGTTTTAAAACTGTACCCATTGTACTAAATATGAGGTTTGCTTGCATTTCTTTGACTAATGATGGCAGCATATTCATGTGTATTAGTGCAATTGGAATATAATCCAGCACCTTACGTATACTACTAGACAAGCGCCCTACCCTCCAGGATTTTATTTTTCATAATTTTTCCCCTTTTTCATTTGTTTAACAATATTTGCAATAGGTATGCTGACCATTTAGTGAAATGACTGTTTAGAACACTTTTTTTTTTCAGTCTCAGAGTGTTATCAACCAAGGAAATAAGAAGCCACAAATTAGAAAAGAAAAAGAAGAGAAGATTGAAAAAAGAAGCAACAGTGAGAGCAAAGAGAATCGGGAAGCAAAACTAGATGGTCCTGTTGAGACTGTCAGCGAGGATGAGGCTCAGTCAAGCAGCCAGCGGAAGAGAGGTCAGCTGCCTGTGCCTTCATTTTAACCTGAGGTTTTGGAGACTGCATAGTGATGAATTGCATTATGTAGCTGCTGTTGCGCCACCCCCCCTTCTCTCCCACCCCCCCTTCTCTCCCAACCCCCCTTCTCTCCCAACCCCCCTTCTCTCCCACCCCCCCTTCTCTCCCACCCCCCCTTCTCTCCCACCCTCACTCTCTCTCTTCCCCCCTTCCCCCTCCCTCCCTCCTTCCCTACGAGACAGGGTTTCTCTGTGTAACAGCTCTGGCTGTCTTGGACTCGCTTTGTAGACCAGGCTGGCCTTGAACTCAGAGCAATCCTGCCTCTGCCTCCCCAAGTGCCCGGATTAAAGGTGTGCTCCACCATGCCCCGCCTTAGCTGCTCTCTTTGTCAACACATGGATATGTTGTATTAAACCATCTGCAGCAGTAACTAATTTGGCCAGTTTGGTTTTTCTGTCCTGCCCCTATACACCTTTATTTTTTTCCATTTAAACCTCCATTAAAAAAAAAAAAAAAAATGAAGTTCCTTACAGTTTTTTTTTTGGTAGATATATTCTTGGATAACATTGTTCTTTTAAATTTACATTTTATTTGTTGTTGTTATAGCACCACTGAATGGCCTGGAACTCACCTGCCTTTTGTCTCCTTATTGCACATCTGACAATTTTAAAAGATTTATTTTCATTTTTAGTAATGTGCATGTATGTGTGTGTGTGTGTGTGTGTACGTGCGCGTGTGCGCGCATTGTCAGTGTATAGTATGTGCGTGTGGGCAGAGATAGTCATGGAATTCAGAAGAGGGTGTTTGATCCCTGGGGTTGTAGGCAGTTCTGAGTTCCCCACCTTGGGTACCAGGAATGGAACTAGTCTGGTTTTGTTCTTACGTTTCTGGTGTGTTTATGGTATGTGCATGTGGTTGGTGTGTGCATGCACATGTGTATGGAGGCCAGTTGCTCTCTGTCCTATTTATTTGGGATGGGTTCTCTTATTGAACCTGGAGGTTCTCTGCCTCCCCAGCCCTGGGTATTGGCATCCTAGGTCTGGCTTTTATGTGGGTGCTCGGGTGGTCCTTTGCTTGGCCATAAAGTGTTTTTACTAATGGACAAACTTAATCAAGGATCAGGCTATAAGAATGAAAAGGATTCTTTTGGTATTCTACAGATAATCCATTTAAAGTCAGACTGGATCTTTAATTAAAAGTCAGCCCTTTTAGGATTGCAGAACTCTGATTAAAACTGTACATTATCATAAAATGATTTTGTTTCCTTTCTTCAAGCTAATAAGCACAAATGGGTACCACTCCACTTAGATGATGTGAGACCAGACAGCCAGGAAAGACCTGGGTCCCGGAACAGCTCTAGATGTCAACCTGAAGCAAATAAACCAGCACACAGTAATAGGAAAAGTGATACACGAAGTAAGTGTGATTTCAAGAGTGCATGAATTCAAATGAACATAGCTTTAATGCTTACCTTTGGAACTGTATAGGGTAAACGGCAGACACAACTCTTTAACCCTGCATATCTTCAGAGGACATGTCTAAAGAATAGTGTATTTCATAGAACTTAACAAGGCTGAATGTTAACACATCTATAACCTTGTATCCTGGGCTGGAGAGATGGCTCAGAGGCAAGGGCACTGACTGTTATCCCAGGGGTCCTGAGTTCAATTCCCAACAACCACACGGTGGCTCACAACCATCTATAATGTGATCTGATGCCCTTTTCTGGCCTGCAGATGTACATTTGGGCAGAGCACTGTATAATAATAAATATTTTGCTGGGCATGGTGGTGTATGCCTTTAATCTCAGCAAATGTAACCATCTGGAAAGCTATAGCTGCACCAAGGCAAGGAATTTTAGCAAATAAGATGTAGATTTTGTTACATTTTCAGGTGTTATCCATATTTTGCAGTAGGAAACTGCAATGATGTCATAAAAACCCAGTCATTTCTGAATTAAAAAGAAACATTCCTGCCAGGTGTGGTGGTGCACGCCTTTAATCCCAGCACTCTGGAGACAGAGGCAGGTGGATCTCTGTGAGGTCGAGGCCATCCTTGTCTACAAAGAGAGCCAAGGACAGCCAAGGCTACACAGAGAGACCCTGTCTTGAAAAACAAACATATAAAAAAATTATAACCTTGTATCCAATGTTGGTTTTGTTTTTATTGTAAAGGTAACTTTTATTCTTCTGGCTCAATTGTTGTCTGGAAGGCTTACTGCCTCCTTCTGCTGGTTGAAGCCTAGTCCTGGAAGCTTCTACCCTCCACACAATCTAACCTGGCCCTAGACTGTTTTCAGTTTCTGAGGCTTACTACTTAATAAACTCACCTTACTTGTTCTTTCTGAGCTCTGGGCTGGCTGGTTCCACTCAGCCATAGTGGCTCAAACGCCTCTCTCAGCTGACTTATTTAATCTAGCTTCTCTCAACCCAGAATTGCTCTGCTTAGTCTTAGACTAACTCAGCAATCTGCTCTAACCCTCTGGCTTCTTCTCATTTTTTGGCTGGCTTCTTCCACCCTTTACCTGATTTCTTTCTCTGCAACTCATCTCTCTATTACTGTCATGGTAACACTGCCTGCTCTTTCTGAAAAACTGCCTCTTACTTAGCTTCCCTTTCTCTTCTCCTGAGAGTTGGGCATATCCTAGTCTGTCAAATCTCTGACTTGTCACCTTTTCTTCCATTCAGACATCATTTTCAAACAGTGTACAAACTAACTTTCCTTTCCTTTTGGATTACAGACATGTATCACCACTCCTGGATCTAAGCTTTTCTTTACTTGATACTTGCTCTATACCAGGCTGGCCTTGAACTCAGATCTGTTTGCCTCGTTCTCCTGGATTAAAGGCATGTTTCTATTCCATCCGGATTACACAAACCTAGAAGGTCTTTTGGATGTGATCTTATGGCAGAACAGCTATGTTCTGAATTAACATTCCTCTGCATTTAATTTAAAATTTTTTTTCTTTTCTTTTTCTTCAAGACAAGGTTTCTCTGTATAACAGCGCTGGCTGTCCTGAAATTGTTGTGAGGACCAGGCTGGCCTTGAATTTACATCCATCTGTGTCTGCCTCCTGAGTGCCAGGGATTCAAGGCACGTACCACCACCTGCCTTAACTTTGTATTTTGAGACAGAGTCTCCCTATTGAACTGGGCCTAGCCAGGCACTTATGTACCTGACCTGAGACTTTCACTTACCTTCCTGCCTCAGCCTCCCAAGTGATAGGATTACAAAGAGATGCCATCTGGCCTTCTAGTCTTTGTTACAGGTGGCTCCTTCCCCATGTGGCCTGTCATTACACATTCCTTAGTTGTTTTTCTCTTTAATCTCCACCATTGTCTTAGTAGTTCTTTTGCTTTGTCTTTCCTGACATTGATTTTTTTTTTAAAGGACAATGATAACAATGATTGAATTAAGGTATTTATTAGTAGGAACCTTTTCTAATCCTCACCCTAGCTCCCAAAAAACTGACACAGAGACCTATTAAATTTATTCAACAAGATTTAAACATTATAACTGGGCACTCATCTCTTCTAACCCAATTATGCTGCTAGTCTGGCTACCTCCCAGCTCATGCTTTGTTACCTGCCATTTCAGCCTTGCCTTTGGTCTCTCTGTCTTCATGGTGAGCCCCTGCTTGTCCTCCGGGTCACCTCCCTTAGAAAGGAAGTCAAGCCTTCCTATTTCTTCTGCCCAGTCATTGGCTGTCCAGCCTCTTTATTAAACCAGTCAGAGATAACTGGGGAGCATTGGTTACACAACATTGATTCAGTTGATTCATATAAACGACAGTGCCCACATCTGGACTGCAGCCGGACCTCAGGGCACAGAAACCAGCATCTGAATACACAGGGCACAACACCACCCCACAGCATCATACTGTTAAATTATTATTTTTCGAGACAGTTTCTTTGTTTCGAGACTCTTTCTATTGAGGCTGGCATAGAATTCAGAGATTAGCCTGCGTCTTTCTGCCTCCACTTAAAATGCTGGAATTAAAGGCATGCACCACTACTCCCTGCAAGGCAATAGGATTATTTTAAACAGACATTCTTTACTTTGGGTTTTATTTTTGGTCCTTTTCCCTTATGATTGGTTTCAAATTACAAATTTTTTTTTACTAGAAATACTTTAAAAAACAAAACAAAACACAAAAAAGAGAGTCTCCCTTTACAGACCAGAGATCCACCTGCCTCTTGTGCTTCCCAATTGCTGGGAGTAAAAGTGTGTGCCACAGCGCTTGGCTTCTAATACTTTTTAAAGTGACACTTATGTTTAAATCACATTAAACTTTTTGTGAGTTTATTATGGCATGATATAAAATAAGGCCTTTCAGATTAATCTATATTAGACACGATTTTACTGTCAAGACCTTTAACACAAAATCATCCTACTTCAACCTTCCAATGGCTAACATTGTAGGTGTGTGGAAGCATTTTTTAGCCAGAATATTTTAGGGTCTGGAGAGATAGCTCAGTGGTTAAGGATGCTTACTGCTCTTGAAGAGCATCAGTCCCAGCACCCCATGGCAGCCACCTGTAACTCCCGTTCTAACATCCGTGTGCTCTAATCCACATACAAACAGAAACATAAATTACAAAGAATTTTAAATTGTTGTTGCCAGTTGGAGTTATGGAGCAGCAGCTCTCAGTGGGGGAGACAATGTTGGATGGCCTTACTGAGGGATGAATAGATGAAAGGGGTTTTGTCTAATGAGTGGAAGTGATGGGTGATGCAAAATATCTGAAGAGCATGCACGGTAATTCCATCTCACCCTCACCTACCCAGCATCCAAAAGATGAGGTTGAACAGCACTCAGGAGGTAGAGGCAAGCAGATCTGAGTTTGAGCCATCCTCTGGTCTACAGAGTTCCAGGATAGCCAAGGATACCCACAAAAACCCTATTTTGAAAAACAAACAAAAAACGCAAAATCTTTGTCTCTATAATGTTTGTTTACATAAATATTAGATTATTCCAATTTAGTTTTAAAGTTTTCACTCTCACTAACAGTACACAATGTCCTATCTCTTCTGTCTTGATCATCATTTTAGGGATCATAGCATAGCTTGGTTGTAGGGTATGAGCCAGCACACATAACACCCTATATTACCAAAAAAACAAAGTTTGTATCACAGGACTTTAAACTGCCTATCAGACTGGATCAATGACTCTTTTCCTCAGGGCCAATCAGATGGAGCATCATTTTTATGTTTGTTGACTACTTGTATGTCCTTGTTTTGCCTGTTAGCAATTTCCTCCTTTATGGTGCATATTTTATGCTTGCATAAGACAGACAGTAGAGAGTGTATTATAGATACAATTCTTGTTCTACATGTACCCTAATCTGGATTTAAAAAAATTTTTTTTTAATTTCTTATTTTTATGTTTTGGTTTTTCGAGACAGGGTTTCTCTGTGTAGCCTTGGCTGTCCTGGACTCGCTTTGTTGACCAGGCTGGCCTCGAACTCACAGTGATCCGCCCACCTCTGCCTCCCGGAGTGCTGGGATTAAAGGCGTGCGCCACCACCACCCTGTCTAATCTGGATTAAAAAAAAAATATGCTTTCACACATTCTCTTTTCCTTACATATCTTGTGGAAAATTTTTTTTTCCCAAGACAGGCTTTCTCTATGTAACCTTGTCTGTCCTGGATTCACTTTATAGACCAGGCTGGCCTCCAACTCACAGCAATCTGCCTGCCTCCGCCTCTGCCTCCAGAGTATTGGGATTAAAGGGGTGTAGCATCATGCCTGGCTGGAAATAATATTTTTTAGAGGAGTTTTACATCTAAACTCAATAGCCTTGGAGCACTGTGAATATGTATATAACAGTACATCCTTAGCAGAAGACTCTTTGTCTTGCTAGGCCGTCATTTACTTATTAAAGAATGTTCTTTATATGCCCAGTACACTCTTCATCCACTTTTTAAGCCAAAGATATTAACAGTCTCCTTGGATTTCTTCCTTGTTGAAAGCCAGCCTCTGGAAGGTTTAGGTAGGAAAGTCTAGGAGGGCCAAGTCAGCCGGGGTTGCCAAGTCAGATTCCATCTCAACCCCCCACCCCCGAAAAAAAAGAGGAGCCAGGCCTGGTGGTTAACACCTGCCTTTAATCCTATCACTTGGGGTATACGCAGGCAGACCTGAATTCAATGCCAGCCCCAGCCACATAGTGATACCTTGTCTGGAAAAAAAAAGAAAAACTTAAAGAGAGGTGGGTTGAGGGTGAACATAGTCAAAATTCATTGTATGCATATGATATTATAAAAAACAAAACATGCTTTTAAAATCAAAAGAGGAAAAAATGGCAAAGGCATTTACTATGTTTTCATAAAGATAATTGTATTATTTTATTGCAAATTTGAATGTATTAAATATTTTATTTTAAGGTTGGAGACGGGATAGAGAAAAGAGAGACGATCAAGATGAAGTGTCCAGTGTGAGGAGTGAGGGTGGTACCATCCGAGGTGCCGCTAGAGGCCGGGGAAGAGGCCGGGGCCGAGGAAGAGGCCGAGGCCGAGGAAACCCTAGATGTATGTGACAAGAGTCTTTTTTTAAACCTCTGTTAAATTAGATGAGCTTTGAAAAAAGTTAGCAAATGTTCTCACTTTTCATATCACCCTATAATATGTTAATGTTTTTTCATTTTTATTTGTATGTGTGATTGTTATATGTGTGTTTAGGTCAGTGTGCCGTGGTGTGCATGTGGAAATCAGAGTACAAGTCCTGCCATGTGTGACCTGGGGGCTATATTCAGGGTATTAGGACCGGTGACCGGTGAGGGCATCTCACTGGCCCTCTTTCATGATGTCAGCTAATTATTTTGGTTTGACAGTAGATTTGGATTTGAGTTTGAAGCTGTTCATTTTGGATTTCTCTTTATGGTTACTGCTTACTTGTTCTTTTTGAAGTTGTGGTCACCTTTCTTTTACTTTATTTGTGTCCAGTGAACTTTGATTATTCATACGGATATCGAGAGCCAGGGGAAAGGGCTGGTCAGCCATTTCCCCCAGAGCCCAACAGCAGCATGATGTACTACTACGATGACGGCACAGGCGTGCAGGTGTACCCTGTGGAGGAGGCGCTGCTGAAAGAATACATTAAGCGCCAAATGTAAGTAGATGTCACACTAGCACAGGACAGTCAAGTCTGTTTCTGTCTGACTATTATATTTTTAGAACTGTAGTAGTAAAAAAATTAAGAGAATGAGAAAATTATTCTAATTTTTTCCTAAGAGACTGACAAAAATAGGTATCTATAAAATTTTCTCTTTGCTCATGTTCCTGTCATTTTCCTAAGATTAGTTAAAATATCATTGCATAATGAGAAAATATGAAAAAATAAGACTAAAATTTTGGCCTATTATTTGAAGTAAAGCCAAATGTGTCTCATTTGCAAATACCTGAAACTTTGCAAGAGGGCTGGTGTGGTGGCGCATGCCTGTAACGCCAGCGCTACACTAGAGTGGCTAAAGCAGAATCACTGAGTTCGCAGCTAGCCCGAGATGCAGAGCAAAACCCTGTTCTCAAAAAGCAAAACAAATATGAAAAATAACAATAATAAAAACACATAAGTGATTAATTTAGTGCCTAATTTTTAAAAAATTTTCATAACAATTGATTGCTAGTGTCTGTGTTTTATCTTTAAGCTCTTATTTCTTCAGGACAGTCTACTAAAGAAGACTGTTTTCGTTAAGACTGTAGTTTTCCAGAGGAACTAGCCTTTTGCTTGTTTCAAATATGCATAATATATATATATACCACAAAACCTTCCCAAATGGTTTATGTAACCAACTGGGTAAAATCTTAATTATTTTTCTACCTTACATAATAAAGGAAAACAGTCTAATTTTGAGAAGTCATAAGCATTTTATTTACTTATTATTTTTTGGTTTTTAGAGACAAGGTCTCTCTGTGTAGCATTAGCTGTCCTGAACTCACTTTGTAGACCAAATTGGCCTTGAACCCCCAGTAATCCACCTGCCTCTGCCTCCCCAGTGCTGGAATTAAAGGTGTGTGCCACCACGCCCAGTATGGTATACACATTTTAAAACATCAATTTTATAAAAAGAAACCAGACCCTTCTCTATGACTAGATTAATTTTTTCATTGGTCACCCAGGCAGGACCTTTGGTTGCCTTGGTGGTTGATGCCGTGGACGGAGTGCAGAACAGCTTGCTTATATTGTTCTTGCTTCCTTTGTTACACTTGACAAAAACTGAGAAAAGGGCCTTTTTATGTCAACTTCACACTGTTATTCCTGTCTTCTTTTGTAACCCTTACTGCTAGCTCCCTTCTAACACCGGACAGTGAGCATGCACCTCCATGTCAGGATAGCTGACCTCCAGTGGGCATGGGAGGGAGGGCAGAGCAGAGCTACTTCCTGTTGACAGTTTCTGGTCATGCAGTGTAAAATGCTAAGGTAGGACATGTATGACCCCTAGCACACTGAGCAAATCAGACATGGTCATGACTCCTTTTTGTTTTTTCAGTGTCAGGGTTTTTGGCAAACATTCATTGAGTTCTCTTAGAGAAGCTGGCTCACAGGCTGCTCACTGGAGCTGAGGCTTTGAGGAGCTGTGATTTAGACTGTGTCATGGCTGTTTCTAGTCTAGTCTTTAGGCGATGGATTAGGAGGGTTTGCATTTGCTTTTTAAGTTTTCATTGTACCTTGGTTGTACTAATTATTTTACTAATACTACACTCTAACCAACTGAGCTAATTGGGTAGCTGAAAATATATTTTAAAGATGTGTCACTATTCCTAATGGGTAGTCTCAGTCACTTTGAATGAAAATTTTATATCAATTTTTTAAAATGTAAGAACATTTTTTAGACTTTAAATGGAGCCCGCTTGCCTGAAACTCCTAGTCCCTCCTTGGTCTGTCACACGCTGGGTGAAAATTTAACACTATGATTAGTTCTTTTTGGGATACTCTCTTGTCATTCATATTTACAGATTAGTATGTTTGAAACCCAAAATAGACTTTAGCTAATAATGATTTGTGGGTTTACTTATGTAGTTTGGTCTTCACAATGGATCATGTTTAAAGGGGAGCTTATTACTGATTTAGGAATCGCCATAGTAACTTATGGCTACATCAACTGTCCCGTGCTTTGTAATCTCATTTCAAGATTCTGAGGCACTGAGTAGGCATTTGAGATGCAATAAAAACCAGAACGATTACTTTGGTTTTCTTGATTATTTAAGAGTAAATGGTTTATTAGTGTTGCTGAGTTCTCTGTGAGAACTTTGAACTTTTGACTGGTAACTGTAACGCAGGACAGATTTAGATGTCTTTTTTTGTGTTTTTATTTTTGTTTTTGTTTGTTTGTTGAGACAGGCTTTCTCTGTGTTATTCCTTGCTGTCCTGGAGCTAACTCTATAGACCACCAGGCTGGCCTTAAACAGAGATCCGCCCGCCCGCCTCTGCCTCCTGAGTGCTGGGATTAAAGGTGTGCGCCACCACACCCGGCTTTAAGATAGCTTATGTTTTTAAAGTGGGGTAAATTTCCCCTCCCCTCACAAATGAAATGTTACCCCAAACCACTTGTTAGTATTAGAGGTGCTTAGCTCTTCAAAGTTAGAATTTGGGAGTTTTACACTAAAAAGTATAAAATTGTGTGCATTCCCCTAACTTGTTGCCTCTTGAGAACTTTCTCTGGGATTGGAAAGCTGTAAGATTGCCAGCTATGCTGTCACCATGGGATTCTCTGTCCCAACTGGGGTCCTGATCTTTGTCTTTAGAGCTCTCTCCCAACCCCCTGCTCCAGACAGTGTTTCTCTGTGTAGCCTTGGCTGTCCAGGACTTTGTAGACCAGGCTGGCCTTGAACTCATGTCTCCCTGAGTTCTGGGATAAAAGGCATGTACCACCACACCTGGCTTGTAATGGAATCTTTAACCTTCAATGAGTGACTCATTGATAAATTCAGGGCTGTAGCCTTTTCATTTACCTAGCATGGATAGGGCTAGATTTGTTAATGAGATTCCAAACAACATAAACAAATGGATTTTAAAATTAGCTTTTAATTGATTAAACTAAGTGAAGTTAATCTATATAGTAGTAATTTTTAATCAGTATTCTACATTTCTCCTTGTGTGTAAAAGAAATGATCAATTGAGCAGGGTTTTGTTTGGCCTCATATTTTCCCTGTTGCTATGTGATATTCCGTGTTATACTTTGCCTAACTGTAAGATAGTATTACTAACTAGAGGCGAATGTTTTTGTAGCAGTTGTAAGCAGTGGGTATAGCTCTGTGTTGCCGAGTGAGTGGATGAACTCATGTCCTCTCCTTTCCTAGTGAGTATTATTTCAGCATAGAGAATTTGGAGCGGGACTTCTTTCTTCGCAGAAAGATGGATGAACAGGGATTCCTGCCCATTTCCCTGATTGCTGGCTTTCACCGTGTGCAGGCTCTCACCACAAACCTTAATCTCATCTTGGAGGTAAATATTTGTTTAAAAAAAATAATTTAAGGGGCTGGAGAGATGGCTCAGTGTTTAAGAGCGCCGCCTGCTCTTCTAAAAGTCCTGAGTTCAAGTCCCAGCAACCACATGGTGGCTCACAACCATCTATAATGTAACCTGGTGCCCTCTTCTGGCCTGCAGGTAAACAAGCAGACAATACTGTATACATAATAATAAAATAAAATCTTAAAAAAAATTTAAGTTATTTTCAATTTTCAAAGAACCTAAAACTGCCCTAAAAGTAGTGTTAAAGTGGACTGCTCAGGGGTAGAGCATTTGGCCAGCGTACATGAGGTCCTGGGTTTATTATCACCAGGAGTATCAAAATGGGGGGGGAAGCGGGGGAAGAAAGAAAAGTGGGTTGCTGAAATGCTTTTGTGAGTAAGGGTACTAACCCTGAAGACATGTCTTATTCCTGTAGCCCACATGGTGGGAGGAGAGAACTGATTCCTACAAGTTCTCTGACTCCACACTCTGGGCATGTGTTTTTAAAAAGTATCCTAATTATGGTGTTTGCTAAGGATCACTTTTGGTCCCAGCACTGGGGATGGGGGGTTAGGGAGGTAGTGGCAGATTGATCTCTTGGGTTCCAGGGCAGCCTGGTCTACAAAGTGAGTTTAGGAGAGCCAAGGCAACAACAACAAAAACAAATAATTTTTGGGAAGTTCAGGACAAGCCTGAGCTACAGAGTGAGACCCTGTCTCAAAATTAACCAACTGCCCCATCCTACTCCTGCACAAGTATGCTAGGCATAGAGATAAAAAGCCACCCAGGAGACTGAGGCAGTAGGAGTCCTTGAGTCCATAAGTTCTAGATTGGTCAGCTGTCATCTCAATAAATATAATAAAAAGCTGCCAATCTGTAGTTCCTACGTTCTGAGAACTTTCCAACTTTTTTCTGTTTTTATGAAACTTCTATTTTCAACCTTCTTTAGTATTTAGTCTTTCTGACTTCTCTACTTGTTGAATTTTCATGCACTTTAGGAAACCTTCCCTTCACACATAAATACACACATGTATACACGCACATGCTCACTCATAGACCACAGGTAGCTCAGACATGTTTCACACCTGATGTCATTGTGGAGCTGAAGCTGGCCTTGAACTTGTGATTCCCCTGCCTCTCCAACTGAAGGGCTGTGCTCTAACTGGGCCACCATTCCAGTCTGGGAAGGTTAACCAGACAAAGCCTTTCTAGCTTTTTAGTCAGAATTTTGGAGGCCCAAAATATCAGTGTACACAGATCTCATTTAGGTCAAGACTATCACGCTTTGGGATTTTAAAAAAGGCTAGTTTTTAAATGGGTCTTTACTTAAACTTTTCACGTATAGTTGTTCTTTTTAGAATTTTGTTGGCATTTTTCTTTGATAATAGGGTTGTCATCCTCCTACACTACCCTCCTTAGTGTTCAGATTGTAGGCATGTGCTATTATGCCTGGCTGTATTCTATAATTTTTCAGAAGGCATGAATAGTGAATGGAAGATATTAATAGTGAGTGCTTCATTTCTTTTAACTTTGATTTCCCCCTGTTCATTTGCTGAAGACAGAATGCAAAGCCTTATATGTGGTCCCACTAAGTAGGTTGTTTCCTTCACAGGGAATAAACTCCATAGGGTCTGTAAAGCAGACCTGATCACCACCACACTACAGAAGCCCTGCCTCCACAGGGTCTATAACAAACAGTTATTGTCTCGTCTTTGGCCAGTAATCAGTCAGTTGTCTTTTTATTAACAATCAAATGATCAATGGTTTCTTTTTTTGTACTTTCCTCTTGAGATAGGGTCTTTATAGCCCAGGCTTGCCTCCACTCCCCGGGGGCTGGGATTACAGGCAGGCTTCACTATGCATAGTTTCCCTTCAGGTACTTGTGATCAAACTCAGAACTTCTGTCATGTTCGGGAAGTACTTTAACAAGTAAGCTACATCTTCAGCCTCCATTATGCACTTATTTTTTTGACCATGGGAGTTAGGGCAGACAGAGTTTCATACACATGTAGCCCAACCCAGCCTCATGCTCCCATGCACCTAAAATGACTCTGAGAACTTTGGTTACTTCCACCATTCATCTCAAGTACCCCATTTCCTGAATTCTGGTTCTGGTTTGGTTTTGGATTTTGTTTTATTTTGTTTTGTTTTTTGAGACAGGGTTTCTCTCTGTTAGCCTTGGCTGTCCTGGACTCGCTTTGTAGACCAGGCTGGCCTTGAACTCACAGTAATCCACCTGCCTCTGCCTCCCTAGTGCTGGGATTAAAAACTTGCACCACCACGCCTGGCTTGGTTCCGGTGTTTTTGAGACAGGATTTTACTATGTAATATTAGCTCTGATTGGCCTTCTGAGTAGACTAAGCTGTCCTCAAACTTGGCAGAATCATCTTGCCTCTGCTTCCTGGGATTTTAGGTATCTCGATACCTGAAAAATTACAAACACAGCCAATATCCTAACAGTAATTTATGGTTATTTTTAGACACATTAGCTATACTACAGTCTACTACATTGAAGCTTCATAATTTTTAGAATAGAAATACAAAGCATACAACTAAGAACTTATGAATGTCACTTTAATAGCTTAAACTCTCTATTGTCAGGCACTTAAGGATAGCACAGAAGTAGAAATTGTGGATGAAAAAATGAGGAAAAAGATAGAACCAGAAAAATGGCCAATCCCAGGCCCTCCTCCACGAAATGTGCCACAAACAGACTTCTCTCAGTTGATTGATTGTCCAGAGTTCATACCAGGCCAAGCCTTTGGCTCCCATACAGGTAACTGCTTTTCTTCTAGTGCAAATATTGTAACAGTGGGCTGCTTGATGAGTCTACCTATTTATCTGTAGCTTATTGAGCTTTCATAAAAAGCAAAACAACAACAACAAACCTAAAGCTAGTTAAATGATTCTCAGTCCTCCCAACCCTACTTATATTATCTCCCAGATAAACTATAATTATGCAGAATCATAGGTAAAGCTCTGTTTATGTCTCTTCATCTTAGATTTTGTGTGTGCTTTGTATGGTCTTCTTATCTTTTAAAAATTCTACTAAGCGACTGTATATCATGCTACTTTTCTCCATGTAAAACCAAAAGAGCCAAAATTTGTGCCCAGGGGTAGGCTAGTCTTCCTTGACTTTTGTTACGAATGTACTTAATGTTTCTTGAAAATGTATGATAACCCATTTTCTAAAATATAACTGGGCTTTAAAAACCTGGTTCTTTTGAGTTTCCAAAAACTACATTAGTGTTAAGAATTTTTTTTTGCCTGGTTCATTTTAAAGATAATTGCTCTTGGGAAAAATATGTGTGCTTAACCTTTTTTCAGTCAGGGTGATGATCTACTGATGCTCTTGGATGTCATATGATCGGAATGTACAGTGGAGTAGGTGACTCCCTGAAATACCATGTAAATATGAGAGCAAATCGTGCTGCAGAAGTGAGAGTGACCATACTGTCTTCTGTGCAAGAATGCCTACGCCCACCCCCTTGTGGAGAAGGTTGGGCCAGCCTGCAGTGGAGATAACCACCTTTACGATTATGATGTGAGACAGACCAGAGGACTGCTGTTGTTACTGTAGGAGCTTCTCCTTTCTATGTCATTAGCTTAGGCTGCACGGGCTACTTCATTCATGGTGGGAAAGTTCATTGTTATCATTGGGGAAATACTGCAAATTCTATCTTTTGTTTCCAGGCATTTATACTTTGCCCAGATCAATAAAGCAGAAAAAGAGAGGATTGAGTAGCATTTCCAAAATTGTTAGGTCCTTTGCTATTTGACTTGCTCTTTAATATATTATACTTTGCATAACTCACATGTTGTCATATTTCACATGTACTATAAGATGTATTAATGTGAATACTTAAGGGGTAAGAAATTTAAGTTAAATAAATAAGGGCATTTTTCCTTTATGCTTCAAAATTGTTTTTAAGGGCCTTTTTTATTATTTTATTTATTATTGTGTATATATGATGTATGTGTTTTTGAGTGTGGGCATGTGTGTCATGGTGGGTATGTGTGGAGATAAGAGGACAACTTTTGAGAGTTGGTTCTTTGTTCCCACCATGGGATTCAGATATTAAACTGAGGTGGTCAGATTTGCCCAGCAAGTGCCCTCACCTTCTGAGCCATGTTGCTGGCTTCAAAACTGTATTTCCTACATTGCCATGAAAGCACTGCCTGCCTATCTATGCCTCTCAAGCCATAAACCACAATAAACTTTTCTGGTCAGGAATGTGGGCACAGCAATGATAAAAGTAACTAATAAGATTTGGTACCAAGGAGTAGAGCTGTTACTATGATAAACCTGGAACTGGTTTTCAGAAGAAATATGAAAGACTAAGGCGCTATATGCAGAGCTCAGTAGGCCATTCTTACGGAAGACCAGTATGCCAATGAAAAGGCAGAAAGTGAACATTGTGCTCAATTTTCAAAGAGGGGACAGTAAGTATTTTGTGGGGAGGTGAGCTAAAGGCTATTTGCATTTTATTCTGATGAAGACTCTGGCCATTGCTGAAAACGTAAGTCATAGATTGATTTGTACTTTGTTTGGCAGAGGCAGTTTCAAGACAACATTTCATTTAGGCTGAGGCATGTTTACCCTTCACTGCTCTTATTCAGATCTATAGCAGGAGAGAGCAGAAGGACTGGGAAATGTGCAGTTTGGGGAAGAAAAGAACATGCCCTTTAAAGTTGCCAGCAAGTGGAGTGCACACAAAGCTTTTAAAATTAGTGCCAAAAAAAGATATCTCACATTCTTCACTAAGACAGGGCAGGTGCCCTGAGGGCAAAACCTATGGAAGTCTCCAACTAATGATAATAGAAATTGATTTGAAAGAAAAGTAAACTAAACTTGAGACTGTGGCTGATAGGTTCCCTGGTGTATAAATAGACTCCTATGAGAAATGTTCCCAGGTTTGGAGGGCAAATTATACAAAGGCTACTTACAGCAGTAGTAGGAGGGGCCAGACAACATCTCAGTCTGGCAGTAGAACTTGGATGCTTCATCACCATGTAAAATGCAGGTTACAGGGTTGTGGAAGCTTACACCAGAAGCCGCTGACACTGTGTGGCAAAGAAGATTTTGAGATGCCATTGTTTGAAGCTGTGAAAGTCAAGTTACAAAGTAGACTTCCAGGCTGTTGGAAATTCCAGAAATATGGGACATCTGCCAAGGAAAACTGGAGGAGTAGAACCATCTTGTGAGAGGCTGTATGTGCTACGGGTGACAGCATTGGAGGGTGGAGCCATTCATGGGCTCTGGAGCCCAGATGATAGCACCACAAGCCCCAGAGGCCGATTACAGAGGTTTGCCCTTCTGGTTTAGGACTGCTTTTATCTGGTCTTCCTTGCTATGCCGCATCGCTTTCTGCTGCAATATGGGTGTTTACTCTGTACCATTGTACATTGGAAGCATGTAATTTGTTTTCTGAAATTGTAAAAACTCACAGTTCAGAGTTTGCCTTACATCTCAGAGACTTTGGACTTTGAACATTGCTGGGATAGTTAAAGACTATGGCGACTTTTGAATTAATTTTGCTTTATGAGATGATATGTACTGGTTTAAAAGTGTCTTCTTTGAGATTCAAATTGACAAGGCATGTACTTGTGATGATTAACCTTTATTGTCAATGTGACTGGATATGTCTGTGAGGGCATTTCCAGAGAGGTTTAAGTAAAGAGGGAAGACCCATCCTAAACATGGGCTTGGAGCACCAACATCCATCTCTCTGCTGCCCGACTACAGACACAATGTGACCAGCCACCTCATGTTCCTATCACCATGCCTTCCTGCCAGCATGGACTCTACCCCTCAAAACTGTGAGCCAAAATAAGTCCTTCTTCCCTTAAGTTGTTTCTTGTCAAGTGTTCTGTTACAGTGACAAGGAAGGTAGCTAATACACTGCCTATCAGTAAAATGTGATGGATAATTTCAGACATTTTTGTTTGAAACCAAAAATTTTTGTTTTATTCTTTTAAATTCCCTATGACCTAATTCTCTGTTATAAAGGTATTTTAGTTATAATTGCAGACAGTATGTAGAACTTGTTACTCTTTAGGTAACAAAAAACTGGGTTCTGTACAACTTGAAAGTTTCCAATGTTTTGTGCTCTCTATAGTTACTTTTCTGCAGATGTTTTGTACCCATAATTTTATCTCTCTACTAAAACTAGGATTTTTTTTGAGGTGTGTGTGTGTGTGTGTGTGTGTGTGTGTGTGTGTGTGTGTGTGTGTGTGTCTGTCTGTCTGTCTGTCTGTCTGTCTGTCTGTCTGTCTAGAGCCTTTGACTGTCCTGGAACTCTGCAGACCAGGCCAACCTCGAACTCACAAAGATCCACTTGCGTCTGCCTCCCAAGTGCTGGGATCACAGGCGTATGTTTCCATTGCCTGGCTAGGGTATGTTTTTGGTTTTTTGTTTTTCAAGACAGGGTTTCTCTGTGTAGCCTTGGCTTGTCCTGAAGTCCCTTTGTAGATCAGGCTGCCCTCATACTCACAGAGATCCACCTGCCTCTGCCTCCCCAAGTGTTGAGATCACAGGCATGCACCACTATGCCCAGCTTAGGGTATGTTTTTAAAGAGAAGTCAAATTTAGGTTTCAACTCCTAAATATTGGATGAAAGACTGAAAGTTTTTTGGTGTATGTGTGTAAACATGATGTCCTTTTTAACCAGGTTACAAGTAATTAGTTGGGAACGTTGGGTAATATAGAAAATAGTTTTTCTATATTGTAGCTGTAAACTTGGGGTTGAAGATGATATTTTTAACTAGCTTATGAACAATTAATTGGGAACATTGGGTAATAATGGAAATATTTTTCCACAAGATAGCTAAGTTAGGTCAGTCAAGTTGGAGATGCCTTTTCATTAAACATTTATGCATTATTAATAAAATTGCAAGAATAAAGTAAAAGTATTATACATTTTAGTTTTTAAACATATGTTCAAATGCATACAAATAAGCCAGTATAAATAAATGTCACATGCAAATAGATTTATAAATGAAGAAATATATGGGTTCCTGATAGAATCACGCTGATTTGAATTAGTTCATAGGAATAAATCTGCCCACTTCCATTTCCTATGAATCTTCACATTCTGACCTTGTTAATTACTTATAGATGCTCGGAGAAGTAGTATGTCACTATATGTTGGAGAAGAAAGAAGGTAGGAAGTATAGACAGACTTCTTATGTAACTATATGTGAAGAAGAGGAGTGAAGCTTTTAGTTAATACCCTAATCTCATATTAGAGTATCTTAACATTTGATTATATTTTTGTGCCACTTTTATGGTAAAATGTTTTAACATAATCCTTTTCATCACAGAAATTTAAATACCTACTTTTTCCTCTTTGGAGGTTGAATTGTGTAACATGGGTTGGCATTGCCACCGAGCAGAAGATCTTAATCACCACAAAAGGTTGATTTTCAGACTGGTAAGATGACTTCTGGAATGCAGGGTTTGCTTTGTGGGTGTGGTGTACTGTCAGCTCACGATGTGCAAGAGGGCCTAATGCTTACTAAAAAGGCTGAGGGACTTCTTTTGAAAGCTGTATGCAGAGGTTCCTAAAGAAATCCTCATTACTCAGACCCACAATGAAGGGAAAAGCCACACCATATCAAAACATACATTTATCTTTGGAGAGCCAGGCTGATATTTTTCATTTAACATAAAATCAGCAAAGGCAAACTATTCATATTCTCACAAATTTTAACCAAGGTATTATGTGTCTAAATAATTTTATCTATGTAAATTAATGTCAGAAACTCCAAAGTATAATTAAACTTTTGATTTTATGTTATTAAAGATAAAGTTTGAAGTATTTGTTAAAAATTAGGAGTCTAGTGGCACACGCCTTTAATCCCAGCACTCAGGAGGCAGAGGCAGGTGGATTGCTGTGAGCTCGAGGCCAGCCTGGTCTACAAAGCAAGTCCAGGACAGCCAGGGCTACACAGAGAAACCCTGTCTCAAAAGACCAGAAAAAAAAATTAGGAGTCTAGAAAACAAGACAGGTTATATGTATAAGTTTAAATATTTTCCTTTGCCACATATTTTAATATTTCATTTCTAAGCACAAATTTTTAGTATAATAAGACAACTCGTGGTAAATAAAACTATAATTCAAGTTTAGAGGACCTCAAGAGATGATCATATAATAAACTGTTAGGTGGGTATAAGAAGGCTACACTTGTGCATTAAAATAGTAACTATTGGGGCTAGAAAAGGTAGCTTTAGCTGTTAAGACCACTTGCTGCTCTTCTAAAAAACTCTTGTAGGGCAGCTCATAACAGCTTGTAACTCTAGATCCAGGGGATGCAGCACCTCTTCTGGTCTTCTCAGGCTCCCACACACAGGTGGCACCCCTCCCTTAAATAAAAAGAAACAAAATAAAAGCTACAGTTTTTATTTTCCTACTTTGGTTCCCATTACTCTTCTGACATTTAGATCGTAACTATATGTAGCAATTCAGTTAAATTTAATGATAGTTGTGTAAGGAATTAAGTTATCCCTATAGTGGTTCTTTGTGTTCCTTTAAAACTGGTCATTGGTGCCAGGTGGCACCCTGTCTTGAAAACCCAAACACACCACCCCCTGCAAAACATACAAATAAACAAACAAACAAAAAGGAACTCTTCCATATAGTGGGGAAAGGAGGCCCCCCCCCTTGGTCTTAGACCTAGGGGAGGGGAATAGGGTGAAAGCAGGAGGGAAGGAGGGATGGGAGGAAACAAGTCATAGGATAATAATTGAGCTGTAATTTGAATAAATTAATAAAAATTTAAAAATTAAAATCTGGTCATTGTATAAATATTTCAGAATATTAGAAAAGCAGCTCTCTGGAATTGTTTTTCATACACCTCTCAGTGTGGAAAAGAATAATCATTTGTACTAGTTTTGGAGCCACAGTGTCCGGGCGGGGGTGGGGGGTAGCCTTAAACTACAAAATGTTTGCCGGGTGTGGTGATACATATCTTTGGTCCTAGCAGAAGGAGGCAGATCGCTTGTGAGTTCCAGGCCAGGCTGGTCTACCTTGCAAGTTCTAGGCAAAGAGGGCGGCACAGTGAGACTAAAAACCAAATCAGGAACCAAACAGAAACACTTAATTTCAGTATCTTTTCATAGATATCTTTATTTAATATAGGCACATTATTATAACATGTCTAATGTAAATCTTTGCTTGTCTGGAACAGAAGATACCAGCTCGTTTTTAGATGCATATTTCAGAACTAGCCTCATTTCAAGTTCTTTGTTTCTGGGTATCAAATCCAAAGGCCTGCCATCATCCACATGCTTTAAAGCCTATGCCTACTATATTGACTAGGACATTCTGTAGCCTTTTCTATCCTAAATCAACTTACCTCTTTAAAAATAACAGTGATCTGATGATTGCATCCATGTGTCAAAGGGGAAGATACTAAATCCAACTCTAGGATGCTTATGGAAATAAATGTTGCAAACCTCATCACACACATTCCTGCTCTGTGCCTTTAATTTAGTAAGTAAAAGACTAGTGTTCATCTGTTTCAACTTTCTGCATATGACATTCACCTTTGAGGTGCTTTTTTCCTGAATTTTTGGTGTTTTTACTGACTTAATTTGAAAGAAGTGATTTTTAGAATTTTAGATCATACATTTGTAAAAATACATTTTGTGTATATTCAAGGTTAAAAGTTATCTTCTGAACCGGGGGTGAAATTATAACTTAAACTTCTGAAAAACAGCTTAGAGAAAACAATTTGAGTTTTATAGAGTTTATTTTGACTAATAATAACTGAAAAGGTAAGGTGAAGAAGGGTTTATTTTTTTAATGTTTTTATAAAAAAGCTTTGTTTTTATGTACATTGGTGTTTTGCTCACATGTACATCTATGAGTGCATCAGATCCCTGGAATTGGAGTTACAGACAGTTGTAAGCTGCCATGTGGGTATTGGGAGTTGAACCTGAGTCCTCTGGAAGAGCAGCCAGTGCTCTTAATCACTGACCCATCCATCCAGCCCCCAAAGTTTTACCTTAAAAAAAAAAAAAGATGTGTTCATTTTTTATTTTTGTGTATGTTTGCCTGCATGTATGCATGCATGCCTGCCATGTGTGTGCCTGGGGCCTGGTGCCTGTAGAGGTCAGAAAAGGAAGCCAGATACCCTAAAATTGGAGTTATGGGTTGTTGTTGTCTGCCATGTAGATGCTGAGCCCTGAAAAGAACAGCAGGTGCTCTTGCCACCAAGCCATTTCTCTAGCCCGAGAAAGGCCCTTAAACTCCGAAAGTGTTAGATGTTTTACTGTGTGCTTTTCTGTGGTGACATGTATTTTGTAGTGTTCAGCATGAGGTATGCTGTACGTGGTTTGCACTGTTTTTCATGCAGGAACTGTGGGCATAGAAGTAATGGCTACTGTAGTTTACATCTGTCAGGAAATCATTTTGCCTTGACTATCATGTAGATTTAAACTACCTGTGGCTTAATAGCAGTTTACACCCTGTAGTTCAGTGTATAGGTTGAAGACTTCACTGTTTGGTTCTCCAGTAAACTGACCATCATAATTGCTGACTCACTGATAACTCTTGACGCTGTAATGAATATGATGCTCTGTGTAAGTGTTGGTGACACTCCCTCATTCGGTGGCTTTCCTTTGGAATATTTGAAAATTATGGAAAGGGTTTGAAATTGATTATCATGTTTTTATACAGGAAAAATCCATATTAAGGCAAGATGAAATGCAGTTTATAGGTAAGAAGAACCAGTATTTTAATTGCAGAACTAATTTAAAATTTTAGAGTCTGCCCCAAACTCTCCAAGAATTGGAAGTCCATTGAGCCCAAAGAAAAATACTGAAACAAGTACCTTCCGAGTGATATCTAGAGGTTTGTCTAGCAGCTTACCTGACCTGGACGCAGAACCATGGGTAGAAGTAAAAGAAAGGCATCGTCCATCCGCAGTGGCATTGAAGGTAGGTTTCAAACCCTTCAATGTGTGCTTTGGGTATAATATATAATTAATGGGTTTTCTGTTTGTCATATAAATAGATTTTGAAAGGTTTTAAAAATTGCAGTTGTGTCCTTCAAGAGAAACTTCAGTTGCTTTTTTGAAAAGTAAATTGTATCTTCTCTTTAAGATACATCTTTTAATCTTAACATAAGTAGAGAATGCTTCGACTTGGTCTTTTCATTTAACACTAATTTTTTCTATGTGATAATTTTAAGTAATATTTCAATTTCAGTAAAGTTTATACATTTCTTTTTTTAAAAATTTTTTATTAATTTATTCTTGTTACATCTCAGTGGTTATCCCATCCCTTGTATCCTCCCATTCTTCCCTCCCTCCCATTTTCCTCTTATTCCCCTCCCCTATGACTGTTCCTGAGGGGAATTACCTCCCCCTGTATATGCTTATAGGGTATCAAGTCTCTTCTTGGTAACCTGCTGTCCTTCTTTTGAGTGCCACCAGGTCTCCCCCTCCAGGGGACATGGTCAAATGTGAGGCACCAGAGTACGTGAGAAAGTCATATCCCACTCTCCACTCAACTATGGAGAATGTTCTGTCCTGTATTGTCCTTCGCTTACTAGGAAACTGGGACAGAGGGAAGGCATCCTATTGGGACTCTAGATGAGAGAAGCATGGGAAAATAGCAAAGTAGAAGGATCCAGAGGGTCCTAGAAGCCTACAAGTAGAACATTATGATAGGCAGATTTGGGCCCAGGGGTCCCGCTCAAACTAAGGCACCAGCCAAGGACAATACAGGCGGTAAACTTTAAACCCCTACCCAGTTTAAACATTTCTAAAATTTAAGTTTTATTATTCGTAAGGGTCTTAAGGCACATGTTAGGGTGAGTCGATGTAACAAGAAGAAAGAAGCAAATGGGCTTCTTGGTACACGAGAAAGTATCAGATGCTTGTAAAAGGGCCAGAGGAAATTACCTGGCATTTTTTGACTGTTGGCTGATGCACAACTTACTATAAAATGTTGTAACTCTAGCAGAATAACTACTTTCTACAAGCAAAAGTTGAAAAACCTAGGTAAAATTGTGTGCTTATGTGGGTGTGAATAACTTGTCTTGTGATAGATAGTTGCAGTGGTTTTCTGGAATGCTTATTTTTGGGGAGAGTGGGTGAAGGGATGGGTGAGATGCATTATTTCTTAGAACTGTTTGAATGCTCAGAATAAAAATGCTTGCCAAAGTTTGGAGTAAGTGCTGCTTGGCTGCTTGGACATTGAAGGTAAGCTCTATAAGGAAAGATAAACAATTATGAACTGAGCTATGTGAAGTAGAGAATGCTAGGGTTTTAAAGGTTGCTAAACTAGGCTCTCTGTCCTGGAGACCCGAGGACAGAGAGGAAACTGGAATTTCAAAGACCCTACCTTTGCCCAAGTTAGCAAACACTTTCTTGTAACTCAGCGGGTGCTCTGTGTCTAGTGGAAGTCAGGAGTACGGCTGATGATCCACAGTACCCTAAGAGCCCCACATGTTCTAAAGTCTCACCAAGCCCAATGTCAATAGTGCTGAGTTTATGAAGCCTTAATAAGCAGGGCAAAACCTTTAGTTCCAGCACTTAAGAGGCCAAGGCAGGCAGATTTCTGTGCCTTTGAGGACAGTCGGGGTTACACAGAGAAACTCCTGTTTTGAAAAACCAAAATAAGAAAGAAGTCTTTTTCTTCCATAAATTCATATACTAAAGGTACAAGTCAGGTCCTCAAGTGTACCAGGCAAGTGTTCTACCACTGAGCTACATCCCAGACCCTGAAACAGATACAGTGTATTTAAATGTTGCAGAAAAACACCACATTCCAAGGTGTGTACTCCAAAGGCTCAAGCACCTTTGGAAAAAAATCATAACCTTACTGGGTCCTTGTGGGGATTGTATTCCTATGCTAAGGCATCAAAACGCTACTTTACACATTTGTTATCCCTTTCTATATCTAAAATGACAACATTTTAAAATCTCCTTTCCTAGCACCATATAATATTATATTAAATCTTAAAATTGATAGTTTCTATAATAGTCAGTTTTTACATTGTTTATTTGTGTGTACACGTAGATTGTCAGAGAACAACTTCAGCAGTCAATTCTCTCCCTCTACCAAGTGGATTCCAGAGATTAAATTCAAATCCTCAGGTCCTCTTACCTACTAAACCATCTGTCCACCCTATTCCATCAATTTTGTGAAGTCTATTTTAGAATATTTGTTGTCTTTTAATAATTATTTGTGGATTTTGGTTGGTGGTTCTTATCACTCTTATAGTAAATTGTAGACTTGCCTTCTGGCTTGTGGCTTGTGAATACAGCCTGCTCACCCTTGGGCCACTTTGTTGAATGTTTACACAGATTTAGGCAGAGAACAGACATTCTGACTTTGGATCTAAGTCATTACAAAAATAAGTTTTTCTGTGAGAGGTACAATTAATTTTTCTTATTTACTGATGAGATTATGTTTTGTCCCTCTGCCCCTGCTTTGACTAGTTGAGAACAGATTTTATAGCTTTACCTTCTCAAATAAAGAAAAGGCAAAGACTGATTGTTTTGGAGTTGGTTTTCCAGACGTTTGCTTTGACTGCCTCCCACTGTCTATTCCTGGTTTTGTGTTTTTTATCTGAAAGCTTTCTGGGATCCTGGTGGCAACAGGGCCTTCTGTCTTCTTTTGCTATAATACTGGCTGCTTTTCAGTTGCTGGTTGTTTTTGTGTCTCAACAGTATAATCACCTGTACTTGATGCTTTCTAGAAACTCATAGTTTCTGACCTGATAATTCATTGTTGATAAGTTAACTTATATGATTTATATGTAAGTATATATTATATATAATTAAAAATATGGGGTCACTTATGTATACTATCATAGTGTTAGTTTGACTTCTTCTTTACCAATTTGTATCCCCTTGTTCTCCTTTAGTTGTCTTATTGCTTTGGCTAGTCTTCTATTTCTATGACTCTTAGGTTGGGACTTTTCTTCAATCTTACCTTCTACACCTGAGATTGTCTCTCTTCCATCTCTTCTATTCTGTCGGTGATACTTGCATCTGTAATACCTGTTCCTTTTCCTAGGTTTTATATCTCCAGGATTCCCTCAATTTGTGTTTTCTTTATTGCTTTTTTTGTTTGTTTGTTTTGCTTTTCAAGCAAGCTGTCACGGGCTTGCTTTATAGACCAGGCTGGCCGCGAACTTATAGAGATCCACCTGCCTCTGCCTCCAGAGTGCTGGGATTAAAGGCGTGCGCCGCCACCACCCAGCTATTGCTTCTTTTTCCATTTCCAGATCTTGAACTGTTTTATTCATTTCTTTACCTCTTGGATTGTATTTTCCTATATTTCTTTAAGGGATTTATCCATTTCCTCTTTCAATGTCTCTATCATCTTTAAAGGCTGGGTTTAAGCTCATCTTCTTGTGTTTCAGTTGCGTTGAACTATCCAGGGCTTGCTGTATCAGGATAGCTCGACTGTGGTGTAGTATATTGCACTGCCTTTTAGCCATCTGTTTGTTTCTTGTGTTGGGTGGATATTCCTGCCAACAGGACTCCTAAGGAGGGAACAAGGAATGCCTTAGGTATCCTGGGAAAGTCAGGCAGTGGGACTCGGTACAGTGTGCACCTTATCACTGCTGGCTGTGCCCCAGGTGGATATGGCAGGCAGGGCGACTGGTGGAAGATATGTGTGTCTAACCTGGATCTTTCAGGAGCCCAGCATGCTGCTACTCAGAGGCAGTCAGAGCTTTGCACCCGACAATGGAGTTCAGCTCTGCTGACTATGCCCAAGGTAGACCTAAATGTCACAATACTCTTATGAAAATTGTCCTTAAAAAAAAAAAAACCACTAAAATAAATAAAAGATTTAATATAGAAAAAAGAAAATTTTAATATTATATCTAAAATACTGTTTGTTTCTTCAGGAATCAATATGTGTTCCTGAAGAGACACCAAATCAACTAAACTTTCAAGAAGTATCAGAACAAGAGGAACTTGGCTTTTTGTTTGATGAAGAGACGGAAAGAAGGAAAAACACATTTACTGATTGGTCTGATAATGATTCAAACTACGAAACTGATGACAAAGATTTAAACAAGATTTTGATTGTAACTCAGACAGGGATAGCACCTTCTATGAGAAAGCACCCTGAAGTAGATCAAACAGGCACCCAAGTATCACGAGCAAAACTTACCTCAGAACTTGCTGAAGTGATTAATGACGGCTTGTATTGCTATGAACAGGATCTGTGGACAGAAGGTGAAAATACACACACAGCCATAAAGGTAATGATTCCTGGTCAGCATCTTTCAGCTGACAGTTCACATTGATTGCATGTTATTGCTTGTTTTCTTAAACTTGAGGGTTTATTACATACAGTTTTGAATATAAATAAATTATGCCCAATTTGAAAGTTCTTGGAAATATATTTGATACTCACAACCTGAGAAGAAATTTTAAGTAATGATATAATGAATACTACCAGCATCAAAAAATATATTATTTCCTGACTAAAACTTGTGGGAAAAATACAGAAGCTACTATGGACAGGCCTACTTCATGTCCTCATTCTAATTTTATTCTCTTGCATTTCACCATAGACCTGGCCTCTACCCTGCTAAGCTAGAAGCGACAATGTCTAGTCTCTAAATCTCTTTATATTATAGTGGTACAGTTAGGAATGTAAGGAGGGTCTTTTTCTGCTGTTAAACTTTTTGGAGAAGCCTCAAAAGTTAAATACTTATTTGAGTAATATAACAGTGAGAGGAAGTTACCTCAAATGGTAGTGTGATCTTAGAAATCACACAGTTACAGAAAGAAAAGCTGCCAGCAAGTGGTTGAACAGTAAGAACTGCCTTGGTGTGAACAAGAGGCATGGCTTTGGAATTTCCATTACTGCTTTTAGTCACTGCCTTTTGAGAGAACCTGCCTTAGGTATATGTTGTCAAAACTTAAAGCTATCTTGCCTACCCTGTTAGCATTATTTCTGATGCTTGGTTCTAGAGGTGATGTCTGTCTGAAATCATTTTGTAACAGAAATAGACATGCATTTTAATTCCTGGTCCTAGTGGCATAGGCCTGTATAATCCAGCTACTTGGGAGAAGCTAGCAAGAGTAGTACTAGTTCAAGGCTAGCCGGATCAATTTCACAAGACTGCCTTAAGATAGAAAAGGACTAGGGCTCCATGGTCAGCACAGCTGAGGCTATTTTCATGCCATAATCTCTGTCCTTGGTTCTGACTTTGTGCTGGATGTGCAAGTTCTACTTCCATTAGTGTTTCTCTTGTGGGTCAACTGAGGAACATACTCATTGAGTGCTGCTGTGTTCAGACACTGCTAGTCCCTAGACACAAGATAAAGAGGGTTTGAAATTGCCAGATAATTTAAGAGCAGACATTAAAACAAACCCACAATAGTTAACAGTAATCACTCATATGATAATAAATGCTCAAAAAGAATAAACAGATTGATGTCAGATTAGATAGAGTGGACCTCTCAAAAGAGTGAAATTAGAAATGTAGGAATGAAGCGTGTAAAACACCAGGAAAGTAGTTCAGGAAGAGGACTCAGGAGAGAGTCAAGGATTGAAAGAGAGCAACAGCTGGCATATTTGAGGAGCTGAGAAGTTCACTCTTAGCTGTGTAAGAAGGTAATTATGGTTGTGAAGGCAGACTAGAATTTGTAGACCATGCTAAATAGTGTAGAATTTATCAAAAGTCAAAGTGCAGGTTTATAGATATACTGTGACACAATCCTAATTCTAAAAGATCATCGTGGTCCTTATGACAGAGTAGTAGGTTATATGGGGACAAAAGTGGCAGGAGCTGTTAATAGGCTGCCCATCAAGGAGATAGTAATTAGTCTTAGTTAAACTGGTTGTACAGGAAATACGGAAAAGCTACTACATCTGAGCCTTGATGGATAAGAGAAGAATTGGGCGTGTCAGAAACTGGACAGTTGATTAGGTAAGAATGGAGAGCATATCAAAATGACAGGGCACTTCTAATGAAAAAATATTCGTGGTTCCAGAAGCTGTGCTGAACTGGTGTGAAAGGGCAGGCTCACACATCTTTATTGCTAAAAACCAGTGAAATAGCCATGTGATAAATGATGGGATACCTTAGAATCTCCAAAGGTCTTCAAGGTGAATGCTTAGAAAAGAAAAATGCTGGAGCTTATTTACAAGATCATTGTGGGATTTTATTGGTGTGGTGGGCAGGGGTTGAGGAGTTGAACCTTGCAGAACCTACCAGAAACAGGGAAAAACAACAACAAAAACCCCACACCCAGATAAAGTTGTAGATTCTAGTAAGAGTTCTTTCATCATCAAATGTTTGCATAAAAGAATTGCATGCTTTGTTGGCCCGGGAGAGACCATGGTCAAGAATGTGGGTTTCTAAGGCAAGCTTCATCCATTGTACTTGGGATGTGCTTCCCCTCGGATTTCTTAAAATTCAGGAAACTCCACAGCATAAGAGAGCATTCGTGCTCTCCCTAAATTAGACAACAGCAACAAAAGTTAAAAAGTAGATTCTCAATGATAGACACAATTTTGTTTTTTAACCTACTTCCTCAGGGAATAGACTATTTTCCTGGTCATTTTAAGCAGAATAGAGAAGGGAAAAAAATATACTAGATGTGTATTCCTGTAGCCCAAGTATATTGCTTGGGTGACTGAAGTGATTGGGGCCTGGAAAGAGAGGGCGTTGCAGCTAAAAGTACTTATTGCTTTCCCAAAGAACCTGGGTTCAGCGCCCTGAAGTTTCCAGGCACACACATGATGAGCATTCATGCATGTAGGCAAATACTCTGTACACACAGAATAAAAATAAATAAATCTTAGAAAAAAAAAAGACGGAAAACCTCCTCGTGCATGTGCATACACATCTACATACAAAGACACACACATCACACACAAAATCATTAAATATGTTTTTAAAAGTTAACGTGATCCTATCAATTTCACAGGTGCCTACTATAAACAAATTTAGATCAGTTTGAATCAACTGTATTCCTGGAACACAAGGTATTTACTCAATTATTTTATAAGGAAAGAGTAGTCACAAAGTTAATAATTAAACTAAATGAACTGCCACATGTGAGAATGAGCCAAAGTATGACACAGGAGGGCTATACCTTAAATAATTGATGGTGGAATTACTAAACAAATATAGATCACCTTTGTTTGTAATAAATAAGATAATAAAAACTTCATCAGAGGGCAGAGTGCTACCACCCTAGCACTTGTGAGTTAGGGGTGGCAGATCTCTGTAAGATCATCTTGTGATATATAGTGAGACTCTGTCTCTAAATAAAATAAAAAATCCAAATAGTAAACATCGAAGTTGACTGATGGGATTTCCAGCAAACTAGATTTGTAGAAAACAAGAAGACTGGACATAGGAGATTTGGAATCCGAAGCAACATGAAAAGCAGGTGTAAAAGGAGTTTTGTTGTACATACCATTTCCTCTTTGTTTTAAATCACTTGTAGATTTTACTATAAAGCTTTTTCATTTAAAACAAGAAAGCTACAAACTGGAAATACAGGGTGACAGGGAACAGGAAATGGTAAGAAAGAACAGACATGGGCCCCTGGAGTGGTTTGTTTAAACACAAATATTTAAGTAGCTGAAGTAAGCAAGTTGTCAGAGCTTATGCAAGTACAGCCTGTTATTCACACGCAAAACACCGAAGAGATGAAAGCGGAGGTGAACAGGAAAGATGCACACCATCAGATTAGCACAGTCTACATCAGCACCCAGATGGTTTGTGTGTGTGCGCGTGCAATTAACACGGTGATCTGAACTTCATGGCAACTTTTAAATAATACAGAATAGTCAAAACAATGTTTAAAAAGAACAAAGTTAGGCTGTAGATGCACCTCACAGGGAAAACGATTACCTTGAATTCTAGAGACTTTGTATTGTAGCCTTAGTTCAGCCAAAGGTACAGTTACCAAGACCACAGTACTGGCATAACAATAGATGTATGAGTAATTTGAATATAATTGAGTCCAAATAAAATCTGCCTATGTATCAGAAATTCTCAGATGACTATTACCCAAGTTAATAATTTAAGGCATTTAATAGGAGAAGAATATTTGTTTGAACTAGTAGTGGTGGGTCATCTGGATATCTACATGCAAAATAATGAAGTTGCTTGGGCCTTTCCTTATTATATTATTCAAATTTAAGATTATTCTTTACACATGTATATTTCTACTCTAGTTTGTGATATTCTACCCATACAACTCAATTGTAATACAAGATTTACTTCTAATACTTTGAAAGTGCTATTACAGGCAGTTTGGGATAAATAAGTTATGCAAGCTAATTTTTAGTTGATCAAATCATGGTCGTATTAATTACTAGTCTTTTTATCACAAGAATAGTCATTCTAGGTGTAACAGGTATGATTCTATAGAAATATAAGGCAAAATAGTTTGATAAGGCCTTCAAAAACCCCAGAGACATACAGAACACAGCATTTAAAGATGTTTTTATTCAATAAGACAGTTTAACTCCTGGCAATACCTAGCCTACCTCAAAGAAGATGATGAGCATCAAAGAACCTCCTTATGGAGATGGCTTCAAATGTGGCAAACCTGACACTGGGGAGTATGTCCTTGTTTCTACCACAGACAGAATTCTGCCTAAAAATGGGCAAGCTTGGATGCAGGCAGAGTTGACAGCCAAATTCTGCCAAGACAGAGTAAGCAAGTCCTCAATAGTTCCTGCCTCACAAATATGTCTGTCAGATATATTGAGACAGGCTGAAGATGATACTCCAACATTATAGAGTTTTTGGTGACTGTTATGCAGCAAACTGTCTCTGTCATCTTCTCATTTGGGAAGCTGCTAACCTGCACTCCTGTATACTCAGGTAATCAATTTTATTCCTTCTCAAGTCTCTGATAGGGTTTAAGACCAGATAGTTTAGTTTTACAATTAAGCTTAGTTATTTAGGGGGTAAGATGTTTTTAGGTCTACATAGATGTTTTAAGTCAATAACGATGCGATATGATAGATATTAATTTACATTCAGAATTTTAGACTCACCAAGATAGGAAGGAAAGATGTTTATTTCAATGCTGCAAAATGTTCCTGATTGTTTCATGGTTCTTCTTGTTATATGTAGTTTATTGTATATATGTATCATAATATAAATGTATATGTAAAAATATTTAATAAAAAAGAGAAAACAGCCCCCCCCAAATATGATCACCCATATCTAGTAAAAAACAAAACAAAACAAACAAAAAAACCCCACTAATTCAGGCTGAGCCCATGACACATGCTTGTAGTCCCATCATTTGGTGTGTAGGTACAGGCTGAAAAATTAGAAGTTCCAGGTGATCCTCAGCTACACAACAAATTTGAGGCCAGTTTAAAGCAAGCGAGACTCCAATCCTAAGAAAAGAGTGCAAAATAAAAAGATTCCTAGGAATTAAATGTGTAAATGTAAGCCAAAAAGGCTCCAAATTCCTTTTGTGGCATTCTTTTGGCATTGTTTTTGTTGTTCTGTGGATGGATCCTGATCTTCACAAAGGGGAAAAGAAATACAGTAAAGAGAAATTTTTGTGCCAGGCATGGTGGTACACACCGTTAATCATAGCACTCAGGAGGCAGAGGCAAAGGTATCAGTGTTAGCTAGAGGCCAGCCTGGTCTACAAAGTAAGTCCAGGACAGCCAAGGCTACCTACTTGTCTGGAAGCTCTGTCTTGAAAAACACATGGAGGGAGGGAGGGAAGGAGAAGTGGTTGGAATAATTCACATCCTTGATGGAAATTAACTCAGTGGATTATATACATAAATTTAAAATAACTATAAAACTCAACCTGATGGCCTTGGGATTGCCACAATTGTATAACACCAAAGTTTTGTCTACTAAAAAAAGAAAATCTATGAACCAGATTTTATTAAATTTAGTAAATTTAAAATATCTGCTTAGTGAAAACCAGTGCCAAGTGAGCTCGAGGTCAGCCTGGTCTACAAAGCAAGTCCAAGACAGCCAAGATAACCCTGTCTCGGGGGAAAAAAAAAAAAAAAGGAGAAACAAGGGGACTATGGGGAAGCATTTGTCAAAACTATATACATAGGCAATTTAAAATAGGAAATCAAGCTGGTTTCAAGGTGGTGAAAAATGCTGGGCACAGGTAAAGACTCCTGAAATCCAAGCACTTGGAAGGAGCAAAAGGATCAAGAGCTTAAGTCCAGCTTCTACTACATAGCATTTGAAACTAGCCTGGGTGTATACGAGACTCTGTCTCAAAGACAAGCAAAACAAAAATGTCCTAAGGTTTAAATTGACTTCACTAAAGAAAAACAGATGGTAAGTGAGATTATGAAAAGATGTTCCACATGGAGTTTCACTGGAGAGTTACAATTAGAACATCGGGATGCTTAATGCCCCCCACTAAGATGACCAAGTGCAAGGACTGGAAGAGGTGATGCGTAAATAGCACTGTCACTTTTGAAGGCTATTTCAACAGTTTTGGGGTTTTTTGGTTTGTTTTTGTTTTGTTTTTCTTCTCAAGACAGTGTAGCCTTGGCTGTCCTGGACTCTTTGTAGACCGGGCTGGCCTTGAACTTACTGCCTTTGCCTCCCTAGTGCTGGAATTATAGGCATGTGCCACCACTGTCTGGCTCAACAGTTTCTTACAAATTATAATTTTAAAAAATTAGAATAATCAAGCAAATTTACCACATGAATAGAAATGTACAGCCTTTTAAAAGGATGTTTACAGCAGTAAAATAACTTCCTTTGGGGTGTCAGCTCCCGAATAATGACACAGAAACTTCCTATACTTATTATAAGATTAGGCACTATAGTGGGCAGATTCTCAGCTATTGTAACCTGACAATACTGGCCTGGCCTACGTCCCTGTTAGCTCTCTTTCTGCACTTGATTCTTTTCCAGAGTTCCTCTTTCTGCCCCAAGTCCTGTCTTTGCTATAGGTCATTCAGCTCTTTTTTTTTTTTTTTTTTTTTAATTAATTTATTCTTGTTACATCTCAATGTTTATCCCATCCCTTGTATCCTCCCATTCCTCCCCCCCCCCATTTTCCCATTATTCCCCTCCCCTATGACTGTTCCTGAGGGGGATTACCTCCCCCTATATATTCTCATAGGGTATCAAGTCTCTTCTTGGCTACTTGCTGTCCTTCCTCTGAGTGCCACCAGGTCTCCCCCTCCAGGGGACATGGTCAAATGTGAGGCACCAGAGTACGTGAGAAAGTCATATCACACTCTCCACTCAACTGTGGAGAATATTCTGACCATTGGCTAGATCTGGGAAGGGGTTTAAAGTTTACCTCCTGTATTGTCCTTGGCTGGTGCCTTAGTTTGAGCGGGACACAACAAGAAAATTTGCTCAACCATGTTCATAGCAGCCTTATTCATAATAGCCAGAACATGGAAACAGCCTAAGTGTCCCTCAGTAGAAGAGTGGATAAAGAAACTGTGGTACATATACACTATGGAATACTACTCAGCTATTAAAAACAAGGAATTCCCGAAATTTCTGGATAAATGGATTGAGCTAGAAATGATCATAATGAGTGAGTTAACCCAGAATCAGCTCTTTATTAAACCATTCAGAAGGTGTTGAAGGAGTGTCTACAAAATATGGTGCATCCATATTAATAAACAGTACAAAGACTAGCCTTTACTCAGCTCTCTGCTGGTACAGACATCAGCATTTGAATAATACAAAGACCCGTCTTTACACAGTACACAAAAAGATCACCCCAACACAGCAGCTTTAACCATAACAGCCTAAACCAAGATAACTTTCAGGAGGTCAGTAGATAAACCATGATACATCCAGATACTGAACTGTTATTGATGACTACATGTAATCAAGTTGGAGAAACATAAAGGTAAGTCTTCAGCTCAAGTTTCGGAGTGAAACCAATCTGAAAAGGCTGCACAATGTATGGATTCCAGCTGTTGGATTCTGGAAAATCAACTGGAGACAGTAAGAACCACCCGAGATGTCGAAAGGGAGACTGCAGAGGATTTTAGGGCAGTGTAGCTAGTGTCAGTGATGGTGTGTTCCACTGTGAATGAACAGTAGGCTTTGGTGTCACTTGTAAGCAGTGAATCATTCTGATACTGCTCACTGATGATGGGGGAGGGTGTGCTTGCCAGGGTACAGATGTGTGGCAATAACTGCTTCTTTGGGTGTACTTTGTTCATAAAGCCACTCTAAATACAAAGACGTATTAGAACATGGCTGGGGTTAAAGTACTTAGACATATATATCTGGTAGAGGACTATATAAAGAATATATAGATATGTAAAGACAGGTTAGTTTAACAACCCACTTCAAAAACTGGGGCAGAATTTAAAGAATTTTTTCAAAAAAGATTATTTATACAGCAGGAAAGTGGAAACCTAAATCAACAGCCAGATACCCTCATACTAATAGCATGGTTATTATTTACAGAAGGCAGACACTGAGGGTGCCCCCAGTATATAAAATAGAGCATCTACTCTAGAGGACAGTTTAGTTATCACATGAACTAGCAATTCCATTCTTACATGTGTTACCCAAAACAAATGAAAACATGTTCATACAAATATTTATGTGCAAATATTCACCATGGTATGTTAAAGGTAAAAAAATGCAAATCTTACCAGCTGATAGATGAGATCTATTCATACAGTAGAGTATTTGGTAATCAATGTGAACTGATAAGTGAGTGGGACAACATGAAAGACTATGGAGACAGCAAATCAAGGCACTCATAAAGGGCGGTATGTTTTGAGTCTGTTTATATGGAATATCCAGAGCCAGGACATCCACATGGATAGAGTATAGTTTGTGATTTCCTTGCAGGTTGTGGGAGACGGTGTAAGAAATATGGAGTGGATGGTAGGTACTGGATTTCTTTAGGGATCATGAAAATGTTCTAAAATTAATAAAGCTAAATATGTAAAAATGATTGAATTGTATATTTGATTACTTGTATTAATTACACATTTTATAGGTTGTTATATGAAACAATAGGGAAGAGTTGCAGTTGTATGTACCTATAGTCCAAGTTTTCTAGAGAAACTGAAGCGGGAGAATTGTTTGAGCTCAGGAGTTTGTGTAGGCTTAGATTTTCTACACCTACTTTAGGCTTCTCACTTCTAACTCAACAACCGGAGGAAGGGGAGAAAGAATGTTAATAGGAAAAAGGCATTGTGGATCTGTTTAGACGTAGTTCCTTGGACCAATTCCATGTGTTGTCAGGATACCAGCAGTCCAGTCCAACAGCTCACACCAAACAACACACGAATCCCTAGAGGTGGCAGGAGCCAGCAGAAACTAAAAGGCTCGGCTGAATTGGCACAATCCCTAGAGGTAGCCAGAATCAGCCTAAGTACCATGAGAAGTTCTTTGGAATGTTTCTTTCTATGAAGTGAAGACCAGCAAAGTGTTGCCCAGCTTGGTAGAAATGCCAAACGCCTTGTCTGTTTCTAGTTTTATTTTTTTTAATACTCCTTCCCACCATCACTCCCCCTCTCACATGTCTGCTCCCAGCAAAATATCACATGCCCTTTGTTCCAGAAAAAATCTCTCACAAGACAGCTTTCAGCAAGACACCACATGACATAAACTGAGCTAAAAACTTCTACTTTAAGTTTGAGGCCAACCTGGGTACCACACACCTAGCAAAACCTTGTCTCAACAAGACCAACAAACGATACAATACTCATGTTGATGAATGATGTAACATTGTTAGCATATCAATCAGTACAATTCAAAGCAATCTAGACTATCTAGTTTCTGCCAAATTCTTAACAGCCTTTTTTTTTTTTTTTCTTCTTCCGAAAATAGAAATATCTGACCTAAAACTTACTGAACACTGTAAAACATTCTCAAAAAATAATGTTGAAATATCTGGGTGTAGGGCAAGCCTGTGATGCCAGCACCCAGATTGAGAAGAAGAAAGTTGAGGCTGTCCTGGGTTCTTGGCTACATACATAGTGAGAACTGGTCTAAATGCGAGAGGAGATTGGTGAAGCTGCTCAGCAGCTAAGAGTACAGGCTGATCTTACAGAGGACCTGGGTGCATTGCAAGCACCTATGCTGGGCAGCTCACAGCCACCTATAACTTACTTCTAGGGTATTGATTACTGTCATCTAGACTCTGGACACTAGGCCTGCACACGGTGCTTATATGTACATGCAGGCACTCACACAAAATGCAATGATTTTTCTAATGGAGAAAGGAAGCTACTTCCTTCCATGTTCCAAAAATGCTACAAAATCACAGCAACCAAAATTCTTAGCCTAATAATGTTTACTATCAGGCCTATAACTATTGTGGTATTATCTAACCCACTAACAATTAATCAAGACACAGGCACCTGTTATATTTTAAAATAGCTTTAGTTAACCTGGGGCAGGGCAGATATTAATCACCTAAACTACTTCCCATATTGTGGCAGGTATCTTATACCGTGCCCTAATCCCATGTCATCTGCTTCTAATAGTTTCTGCCAAGCTACCTCCCATCCATAGTCCCAAATACTTGCTAATTATCATCATCTGGGCCAAATCACCATCCATGCCAGCCATGGGCTTCTCTCTTCCTCTGACCCATGGCATGACCTTCCTCTCTTTTCCTCTGGTCTCCCCTCCTTTCCAAGATGCTCTCTGTCTCCCCAAGCCCTGAAGCCATTGCCATACCTAGCCTATTTGCCCTGCCCAGGTGCAATGGGCCTTTATTGGTCAAACAGGAAGTTCCTTAGGCAAAGTTACACACCAACCTTGGGGTATGGAGTCAATAAGCAGCAATAGCGTCAAAATATATCAGACCAACATCCATCACAATGGGATGGAGAGCTTGGAATACCTCCATGCATGTACCGAATGATTTTAAATGTATGTGCACCTCCATGTCTGTGAGTATCTGTGCACATGTGTGCCTTACACTATATTTTAAAATAAATTGAAATTGGACTATATATAACAGCCACAACTATAGAACACTTAGAAAAGTGCTTCTCAACTTGTGGATTGCAACCCATTGGGGGTTGAATAGCCTTTTGACAGGGATTTCATATTAGATATCCCGAACAACAGATACACACATTATGATTTATAACAGCAAATTTGCAGTTATGAAGTAGCAACAAAAAGATTTATGGTTGTGGATCACCACAACATGAGGAACTGCATTAAAGGGTCACAGTATTAGGAAGGTTGAAAATCACTGACTTAGAAGAAGGCAGTAGGTGAACTTTGACAGACTACTACCAATCAGTAGTTTCTTGGACATCACATTACAAGTAAATAGGTACATTTGAGTTTATGAAAGTTTTAAACTGCTATGTGCATGAAGGGACCACCAGAAAAGAAAACCTCAACTGTGGACTGGGAGAAAATTTTAATAAATCACACAAACTATAAGAATATAAAGATTATTTGCATATATAAAGAACACCTACAACTCAAGAATATATTTTCACAATAGACAAAAACTTGTATAGAATTCCCCTAACAATGATGTAGTTTATAAATGTTTTCAAAGCTGTTCAACATCATCAAGCATATAGTTTTTAAATAAACCCATGAGCTAGTGCTTTATTCAGATGGCCACAAGATAGACACAGATGAACCTGAAGACTTCATGCTAGGGAAATACCCATTTGCAAGAGAGTACTGTGTGACTTATGTGGAGTATGTAGCTAGAGATGAAAATCTACTAAAGCTGCAAGAACAGGGAGATGATAAATCATTATTAAATGGATATATGATTTCCGTTTTGTTGGATGATAGTTTGAGATGTTATAACAGAATCTCTATACTTAACAGTAATGAAGTGCACACAAAAATAGTTAAGATGGTAAATTTTACATGGTTTTAGAATCCCAATTAAAATGTGAGAAAACTGTTTCATAAATATCACCAAAATAAAATCTAAGATCAGTCAGAATGTACTTAAAAAGAACTTGGCGACAAAGCGTTATTTGTGCTGGGCTGTGCCATGTTGCAAAGAGCAAGTTGAGGGCTAGGGATGAGCTTGGTGGTAGTACAGTTGCCTAGCATACTCCAGGCCCTGTGTTCACTCCCCATCAATGTAAACAGAAGGTGAAATCCATTAAAAAGATAGAGTTTTAGAAAAATTAAGAAGTTGACAGAACAAATCTATCATCAGTGATTAATTCTACAAGTAAATAAGGATAATTGTAAAATAAAAGTAAATCTAGAACCAGTTCTGTGTGTGAGAAATGTAGGGCTGTTTTTTTTTTTTTAAATGGTTTTTATGGCTTGTTTCCAAAGATGTGTGTGCATGTGGCTATGTGGCATCAGATCCCCCTGGAACTGGAGTTTGGGAAGTTTTGAGTTGCGCTAGGTAGGTGCTGGGAATCAAATAACCAGGACCAATCTATCTGGCCCTACCCATGGCTTCTTGACCTGTAGTGGTTTAAAATCAATTTTCAGTTAGGGATTAAACTAATGATTAGAAATAAAAGTGAAAGGTGTTGATTAGTTCCTCTGTGCTTGAAAATAAGGCTTTAAAGGAATTCACTGCTCAAGAAGAATTCAGTGGAAAGGAGAAAATGTGAAGTTCACAGCTGAAGTTAAGAAGTGTAGCAAATAAAGCCATAAACTTTAAATTTTGCAAAAAACATTTTGGATTGACAAGCCAAGCTCACACATCATTCTTTTTTTTTATGTTGTTTTTTAATTGAAAAATAAAATCATTCATATTACATCTCAGTTGCTATCCCATCCCGTGCATCCTCCCATTCCTCCCTCCCTCCTGCTTTCACCCCATTCCCCTTCCCTATGACTGTGACTGATGGGGACCTCCTCCCCTTGAATATGATGCTTAGGGTATCAAGTTTCTTCTTGGTAGTCTGCTATCCTTCCCTCCCCATCAAGGGGACATGGCCAAATAAGGGGCACCAGAGTTCGTGTGAAAGTCAGTCCCCAATCTTCACTTATCTGTGGATAATATTCTGTCCCTTGGCTAGGTCTGGGTGGGGGTTTGATGATGACTGCACATATTGTCCTTGGTTGGTGCCATAGATCGAGCAGAACCCCTGGGCCCAGATCTGCCCATCACGGTGTTCTTCTTGTAGTCAAACATCATTCTTGATTCATAAAATTGTCCTCCAGATAACTGTGGAAGTACACACCTGCAATCCTAGCATATGGAGACTGAGACAGGGAGACCATTCAAGTCCAGTGTAGGCTGTGTAGCATGGCCTTGTTTGGAAAAATAATTAACACATCCAGCTCTCAAGGGCTTCAAGAAAAACTTGTCATCCAGTTAGCTGATTTTGATTCCAAGAGCATGGGACTGGGAAAGAGATGAAGGCTGAGTTGCTTTAGCCATCTTATTTTGCGATGGATGTGAACCCACAGCCCTGTAACAACCTGTGCTTATTCTCAGGCACCATGTCTTATACATCTGAGCTGGTATCTTAGTGTGATTTATTGATATTTTTGACATTTACTGGCTAGAGTAAATCACATCACCAAGTTTGTGGGCTTGGTGATAGAGGTTCTCAAAATCCTTTTGATCTGCAGAGCAAGTTCCAGGATAGCCAGGGCTCAACAGAAAAATCCTGTCAAAAAAACAAGCAACAACAACAACAACAAAGTAAAAAATATTTGACATTTATATAAAGACAAATTCTTGGATAAATTCCTAAGTAATAAGACTATTTTTTACAAAACTTTCAAACTATACAATAACTTAAAATATAGACAAATTATTTTATTAACGTGTTTTTAATTGGAATGAATAGTTTCAGTCATGCACAAGTATGTCCAAAGTAGAGAACAAATGCATACAACTAAAGTTATATGTTGGGTGAGAATCTGTATTTGTGAGCGACTTTACTTACATCATGAGAAGGGTATAACTGGTGTCTGAAATCCACAGGACCGTGCATGCAGCTCAGCTAGCTAGGGAGATACAGGGATATGAAGATTCCAAATCCTCCAGGCAACCAAATTCAGCCATTAAAAAAAAGAGAGAAAGATAACTATATTGTATTTATTTCAATAAGACATGGTGACTGGACATTTGAAAAATTAGTGAAATTCACATTAACAAAGTTATAATCACATGAGTAAATGCAGAAATTATATATGAAGGTCAGGATGTTCACTGGAAGGAAAACATAGTTATATAAAAATAAAATAATGTCATTGCAATTGGTTTTCTACAAAGTCTCCTGAAAGCAAACATTCTAAATGGTGAAAGCTGAAGTTACTCTTTTATATCTATATTTATAGCTTTTATATCTCTTTTATATTTATGTTTGTCCAGATGGAGTGAAATGGATAAGGATGGAAAGAGAAATAAAACTTATAAATTATTAAGTAGAAAATCTAAAGAGTCCTACAAGTGCATAGTGAAGAGTTTCAAAGCAGTTTTTAAGAATAACTTAGACAATTCTGCTTATGCTAGTTTGAAAGTCATGAAGAACCTGTTTCATGTCCATTACCACTTGTCAAAAAATTAAAAGGCTAAAACAAAACAAATTTATGTTTGGGTGAACTAGGCTGATATCTCTGCATTTTCTCACAGGGTCAAATCAAGGTGTTAGAATTTGCAGCTTGTATATGGGAGTTGGTTCCATTCATTATGTCTTTGTTTAAGAATCTTTACTTTTTTATAAATGATTACAAAGTGATAAATTATGTGTGGGTATGCATGGGGTTTCAAAAATTGTTAGCATATATCTATTATACAAGTTGATGGGTTTCAAATGACACTTTTGTTCAAGTATATCATATACTTTGATCATATCTTAGCCATTATTCTCATCTATCTCCTACTACTGTACTAGTCCTGTTCCTATCTCTAAATGGTGCCATCTACTTTCATACCGGTGTGTGGTGTATGTGTACAATCTAGGGTCTGTATGTAAAAGAAAACACATAATGTTCATCTGTTCAATCCAGAATAAACTTCTTGTCTTTTTTTGGTCTGGTGTTTTTGTTTTATTTTGTTGTTTGTTTTTTGTGTGTTGTTTGAGAAAAAGTCTTATGAGTGTTCTTGAATTCACTATATAGCTGAGGTTAACCTTGAAGTTCTGATTTTCCGACCTTTCCTCTGTAGTGATGGATGATAGGCTTGTGTTGCCATGCCTGTGTAATGCAGTGCTGATGATTGAGTGGGATTCTGTGTACTGTAAGTAAGTACCTTGTCAACTATATCCCTAGCCCGTACTTACTGTCCAATGGTTATTAGTATAATCTCTTTAAATAGCTTTTAGATTTGTGTTAATGTATGTATGTGTACCATGCCTGTAGAGGTCAGAGGAGGACACCAGATCCCCTTGACAACTTTGAATCTGTTTGAATACTTCATCCCCAGTTGGTGGACGTGTTTGAGAAGGATAAGGTGTGGGATTGTTGGAGGAGGTGTCTCACTGTGGGCAGGCTTTGAGGTTTCAAGACTTGTGCCATTCCCAGAATGCCTCTTGCTTGTGCATCCAGATATGAACTCTCAGCTCTTACTGCTTCCATGCCTTTTTGCTCTGGCATCATGAACTCTAGCCTTTTGTAACCACACACCCAATTAAACAGTTCTTTTGTAAGTTGCTTTGATGATGGTATTTTGTCACAGCAGTAGAAGAATAAGACACTTTGCTGCTGGGAATGGTTGTGATACCATATGAATGCTAAGAATCAACCCAGGTCCTCTGCAAGAGCAACAAGTGCTCATTGCCTCTGAGGCAGCTCTCTAGCCCAGTTATAGTGATCTTATTACACTCGCAAGGTTTCATTATGGGGACCAGAGAACCTGGTTTTCTTTGAGGGACTTTCTTTCTACAAGAGGTTCAATCTTTAAAAAGTTGTACAAGATCTTTAAAGACAATGCTGTGTGTTATAACACTCATTGGACAGGTAGTATTTAAGACAGATAGTACTAGAGTCTGTTTTGATAGACAATTCACTAAAGAGAATAATGTTTGCCAAATTAATTTAAAAATCAGTTTAATTCTGGGGCTTTTTTTTGGGTCATTTTAAAAATGAATCGGACATGTGTAAAAACTTGACATGGATATATAAGGAGCAGATATTCTAAGCATACCCTTAAAGGTAGGGCAGAGCAATTTGAACATGTGTAGTTGTCATAGGGGAGTAGTGCAATGGCCACAGCATTGTGTACGTGCACATTTGCTAAGTGACAGATTTCAGATGAGTGAGAAAGGAGAGTTGATATTTCTCACATGGTGCTGAGAAGGAAGTGATATTATTGGCTTGTGCTTATATTGTTACTTTGATTTGTCCCAAAGAAGGACAAAGCCATAAGAACCTTAAGGGAAACAGAAGGGGTGTGGGGTGAGTGTATGGTAGATGTTAGACACACACACACACACACACACACACACACACACACACACACACACACACACATTGGGACTTGGGGCCTCATGAATGGAAAAAGTTTTCTTAAGTAGACATTCAAAAGTACAGTGGGTAAAATATAATACAAATAATTTGTAGGCTTAATGGGAAATTTTGTGACCAAGTTGGCCTATGGGGGATTATCTTAGTTGATAATTGAAAAATAGTCACACACCATGGGTGGTACTAATCTGTAGGCATGTGGGCCCTATCTGTGTGAGAGTAAAGAAAGTTGCTGGAAGTAAGCAAGCAACATGAGTGTATTTGTTTATCTTTGGCTATGAATGTGATGTGACCAGCTGTCTAAGCCCCTGCCTCTGACTTCCTTACAATGATGGACGCTAACATGGGAACTGTACATCAAAGAAACCCCTAACTTGTTTTTTATCAGTATATTATCACAGCAACAATCTGATGCTGATATTAGATTTGGAAACATTGGGTTAATGTCTTGACTGCGTCCATATCAAGGTCCTTTATTCCAAGTCCTGGAGATGATATGATTGTCAAAAACATATATTTTGGAATATAAATAATAAGCAAAAAGAAAGCTGGATAAATGATTGAACTTTTCAGTGTATTAAACAGAAACCAGAGATACTGTGAGCATAAATTCTGAGAGAAAATAGCTGTGATTATATACAGTTTCACTAAAGAAGCCAAGAAGAATGTTTTCTGAGATCATGGCCTATATAGGAGCATAAGATGTCTCACCTGTAGCTTTATAGGTTTAATCTTTCTGTTTGCTTCTGCTAGAATCTTGTTAGTCTTTCTGTCGACTTCTCTTAGGTCTACTACCAGACTCTAGCTTGCTTTGCATATAGTAGAGAAAGGTGAAGCACAGAAAGTTTGTTTTAAAGAATCATGTTTTTTTCAGTTTCTCTTCTATTCATGGTACCATGAATTTCAGAAACACGGATTCCATTGATCTTAACACTCTTTCTACACTAACAATACACATTGTTTTATGCCTTCCAAAAATGTTGCAGTAATATAGCAAATTACCTGTATGTTCACTGAGTTCAAATAGTTGTTAATATCTTACCATTCTAGTGTATGTATATATATATACCATATATGTACATTTTCCTGAATAATTTGAGATTTAGTGATAGATATTATGTCACTTAGTCATAAATTCATCACATCTCAAAGGAAGTGTTTTCCTGTATAATGTTTATTATCAAGTAAAAAATTTGACGTTGATGATTGATGGGCTGTGTTGAGTATGTAGTATCATATTAGGCAATATGATCCCTTTAGATCCCTTTCCCAAAGCTGGGCTGCCTTGTCTGGCCTCTGTGGGAGAGAATGTGCTTAGTCCTGCTGCAACTCGAGGTGCCAAGGTAGGATGCTACCCCTTGGGGGCCTCCTGTTCTCTGAGAAGAAAGAGGGTGTGTGGGGGAGGGAAAGATAAGTGTGTGACTAGTAGGAGGGGGGGCTGGGATCAGGCTGTAAAGTGATTAAATAAATGAAAAAAGAAAATATGCAGCTTATTTATTTGTGTCTTTCATGACATCGAAGGTTTTGAAGTGTCCATTACAGTTGTTTAAATTTTTCATGGTTTTTTAGATTTATTTATGTATAGAATGTTTTGCCTGCATGTATACCTGCACACCAGAAGAGGGCACCAGATCTCATAGATGGCTGTAAGCTATCTGTAGTTGTTGGGAATTGAACTCAAGACCTTTGGAAGAGCAGCCAGTGCTCTTAACCTCTGAGCCATTGCTCCAGGCCCCAATTTTCATGGTCTTAAATTTTTTCATTGTTTTTTTTTTTTTTTTTTTTTTCACATGAGTAGCTTTGGGTTAAACATTTTGGGCTTTTTTCAGGCATGGTGAGAATTGGTGATATGAATATTATCTATGGATTGCCTCATTGTGAAAGTACTTTTCTCACCTTGTAATTAGTAATATCTTCAGAGCAATGCTTTGAAATTCTTGTCTATTTCTTACCTTCTATGATACTGTTTTTCTAGTAAGCATCCTTCTGTACTGAATTTTCTACACTATTTTACAGTGTTTTCGCCTGTCTTCCTTCTGTCAGAATGGATGGAATAATTCTCTCATCCATTCTATTCATTTGGATGTTCAATATGTCTTAATTCTTTTTGAAGCTGGAGCCCTTTTAAGATGGCTCCTGTGTACAACTGGAGCACTCCCATCTGTTTAGTACCTTTATACCTTATGGTACAACAAGAGGCCTTGCTTGCTTGCCTTCTCTTTTTCCCCCCTCGTGTCTCTGTGTTCACTCTTCAGTTCTTTGCTTATTATAAAGCATGCTTAATTTAAAATGTTAACATTTCAACCATTTTAATTTAATGTATTTATTTGTGTGTATTTGTGCATACACACTTATCTCACAGTACATACTTGAAAGTCAGAGGACAACTGTGGGAGCCTTTCTTTGCATCATGTGTGTCTTAGGGATATAGAACTCAGGTCAAGCGCCTGTACCCTATGCACCATCTCACCAGCCTTCAGCCATTTAAAAAGGAATAATTTCTGCTTACTTTTTGTCTTAAGGTTTTATTGCTGTGACAAGATTTCATGACCATAGCAACTCTTAAAAGAAAACATTTAATTGGGGCTGGTTTACAGTTTCAGAGGTTTAGTCCATTATTGTCATGGTGGGAAACATGGCAGAGTGCAGGCACACACGATGCTGGAGAAAGAGCTGAGAGTTCTACAGCTTGATCTTAAGGCAGCAAAATGAGACTATGTGCCACAATTCAGCATAGCCAACCTCAAAGCCTGCCTCCACAGTGACAAACTTCCTCCAACAAGGCCATAACTACTCCAACATGGCCACACCTCCTAATAGTGCTACTCCCTATAGGGCAAGCATTTAAACACATGAGCCTAGGGAACCATTCCTATCCAAACCATACTCTTTAAACAATTTGTGTGTATATGTGGGTATACACATGTGTGTCTGTGTGTGTGTGTATGGACACACCCATGTACCACAGCACATATATGGAGATCAGAACTCAATATCTTCCTCGCAGGATAAGAGGACTGAACTTAGGTTGTCAGGCCTACACACAAGCAACTCTACCCACTGGGCCATCTTGCTTTTAAATGTGGCCCTCCCAGAATAGAGCCTTGCCTTGCTTCTCATATTACTTTACTAACTTGGCTTATACAAATAACTCCCTATTGTCTCTGTTGGACTGTACAAGTACATAACCAGTAGCCTCTTAAGTTCTCCAATGTGTGGCTTGTGTTTTATAAGCATTTCAGTTACATTGTGTTTACCACGAAAAGGAAAACCTACCCCGAACCTGTCTCTTGTACTTCTTGTTTGGTGTTGAGCCTTAGGAAGCCTCTTCAGCTTCTGGCCTACAACTTTAGGTGCCGGTCCTTCCCGTCCATTCCCCTGCCATGCATCGTCTCATAGCATTTATCCCATAGATTCTTTGAAGTCATTCATTCTCTTTCTCTCTTGTGTTCTTTTTCCCTTTTCAACCTAGAGAATAAGGAAATTTCATGCTAAGCCCCAGATGTAGTGCTTGTTTTCAGGCGAGGCTTTGTACAAAGCCCAGAAACATGATTTTTTTTTCATGGTGTCTTTGATCTGTTTCCCTCTGTGCATGTCCTCTTTTGTTGTCTTGCTTTCTCCACGTGGCAGCAATAAAAGCCACGGGCTTCCAAGCTCATGGTTTTAGCTTCCCAGTCTCCTGCACATGCTGTTTCCATGTATTCTCTTCATGGCGCCTTACTTGCCAAGCTCCTTTTCATCCTTTAGCTTACAAACTCAGGTCACATCCAGGTCCAGAAAATACTTTTATTGATAGCTTATTTTTTTCTTCTCATTTTGGGGGAGGGGCATTGGCTGGGCATCACAATCAGTGTTCTCTACCACTGAGCCAAACCCCAGGGTTATCTTTCTTCTCCTTTTCATTTTCCTTCATTTTTTTTCCTTCCCTCCATTTCTCTCCCTCCCCTTTTATTCCTCCTTCTGGCACAATCTCATTATGTAGTTCAAGCTAGTGTTGAAATCAAGATCCTGATACTTGAAGTGGCTGCTTGCTGGGAGAACAGGTGTTAACTACCGTGCCTGACTTCTCTGGTTCCCATTTTGATAGACTATGCTATAAATGAACAAAGAAGAACAAATATAAAAATGAGCTTGGTTTTGCACCCCATTGATGTACATCCCGTCCTATCTCACTGAGCACAATTGGAAAAGTGGAATTTTACGAAATTGTTTAGAAGAAACCAAGAAGCTAACAAGACAATAAAAGCCGTGCCAAAAAATCTAGAAGAAAAAAGGAAATTTGGAGAAATAGAGCATGAATTGGGACTTCATTTTACTTAAAGGCATCTGCCAGTACCAGAAGTGACTAAAAGCTGAAAGTATATTCGTTAAAGACCAGAGAGACCTCCCCCAACCTTGCAGGCTTTGGGAACTATGGGAGCTGATTCCTACAAGTCAGAATGAGGAAAAGACTTTCAGTGGGTCAGCGCCTGACTGTTGATTGGCTTGAGGTGCCTTCAACCACTTTCCTGAAGCAAATATCATGGAGGCCTCAACTTTTTCAATAAAAACAGTGGAGCTAAGAAGGCAAGGGATGGTACTGCTGCCAAAGCTGAAAGAAGAGGACTCATCCTCAAGAATAAAAACTGAGCAGCCACCTCAGTGGGCTCTGCTTTGTTAGTCTTTGTTTGCAGCAGGCTGGAGGGGTGGCTTTACTCATTAGCTCACCTACTATGTGTTTCTCCAGAATTGCACCTGACAGTTTGATGGGCAGGAGAATGAAGAGTGGAAATAGTTACCATATTTCATATTTTCCTCTTTTTCCTTATAGATTGATTTAGTTTTATGTATGTTTGTCCCTACATGAGCTCATGTGCACCATGTGCATGCAGGAGCCCACCACATGGATGCTGGGAACCAGGCTCTGTTCTGAAAGAACAGTATGTGTTGGTTCATCTCTCCAACCCCACATTCACTTCTTGTAGGTCAGGGTAGCAAAGTAGATGCACTCTTTGGAAAGAAATGACTAATTTTGGCAAAACTATACTACTTAGCTTATTTTGCCTCTGTCTTTTAAAGAATGGGTCTCATTACATAGCTTAGGCTCTCAAACTTGCCATCTTCTTGCCTTACTTATTGAGTGTTGGGATTAATTTGGACATGCCACCATGACTAGAATAAAATATAAGTATTTCTAAGAATTCTTAAAGATGCTGATGAATGGCTCAAAATTTAGATTGTGCAGCCATCATCTGTAGTATTATCCCTTGAGTGTTTGAATTCAGTTTAAGTATATAATCTTGCAGTATAGCTAAAGATAAAAGAAAAAACTCTAAAGTAGTTTGAATCTGAGTCAGCTAATTACAAACTGTTTTTAACATCATGATGTTCCACTAGCATGATGCTTACTTTTAGCCAAAGGGTACAAATGGCCACCGATAGGCTAAGTATAGGTCATACAAGTATAAGATTGGAGTCCACACTCCCTAGTGGCTTACTCACTACATCTTGCTCGGTTTGTTTGTTTGTTTGTTCATTTTGTTTTGTTTTCGAGACAAGGTTTCTTTGTATAGCCTTGGCTATCCTAGACTCGATTTGTAGTCCAGGCTGGCCTCGACATCAACCGATCTGCCTGCCTCTGCCTCCCTGACATATTGCTCTTAAAATAGGTAAATTTTGCTTTATCAATTAAATAACAGACAAAGCTCTCTAAACTAGTAAACTAAAGTTGGTGTAAAATAACAATATCAAACAAACAAAAATGGGCAAATTTTATTTATAGTGGATCTTCCTTAAAGAAAATACTGAAGAAAAAAAATTCAGATGGAGAAACATGATTCCAGACAAAACTCAGGAATGTGGGAAGGAGGGGAGAACAAGGGGAAGTGTAAACTTAAGTGTGTGTGGAACTTAACACAAGAAAGCCAGTGCTGCTGCTCTTAACCAAAAGGCTTAAAATATTGAATCACTTTATTTTAGTGAACTCCCAAATGAAAATGTCACATAGCAAAAGTAGCCACTCTTTACCTAGTCCCAAACTGTGTACCACTCTAACAAATAGTTAGTCCCAAACTGTGTACATGTGAACTTTTCCACAGTTAGAATGCCTATCTGTTACATTTTTATGACTCTCCAACCACAGAGAAAAATTATTATGGAATTGTAACTAGGGGAAAGAACCTAATTCATAGACTGGGAATGGGAAGATACAAGCAAGGGGATAACAATTGGGATGTAATATGAATAAATGATAATAAATATTAAGAAATGAAAAAATATATCAATAAAATGACCCTAGTGATTAAAAAAAAAAACCAATTCACTTTATATCCTATTCCACAGCTCATGTTCTTTTGCCTTCCTCATCTCCTAGTACTTCCTTTTCTTGGTCTCCTTTCTAAATGTTGTACTATGCCCACACTTACAGCTGCTTATATAGGTAGATGTATAAATAACAAGTTAGGATCCACATATGAAGAAGAACATACATTTCCCACCCCCCAAATTTGGGCTATCTCATGTAATACTGTGCATTTTCAGTCCCATCTATTTTCCTGCACATTTTGTGGGGTTTTTGTTTATTTGTTTGTTTGTCTGTTTTTGTTTTTTTCAAAACAGGATTTCTCTTTATGGCACTGGCTGTCCTGGGCTCACTTTGTAGATCAGGCTGGCTTTGAACTCACAAAGATCTACCTGCCTCTGCCTCCCAAGTGGAAGGATTAAGGGCACAAGCCACCATAGCCTGGCTTTTAAAAGCCTATTTTTTTTCCAAGACAGGCTTCCTCTTTGTATCCATGGCTGTCTTGGAACTTGCTCTGTAGGCCAGAATGGCCTAGAACTCTGAGAGCCATGTGCATCTGCCTCCAGGTCCTGGGACTAAGGGTGTGCACCACCACTGCCTGGTAGAACTACCCTTCTAACATTTTGAAGAACCTCTAATCTGGTTTCCAGAACATCTGTTAATTTGCACTCTCAGCAGTGAATAAGAAGAGTTGCTCTTTTCTCACATCCTTTTGTTGGTTTTCTTGATGACAGCCACTCTAGTATCTCAAAATTAGTTTTAATGTACATTCCAATGACTAGAGATGTTGAACACTTACTAAATAGTTACTGGCCATTATGTTTCTTCATTTATTGTTGGCTTTTAAATTTGTATGTTTGTTGGTGTTTTGCCTGCATGTATGTCTGTGTGTGAGGGTATCTGATTCCCTGGAATTGGAGTTACAGACAGTTGTGATCTGCCATGTGGGTTCTGGAACTTGAATCTGGGTTCTTTGGAAGAACAACCAGTGCTTTTAGCCGCTGAGCCATCTCTCCAGCCCTTCCTTGTGTTTCTTCTTTTGAAAACTGCTTGTTGAATTTATTACCACAGTATGTTGAATGGGAGTTTTATGTCCTTGGTATTTAATTTCTGAAGTTCTTTGTAAATTCTGAATCTCAGCCTTGTTTGAAATATAGCTGGTCTTGGGTCACTATTAGGTATTATTGATTCCAAATCAGCCAAAAGAAACCTTAAGAGAACAACACCCTATTTCCTTTAAGGGGGGGGTCAGGTAGGTTTTTGGTTGCTTTGTTGGGCAATAGAGGGTTATGCTCTTATTTAGAAAGAAAACAAGGTTAGACTCAGTGATGTTTTTCTTTTCCTTTATCTTACATTTTTAGGTTGGGAGATAGGAGTTGAAAAGAAAGAAGGGGGGGATATAGAAATATATAGGGAAGATTGAACAAAAAGTGCATTAGTGAATCTACTACTCAACTTAATCCCTCAGTTGCCACTCACAAGATTATTTTTAATTCACTGGTATAGAATTTTGTATATAGATGCAAAATAAGTTTAATTCTAGATGCAGTGGTATAGAATTCAAATATAAGTTTATTCTTCACACACATTATAAATACATACATATTTCTACTCTAATATGAGGTATTATACCCATATAACTCAATTATAATACACGGTCTACTTCCAATACTTTGAAAGTGCTATTGCAGGCTGTTTAGGATAAATAAATTGTACAAGTTAATTGTTAGCTGATCAAATCATGGTTGTGTCAATCACTACTCTTTTTATCACAAGAATATACATCTTAGGTGTAACACACAGATGTGATTCTATAGGAAGATAAAGTAGGATAGTTGGATAAGGTCTTCAAAAACCTCAGAGACGTGCAGAATATGGCATTTAAAAAATGTTTTTATTATTTTAAAGATTCACTTACAATGAGACAGGTTAACTCTTGGCAACACCCAGCCTACCTCAAAGAAGATGGTGAGCATCAAAGAACCTCCTTCTGGAGATGGCTTCAAATGTGGCAAACAAGCCACTGGGGAAAATGTCCTCATTTCTACCACAGATGGAATTTTGCCTAAAAATGGGCAAGCTTGGATGCAGGCAGAGTCTATGGCCAAACTCTGTCAAGACAGGCAGAGTAAACAAGTCCTCAATAGTTTCTGCCTCACAGATATGTCTGTCAGATATATTGAGCCAGAAGGCTGAAGAAGATGCTTTAACATAATAGAGTTTTGGGTGACTATTCAGGTAGCAAACTGTCTCTGTCATCTTCTCATTTGGAAAGCTACTAACCTGCACTCCCAGCATACTCAGGTAATCAAGTTTATTCCTTCTCAAGTCTCTGGTGGAGTTGAAGACCACCTAAGGTAGCTTAGTTGTACAATGAAGCTTAGCTGTTAAGGAGTTAAGATGTCTTTAGGTCTAGATAGATGTTTTAAGGTGATAGTGACAAGATTGGATAGAGAATGATTTACATTCAGAATTTTAGACGCACCAAGATAGGAAAGATATTTTCTTCAAGGCTGTCAAATACAAATAGCCAAAATACTAAGAATGTAATATTTATATAATTCCTGATTGTGTCATGGTTCTTCTTGCTATAGGTAGTTTATTGTATATATATGTGGAATAATAAAAATTTGTATGTAAAAATATGTATGTATATTTTGCAAAATTATAAGCAGTCTACGTGCTATTTTTAGATTTTGATCTTATATTTATAAATTATGATGCAAATTGATACTATGCCTTATATTAGTATAACAATTAACATTAGTTTTACTGTTACTTGTTTTAATAATTTGCCAGCAATATGATACTTCATACTTTATATCCTAAAAATCCATCCATTTAATAGCATTGTCATCAAATTCTTAGACAGACTCACGAGTGAACTGTTGGTATCACATATACTGTCGATGCCAGAAGTTTTTCAAACTGTACTGTTAGCATTCTTCATATATCCTGACTCCCATGATCAAAAACATTCTCACAATTTCTTCTGCATTCAGTATTTTTTCAATTTTTAGCTTTATATGGAAAGACTCATTTTTTTAAATCATTCTTTGTGGTTTTCTGCTGTTTCTTCACAATTTTTGTGGATTATTTTATCAATTATTTTTCTGTAGCAAGAATGTTTACTTACATATGTATGTTTACTTACACATTGCCAGTCTGTGTTCCCAGCTGATGTTTCCTCCGCACGGGAAAAGAAACTGTCAACAGAGAGTAGCAGATTTTCAAGGTAAAAGAATTGTTGGCGAGCTGGCTAGTGGATAATGTACTTGCCACACAAGCCTAGCAACCTGATTTAGTCCCTAGGACCCACACAAAGGTGGAAGGAGAGACCCAACCCCATAAAGTTGTTCTCTGACCTTTATACTTTATGGCACATGCGTACACAAACAAATCACACACAACGTAACAAAATAAAAACATAATAATAAAGAACTTTTGCATATATAAAGATGGACATTTTATAATCATAGGTTTAACTGTCCAAAAGTTTCAACCTCTAAATCTGCATAAATTTACTAATACATAAAATTTCAAATATATATACATATATATATATATAATACACTGTACATAATATAAAATTTGACAGGTAAACACAGTTCTTTAAGAGAAAACAAAGATGTAACTTTAATATTCACACATCTCTGGAGCTTTCAGAAAGAAAGGTGGCTAAAGGAAAGGCAAGAAGCTTGGGAGTTTCATGCCAACCTTAGCTTTGTACTGAGCTTGAAGATAGTCTAAGAGTTAGCCCAGCCCTGCCAAAGTGTTGGGAGTATTGGCTTATGTCTCTGATCCCTTCCTGGAGGACACTAAGGGGAGGAGGGGAGGATCACTGGGCTGGATAGAACATAGTCTTTGTCAAAATGGCTTTGAGCTTTTACTTATTTCTTAGGTCAGTTCTGGATTCACAGCAAAATGAACATGTCAGATTTTACACACACACACACACACACACACACACACACACACACACACACACACACACACACACGCCTAACCACCTCCATTATCAATATCTTATCACAGTGGAACATTTGTTACAATTATGCACCTACATAGTGTTCTCACGTGTGCTTCATTGTTTTGTGTTGGGCTATTTGTCAAGGTGGCTACATTTTAAGAGCTGGTGTTACTAGGTGTTGATACAGAGGTAGAGGGTTGAGACCTTCACCGTGCTGCTGCTAAGATGTGGATGGCAGCCTAGAAAACAATTTGACATTTTAAGGGGGAGCATACTGCTGACTTCACACCAAAAATTTGTATTCATGTTCTTAGGAAACACTCTTCTTTATAACAACTTCCTTGTGGTACCCATAATGTGGAGAGGACTAAATACTAACAGTACAACAGGTCTTAAAAGGAATCGTGGTGTATTTGTACAGTGGAATAGGATGGAGATAAACAGTGCCATGTGCTACCTATGGTTCTGCAGCCACACTGATGAAGCAAATGGGTGTACCGGTGCTCCAGTCAATGAGAGCTGTATACCAGTAGATGCTGAAAGCAGACTTTGGCCTTGTTCAGGTGTGTATATAACTTGCTGATTTAACCTGTAGCATTGTAAGCTATTATATTATATGCACAAGTGAGTCACAGAGTCCTGTATGACAACCCAGAATCTATGGTGATGAACTCAGTACCCTGGCTATCATTGGGGAAGGAGAAGCCGAAAGCAGAATGCTAGAAAGAGGCATGGAAGGAGCTTCTTAGGATGCTAGTGATCTCTCTGAGAAGTAGTTGCACAGTTCTGTTCACCCTGTGTATATAGGGGGTGGGTGTTGGGAACTGTATTGAGGTCTCATACTGGACAACTCTACCACACTGAGCCAGGTCACTAGCCCCCATGTTGGGGAGGCCTAATGACACTCGGAGGAAGGATAGCGGACTACCAAGAAGAGACTTGATACCCTAGCACCATATTCAGGGGGAGGAGGTCCCCCTCGGTCACAGTCATAGGGAAGGGGGATTGGGGTGAAAGTGGGAGGTAGGGAGGAATGGGAGGATGCATGGGATGGGATAGAAAATGAGATGTAATATGAATTTTATTTTTCAATAAAAATGTGTTATAAATTAAATAAATAAATAAAATTAGAACAGAGAGCACACACTGTCTGGGTCCATTCAGGTTGACTGTGTTTTTATGTCTGCCATGTTATAAACATAGAATAATTATTTATTGACTTGAATTAGGACTTGCTGATAATGTACTTTGGGCCCCAGTAAGGAGTGGACAGTGAAGAGCAATTTCTTTCTTTCTTTCTTTCTTTTTCCTTTCCTTCTTTTCTTTCTTACTCTCTTTATTCCTTTCTTTCTCTCTCCTGTTATTACAGCAATCACAGCATTGCACATACTAGGCAAGCACTCTACCACAGGCTACAACTAGAGACCCCTCCCAGTTTTCCCCCAGTGTTAGAGATTGAACTCCAGTGCTTCACACATGCAAAGGTAACTCTCCAAGCTTTGGAAGAAGAAATTTTGTCCTAAAGTAAGGAGCTGATAGAAATTTTAAGGTGTCCTTTAAATATATATATTTCTAATGCTTTGAAAATTCCATATATATATATATATATATATATATATATATATATATGCCATAAACTATATCATCTATCACCCTCCTTTTATTTTTTTATTAATTTATTCAGATTACATCTCAATTGTTATCCCATCACTTGTATCCTCCCATTCCTCCCTCCCTCCTGCTTTCACCCTATTCCCCTCCCCTATGTCTATGACCAAGGGGGGCCTCCTCCCCCACTATATGGTCATAGGCTATCACGTTTCATCCTGGTAGCCTGCTTGTTCTTTCTTTGAGTGCCATCAGGCCTCCCCACCAAGGGGAAGTGGTCAGATATGGGGCACCAGAGTTCATGTCAGAGTCAATCCCTGCTCTCCACATAACTGTGGAGAATGTCCTGTCCACTGGCTAGATCAGAGTAGGGGTTTGATATTTACTACTTGTATTGTCCTTGGTTAGTGCCATAGTTTGAGCAGACACCCCCAGGCCCTTGGTACACCCATCACGATGCTCTTCTTATAGGTTTCTAGGACCCTCTGTATCCTATTTCCCTGTCTCCTATATTTTTCTTAGCTAGAGTCCCAGTAGGATGTCCTCACATCTATCCAAATCTTCTGGTAAGTGAAGACTTTCATGGGGCATGCCTTTTGGGCTAGTGCCCAATTATAAGTGAGTATATACCATGTGAGTCTTTCTGTTTCTGGGTTAACTCACTTGGTATGATCATTTCTAGTTCCTTCCATTTGTCCACAAATTTCAGGATTTCCTTGTTTTTAATAGCTGAGTAGTATTCCATAGTGTAAATGTACCACAGTTTCTTTATCCATTCTTCAACTGAGGGACATTTGGGCTGTTTCCAGGTTCTGGCTATTATGAATAAGGCTGCTATGAACATGGTTGAGCATGTGTCCTTGTGTGGTGGAACATCTTCTGGGAATATTCCAAGGAGTATAATAGCTGGGTCTTGAGGAAACCCTATTTCCAGTTTTCTTAGAAAGCGCCAGATAGGTTTCCAAAATGGTTGTACAAGTTTGCATTCCCACCAGCAATGAAGGAGTGCTCCTTTTTCTCCACATCCTCTCCAGCATGTGGTGTCACTTAAAAAAAATTTTTTTTTTTTTTTTTTTTTTTGGGAGGATGGTAACAGATTTAAGAGCAGTGAATAGAGTAATTCAACGAAAGGGTCCTTTACAGCCTGGAACTACCTTCTTTGTTACCTAGATCTTGGCTTACAATAGTAATTGTCTTAAAAGATTGTTTTTTCCCCCACAATACTCTTGCATGAACAACATAAGGAAAGGTTTGCTTTTTCAATATCTACTCTGAACAATACTGGTCCAATAAAGAGATACCATTAGAAGGTACTTCCACAGGGAATATTAAATAGTCCAACTTTATGTCAATACTTTGTGTTACAGTCGTTAGAAATAATTTGTAGGCAATTTATATCATTTACCAGATAAATCAATCATTTACCATTACATGGATGATATTTTTGTTGGCTGATTTGTTTTTTTAATTTTTTATTAATTCTTGTTACATCTCAATAGTTATCCCATCCCTTGTATCCTCTCATTCTTCCCTCCCTCCCATTTTCCCCTTATTCTCCTTCCCTATGACTGTTCCTGAGGGGGATTTCCTCCCCCTGTATATGCTCATAGGGTATCAAGTCTCTTCTTGGTAACCTGCTATCCTTCCTCTGAGTGCCAGCAGGTCTCCCCCTCCAGGGGACATGGTCAAATATGAGGCACCAGAGTTCTTGTGAAAGTCATACCGCACTCTCCACTCAACTGTGGAGAATGTTCTGTCCATTGGCTAGATCTGGGTAGTGGTTTAAAGTTTACCGCCTGTATTGTCCTTGGCTGGTGTCTTAGTTTGAGCGGGACCCCTAGGCCCAAATCTGGCTATCATAATGTTCTACTTGTAGGTTTCTAGGACCCTCTGGATCCTTCTACTTTGCTATTCTCCCATGCTTCTCTCATCTAGAGTCCCAGTAGGATGTCCTCCCCTCTGTCCCAGTTTCCTGGTAAGTGAAGGCTTTCGTGGGACATGCCCCTTGGGCTAGTGTCCAGTTATAAGTGAGTATATACCATTTGAGTCTTTCTGCTTATTTTTGAGGTCATATCCACTTATAAGTCAGTACATACCGTGTATACCAGGCTGTTTTGAAAGAGCTGTTTCTTCACTGATGCCCCATTCCTGGTCATGCACTACGTTTATATTCACCAACCCTTTCTTCTTTAGGGTATTACTTCATGGTTTTTGTTTTTGTTTGTTTGTTTGTTTGTTTGTTTGAGACAGGGTTTCTCTGTGTAGCCTTGGCTGTCCTGGGCTCACTTTGTAGACCAGGCTGGCCTCCAACTCACATCAATCTGCCTGCTTCTGCCTCCCATTACTTCATGGTTTTTAAGTCTCAGCAATTGTGATTTACAAGTTTGGCTGGGTTGTTATGCTGTTTGTTTTTGTTTTTTGTTTAGGACAAGATCTCTCTGTGTAGCCCTTACTGTTCTGAAACTTGTTGACAAGGCTGGCCTTGAACTTAGAGATCTGCTTGCCTGGAACTAAAGGCGTGTGCCACCGCCGCCACCACCCAGCAACTTAAAAACAAACAAACAAACAAACAAAACCCCCAAAATAAGCAAAGTCCAAGGCCAGTGTGACTCGCTGTTGTGGTTCAGTCTGTGCTCAGCATATTCCGACCTGTGGACCCCCACTGGAGGGCTGTGGGCCAGTTAGCTGGGCAGACCCTCCATTATTAGGACTATGCTGGACAGGCAAAACCTGAGATGCCTCAACAGAGGTTGCCTGACCCAAAAAGCCAAAAATTTACGTACTGGCATTTGCTGAACTTGGCTTTAGTGACATCTTTATTGATTTAAAAACAAACAGACAAACAAAACCTCTGAAGTCTCTATCTCATGAATATGATGTTGCTTTTGTACAAGCTCCTGTGGGTAGCAGCAGTGTGGGAAGGGATCACACTGGGCTGTAGGTAAAATTTGGAAAATCTCAACTTGTGGAAAAGTAGGCTCAGGGGCCCTTAGATTTAGCAAGCATTGGGTTATTCATTGGGGAACCTGTTAAAAATGGGGCTCCATAAGTTATAGGTGAAATCTGGGCATGCACATTGCTAGTGAGCTTCCTTTGGGGTGCTGTTAGGGCCACATTTTGCTAGCCACTATTTAGCTTATGAGGTATTATTCCTTCATAAGCTTTTAGCAGTCTAGATGGATGATTGATGGCTTATTGTATGCTGTTCTGAAGAGCAGATGGCCTGAGTTGCTTTTTACAGATTTTTGAAGTATAGTTTACATATCATTAAAGTTTAACCACTTTAAGGCTATCATTTGAATTTCAGTATATGCTAGAGTTGCACCTCAGCAAGCCCTCCAGGGTACAGCAACGCCATCATGCTGAGCGCTCCCTCTTACTCACTGTTGGTGATGTCAGCACCTGACTTCAGCCAATGGCAGCTGCTACATACTTGCTTCTCTATGGCCTTGCATTTCCCAGAGAACATATAGGTGGACCATACTGTAAGTGGCTATGGGGCAGCCTTGGTATAATAGCCAGTCTTACAATTGAGGGTCACTATACAGATCAGTGCTTTGCTCCTTTTTATTACTGACAATGTTCCATGTATGTGTAAACATTTTGTTGTCTGATTAGCAGTTAGTGGATATTTGGATTTGTTTCCAGTTTCATCTATTCTAAACAATATTATTATGATCATTCATGTATATGGTAAGACCTATAGATTTTATTAACAAGAATTAACATTGATCTATTCTGCCAGGCTAGTAGTTGATAAAAATGTTAATATGTGCTTGCTATCTATTTATATATGCATATTTAAAATGATCTACATATTTTGTCTGTATGTGTGTTTGATTTGCATGTATGTTTATGTACCACAAGTATGCTTACTGCCCACAGAGGCCAAAATATAGGGTGTCAGATCTTCTAGGACTGGAGTTACAGATGGTTTCTAACTGCCATGTGGGTACTGGGAATTAAACCTGGGTCCTCTGGAAAGGTAGCTAGTTCTCTTAACCACTGAACCATCCTTCTAGTTCCTATATATGCATATTTTATTAGTAAAGTATATACTTATAAACTATTTTAATAATGTCATATGAAAATATTATAATGGGCCACACAAATTTTTTAAATGCTTTTTTTTAAGTTAAAAGGCACATATAGATCATAGTCATCATAAAATTGCCATATCTACTCTTACTTTTATATAAAGTTAATATTAACCCTAAAATCAAGTTTAGGAATTAAATAGGGGGGTTGGAGAGATGGCTTGGCAGTTAAGAGCACTGACTGCTCTCCCAGAGGACCCAGGTTCAATTCCCAGCACCTACATGTCAGCTCACAACTGTCTGTAACTCCAAGATCTGACACCCTCACACAGACATATACATATAGGCAAAAACACCAGTGCACATTAAATAAAGAAAAATACAATATTAAAAAAAGAATTAAATAAAAAACCTTATCCTTTGTGGGGCAGTCAGGATGACTTAATGAGTAAAAGTGCTTGCTGCCAAGCCTGATGGCCTGAGTTCACTCCCATGTGATGGAAAGAGAGAACTGACCCCAAGTTGTCCTCTGACTGCCCCACCCCACATGCCCATACCTCATACCCTGCACCCAAGTGCATAAGTATAATTAAAGGGCTTCATCACTTGATTTTTTTTAAAGTATTCAGATATAAATAAAATGTAGGAAATTGTGGAAGGGAAGCCTTGCCCAGTCTCACTCGATTGTAATCGTTGGTAGTAATTTGGCGTTCTTTTTTTTTTTTTTTTTTTTTTTTAGTCCGACTAGCCTTCACCATCTACTTGTTTCAGGCACTTTATACTCAGTCTGGCTTTGCATCATTTTTCTGGAAATTCTTAATCTGCTGCAGGATAATGATGGCTGAAGGACACAGTTTTTCCTTGGTATTTACAGTAGGCATTCATGAAAAATTCCCAGACCTTCTGCTTTGGTCAAGTTGTAATAACATAGTTCCATTGCATTTCTTACATAGAATTATTCTGTTAAAAAGATCTTTAACTCCAACACTGGGAAGACAGAGGCAGGGGAATTTCTATTGAGTTCAAGGCTACCTGCTCTAACAGAGAGAGTTCCAGACCAGCCAGGGCTACATAGTGACACTCTCTCACAACAAAAATGGGGGGAAAGTCTCTCAGCAGCTTTGTTTAGTTTGAAACTAAATTTTTATAAGAAAGTAAGTGACAAACTCTTGTTTCTTGTGATCAATTTTCAAAATATTAAGTTGGTACCTTAGCAACTTCTGAAAGTAGCTGAGTCTTAGCATTTCATTGTGGACCCATGGAATTCATAATCTGCTTCCACCACTGTTGTTATTAGTCATATGTCTGCTAACTGGTGGGATTCCTAATCTTCTCCCTTGTCCTTTGACCTTTGTTATTATTACTTAGATATTCTCTTATTTCCTACTTATATATGTTTCTAATAATTTAGTGTTGTTGGGTTCTAGGCTCAGGATTTCCAAGGCTTAAGTTGTAATTATATTAGACATTTTTTTCTTTGGGCAAACTCAGCTAATCACTGGTAATCAAACTCAGAAATCACTGCTTAGGAAGTTGTTATTGATCCTAGATGTTTAGATGTTTGGTCTGTCTGTCTTCTTTCCTTCCTTTGTTCTTTCTTTTTTCTTTTTGTTTTTGTTTCTGTTTGTTTTGTTTTGTTTTTTGTTGTTGTTGTTCTTTTTGTTTTGTTTTGAGACAGGGTTTGTCTGTGTTACCCTTGTCTGTCCTGGACTCCCTTTGTAGACCAGGCTGGCCTCGAATTCACAGCAATCCACCAGCCTCTGCCTCCCAAGTGCTGGGATTAAAGGTATGCACCACATGCCTGGCTCCCTGCCCCCCCCCCTTAAAGACAGGGTTTCTCTGTGTAGCCTTGGCTGTCCTGGACTCACTTTGTAGACCAGGCTGGCCTCAAACTCATGGAGATCTGCCTGCCCCCGCCTCCCTAGTGCTGGGATTACAGGCATGTACCACTGCACTCAGCTCATGTTGGGTACTTCTTTCATCTTAGCACTTGGTTTGACATTTTCCCCGGTATCTGTTCATTCTTATTTTCAAGATTCTGTGATACTGTGGCAGAAGTAACATAGCACAAACACACTTGAATTAAGTTTCACATTCCTTCTGAGGCACTATAACAGTCACTGCTACTCGGTGAGTCTGTGGCTGCTGATTTCAGGGATCTAATGAGATGACACATAGGATTAACATTGGTGGGCTAAATGAAACATGACTAGCTGTCTCATACTAAGGCAGAATATTTGAGAGATTTATAAGAAGGAGACATTTATTTCGGTTTAGGGTTTTAAGAATCCAGTCCAGACAGTGGTGCACGCCTTTAATCCCAGTACTCTGGAGGCAGAGACAGGCAACTGATCACTGTGAGTTCGAGGCCAGCCTGATCTACAAAGCGAGTCCAGGACAGCCAAGGCTACACAGAAGAAAAAAAAATCCAGTCCATCGTCACTGGAACCTGTGGTGGGAGCTTGTGAGGAAAGAGGAGGGACAGGGGCATGTCTCTCTGTGACCTGACTTTCCACTAAGCTCTACCTCTGTAGTAGTTTCCAACCATTTCCAACAGTGCCAATCTGGGTACCAAGCTGTTCACACATGGGTCTCTGGGAGGCATTTCAGATCCAAGCTACAGCAGAAGCAAGAAGTGGATAAAGCACCGAGGACACAAAACATATTCACTCTGCCACAGGAGGTATTCAAGAAGTGCCTCGCCTGCCCAGCATCTGTGTCAGGCATTGAAAGACACAGGGCCAACTAGTTGTACACAAGACGAAGGGCAGGACTTTCAGAGAGAAGGAAAAACACCTGAAAGCCTATGCACCAAGGAAGCAGGACAGCTGCTTGGGAAACCACGATTGAAGTGGAGCATGGCCATACATGGAGCAAGTCAACAAAGACAGGCTTTTGTACTGCAGGGTTCTGAGTGGAAGCAGGTCTCATTGGCTCTGAACAAGAGCTGGGGAAAATGAGAGACATCTTAGGAGAAGCAGTGGCATGTGGGTAAGTTCAGTTTTGACTTGACAGACTTGCGCCTACACAAGTATATGAGGATAGTAAGTGCCTGATGGTTTTACTGGAATGAAAGACGAACAGTTACATGTAAATCACGTGAAAGACAGAAATAGAGCCTGAATGTTTGCCACTGCTTCTTGGTCCATCTTCTGGCTCACTTGTCTTGCCGTAAGATTTTTATGAACAGATCAACAAGGCAGATAGCTCAGTGGTAGTCAGTTATAAGCTCACAGAATGGGACAATTCTGAAAGTTTAAGGAGGTGTGTGCAAACATCTTCAAGGTCACTGTAACTACCTAGGAAATGCAAATAGCATTCAGATCATATGATGGGAAAGTGCTTAAATCAGAAGAAAAACTGGTTTTGACTTGGATGAGAAATTGGCAGAAGTAGTCTGATGTGTTGTTTGCTTTAATGGCATTTCCACTCCTATAAATCCTGGGTATGGTACACCTGTGCAAGAGACATGTTCAGTAACATTGGTGTAGGAATGCTGGTTAAGCCAAAACCTCGGAAATAACAAGTGTCTACCAGTGTGAGAATGGGTAGATTTGATATGTTTATATAGCAGCATATCCTTCAGTACTGAAATGCAAGATTGGCAAATGAATGAAGTACAAACTACTTAAAGAATGATACATAAAGTATGATTTCATATCTGTAAACTCAATTAGGGAAAACAATATTATTGTATATATGTAGTAAAATACTTAGTTTAGGGGCTTGGTTATATCTCTGGGGAAGGCAGGAAGGAAATGGAACTATAAATGACAGGCATGCAAGCCTTCCTTAAGTGTTGTGTTACTTGTGTATTTGTGCATGTGTATGGGTGCATACACCCCATGCACACATATGGAGGTGAGATGACAGCTTGCTGTAGTCTGTTCTCTCCCTGTACCATATGGGTTCTGCAGCAGAACTCAGGTGGAAGGCACATTTACCTGCTGAACATCTTGCCCCACTCACTATAAAACAGAATGGAATGATGTAAAACTAAGTAACCACTAGTTACCAATTATTTTTTTTTATTCTTTTTAAGATATTTAAGATATTTCAATGAAAAACTCTTGTGCCTTGAGTTTTTGAGATTTGTCTTCACTCTCAAGGCAAAATATTTCCCTAGCATCTAAATAATTTAAAGAGCCACTTTACAGACTCGCTGATGAATGAGCTTAGAAGCTGTTTGATCTTTCAGAAATGACTCCAGCACTGATGGCTTGCACAATGCCCTTTGCAGTCCCTGATTCTCCCAGGATTCATCCTGCAGGGACTCCCAGAGCACATCCAATGCCCCGACTGCAAGATCCAAACAAAACACTGAGGTTTTATCCTGTCGTCAAAGAACCAAGAGCCACCGATGCAAAGGTACAAAGACCAGGGATATGAGGCCTGCATTGCATGTCCTCTAACAGCGCAAGAGAAGGCTCTTAACACGTGCATTTTAAAACTGCAACAGTTCCCTTTAAAGTGGTATTTACCTTGGCGGTGTCCTCAAGCTGAGAAGTACCTTCTTTTCTTAGTCATGTGAGTAAAGACAATCAAGGTGTAGTGAATTAACCCGTATTGATTTCCTTTAGCCATGTACTCAAACCAGGTCAGGGTCCTTAACTGTTGAGCTTCGTAACTTTGAGTGAGACATTTGGGTTTTGTGACTTCATGTGATTTCACAATGTGCCACCTGTAGGGTGAAAATGTGTGAGTTGGTTTGCAGGCAGAGGGTTTCAATTTACTTGTGAAGTTCATACTACCAAAAGAAATTGCAATGTTTGACTTCTTTTTCTTTAGAGTCCACGAAAGAGGAAGACAAGTCACGGCACAAACCCCTCTCTAGAGTATCACGTTGGGTGGGTGATGGATTCCAGGGACCACAGGCCAAGACCACCACCCTCTGTCAGGTACCTGGATGTCAGCCACTATCATGTGTTCTCCTCTCAAGTTTTCTGAAAAGAGTATAAGTTGCTATTTGAAAATTAAGATATAGAGGATTACGCAGCAGCGAGCAAGCACAGAGGGGTAAGGGAGCACAGAGATGAAGGAGCGAGGGAGGAGAGACCACCTAGGGTGCACAGAGCAAAGACTTCACTGGCATGCTTCCGTTTTAGTTCTTTTCCACAAGTGGGCATTGTCAGATTTGTAAATGGTGTGAGTATTGGAAAGTTCCTTAGAAAGAGCCTAGATTCCTCATGATACTTAGTAGGTTCCTAGGAGGTATTATTAAGAGAATTTTTTTTGGTTTAAATGGTTTACTCAAACTATATTAAGAACATAGAGGATATTTTGAATTTTGTTTTCCTCTTGGGAAGAAACAGGTTAGATCATCTATTAACAGGATGTATTTTGTTTTCCTTTTAGCTTTAACTTTAAACTAGGTGAAAATATAAGCCACTGTAGTGCTGTGTATTTAAAACCTATTTCATGGCCCCCTGGGAACAGGTCCCTGTCATGAAGCCTGACCCAGAGCTCACCTGTGGAAGGACAACCGATTCCTATAATCTGCCCTCTAATGTCGCGGCATGTGTGCAGTGCACCTGCACACACAGGAAACATAAACACTAAAGCCCATTTCATGTTTGTAGACAGTATTTTCAGAATTACTGTCTGGTCATTTTTTCTGGTTCAGATTAAATTCTGCTGAACCATCTTGCAGGTCCTAGGAAAGATTAATTTTATGAAAATAAGTGCTGGAGATTTTATCTTAAACTCAAAGTCTTGAAACTTTTTTTCTTTCTTTCTTTCTTTTCTTTTTTTTTTTTTTTTTTTGGAGACAGGGTTTCTCTGTGTGGCCTTGGCTGTCCTGGACTCACTTTGTAGATCAGGCTGTCCTCGAACTCACAGTGATGTGCCTGTCTCTGCCTCCCGAGTGCTGGGAGTAAAGGCATGTGCCACCGCGCCCGGGTTTGAAACTTATTTTTGTCAAAACCTATTTAGAGTGCTTTTACAGTGCTCCCAGTAATTACATCATCTTAACAGATAAAATGTGTGTGTGTGTATGTTGTTCAACATACTGCTTTTTAAGGGTTTTATTTCCTATTTAAAGTGCTTTTACATTAAATACATCATTCTTAATGGATAAAATGTGTGTGTGTGTGTGTGTGTGTGTGTGTGTGTGTGTGTGTGTGTTTCATCACACTGCTTTTAAAAAGTTTTATTCCATGCATATGTTATTATTTATTTATTTACTTGGTTTGGTGCGTTTGTTGCTTTGTTTTACCATGTTTAGAAATCAGTAAGGAATGGTCAGTGACACTTATTTTAGGTAGAATGGGCTTCTTTTCTTTCTTTCTTCCTCCCTTCCTTTCTTTCTTTTGTTTCTTGTTTGTTTTTCAAGACAGAGTTTTTCTGCACAGCCTCAGCTGTCTTGAAACTTGCTTTGTAGAGCAGAGATCTGCCTGCCTCCGCCACCTGAGCGCTAGAACTGAAGGCGTGTGCCACTGTACCCAGCAAATGTTTCTAAGAGTCGTATTTTATCATGTTATATTTTTCTTGGTAATAGTTATCATTCATAACTTGTCCATTTCATGTCTCACTTCATAATTTGCCATAGATATGAACAGTGATGATGAATTAAACTTCTGTACACACTAAAATGCCAGTCAGTACTGTGGTACACTCCTTTTGTCCTTGGTGCTAGCTCCTGTTGGAAGCTCTCTTGCTGGATGCTGGTGTAGCTGCTGTGGTTGTCTTTGGTTCATTTGGGGTGTTTTGCTGTGTTTGTTCATCAGTGTTCCTTTATGAAATCACACTGACCTAGTTTGTCCCCCCACACCAGGACTGTGCCTAAGATTCTTGTTTTGGTTTTTGTACTACTATGTGACTCAGGCTGTCCTTGACCTGCCGTCCTCATACCTCAGCCTCCTTTGTGTGAGATTACAGTCGTGAGCCACCAAACCGGCTTTGTCAGATGCTCCACGGCTTTTAGAGTCATACACACACACACACACATTTGTATGCACATGATATTCATCCTGTTGTGTTTCTCTGATAGTTCTGGTTCCGTATTATCAGGAAAATTTTCTACTGTCTTCAACATTTGTAAAAAATTTCTTTTATATGTATGTGTGTCTGAGTTTCTGTGTACCATGTGTGTTTGGGAGTCCCTGCTGACCAGAAGATGGCTTGATTCACCTGGAGCAGGTGGTTGTGAGCCACCATCTGGGAACTGGGAACTGAACCTGGACCCTCTGCAAAAGCAGTAAGTGATGTTAACTTCTGAGCCATTCCTCCAGCCCTCTCCAACTCTTGTTGCTTTTATTTTAAATTCACAATGCATATATGTCCTAACATTTAATAATGTCAGAGTTTTTAGATGTCTGGTGTTTGACTTCCTTCTCTGCTCTTTCCTCATTATAGTCCTCATTCATGCTCTTTCCTCATTGGATGGTGTTTGACTCCCATTCCCACCCTGCCCCAACCCACCCTGCAAGACTGAGTTTCTCTGTGTAGCCTTTGCTGTCTGAGACTGTTGATCAGGTTGGCCCTGAATGCTGGATTGAATGTGTGCACCACTACTATTTCCTTTTGTTTGTTTGTTTTTCGAGGCAGGTTTTCTCTGTGCAGCTCTTGCTGTCCTGGAACTCACTCTGTCGACCAGGTTCCCCCTGATGAACTCAGAAATCTGCCTGCCTCTCACTTTGGATACTTTTGATCTTTATTTAAGCATACTGTTTTTTCCTCAGCAAGTTCTCTGTTTGCATGTGGTACTCACCCTTCCATTAGGTGGTGTGTGTGTGTGTGTGTGTGTGTGTGTGTGTGTGTGTGTGTGTGTGTCAGAGAAAGGGGGGAGAGAGAGGGAAAAGAGAAGAAAAGGGGGTGCTGCTGGGTCTTACTATGTATCTTGGGCTGGCCTTGAACTCGGATCGCTCACCCTTGCCAGGATTAAAGGCTTGTGCTCCCACCAAGTGACAAGTCTGCGGTGGACCTATTCTGTGGGCTGTGATGGCCCTGTGCTGTGGCCACAGATGACAAGCACATCGTGGCAGGAGTGCATAACAGAGCAAAGCCATTTTTCCCACTGCTAGGAAGCAGAAGAGCAAAGAGGAGACGGTCAGAGTCCTATAATCCCGCTTATAGGCTTAGGACCTAAAGACCCTCCATTTAACCACCCGGCTTAAAGGTTCCAAGAGTGCCACACTGGTGGTCAAGCCTTTTGAAACATTCAACATCCAAACTAGAACAACATTTTGAATTGAAGTAGGAAGAAGTAGGACCTCCACTGACCTGTAATAAAAAAGGAAACTGAATTGGTTATCAGAAACTTCCCAATAAAAGTATTGGATCAAACAGCTGCATCAGTGAGTTCACCATGAGCCAGGTATGGAGGCACATGCCTTTAATCCCAACACTCTGGAGGCAGAGACAGGTGGATCTCTGTGAGTTCCAGGCCAGCTTTGTCTACATAAGTGAGTTCCAGGACATCCAGGGCTATACACAGAGAAACCCTGTCTTGAAAACCCGGAGGATGCGAGATGGCTCAGAGGTTAACAGCACTGACTGCTCTTCCAGAGGTTCTGAGTTCCCAGCAGGCTCACAACCGTTTATAATGAGATCTGGTGCCCTCTTCTGACCTGAAGGTGCACATGCAGGCAGAGCTCTATACATAATAAATAAATGCATCTTTTTAAAAAAATTAACTGTCATTTAAGAAAGAAAGAAAGAAAAACCAGAGGGAAAAAGCCCATTGTTTCTCAATATAGCCCCATTTATATTAGCATCCAAAATAGAAATAAATCTAACCAAGGCTATGAAAAACTTGTATGCTCTATAGGGGGAGGAGGTCCCCCTCAGTCACAGTCATAGGGGAGGGGAGTAAGAGGAGAATGGAAGGGAGGGAGGAATGGGAGGATACAAGGGATGGGATAACAATTTAGATATAATATGAATAAATTAATAAAATATATTTTAAAAACTTGTATGCTCAAAACATCAAACCATGAAGCCAGTATAGCCAGGTGTAGTGGCACACTGCTTTAATCCCAGCACTCAGTAGGCAGAGACAGGCAGATCTCTGAGTTCAAGGCCAGGCTGGTCTATAGAGCCCAGGACAGCCAGGAGTTCACAGAGAAACTCTGTCTCAGAAACCCAAAACAAAAACCAAAGGGTGGGGGATAGGGGAGATAGGGGACATCAGAAGGGAAAGATGGATCTGTGCTTAAAGCACTAGTTACACAAGCCTCATGACCCAGAACTCATATAAAGGGAGAGAGAGAACTGAGCCCATGAAATTGTACTTTGATCTTTACAAATGCTCAGTAACACCCCTCCATCCATTATACATATACACAATAAAAAAATAATAATTTTTTTAAAAATAGTGAAAGAAATGTAAGAAGATCTAAATAAATGCAAAGGAATCCCATATTCGCAGGTGAGAAAGTGGACACTACTGAGACATCACTAGTACCCAAAGGATTTGTATGTTGGACACATTTTTATCAATAATATAATAGCTTCCTCACAGAAAATTAAATTCAGTGTAATTATAGGGAGCCCTGGAAAGCTAAAAGTAACTAATTTAAGAGAGCTAACATGTTTCACCTCTGAACATTACTCCAAGTGAAGAGATACCTCAGCAGTTAAGTGCACTCGCTGCCTGTGCAGAAGACAAGGGTTCTGTTGCCAGCACACAGCATCAGGCAGCTCGCATGCCTGTAATTCCAGCTCCAGGCAATCAGAATAAACTCTTAGCTTACATAAGTTTCCTTGGTCAGTAGCTGATACGTAGACCAATGAAATAGTATAGAAACCTAGGAATAAACCCTCACATGCATGATCAATTTATTTTTGACAAGGGTGTTAAGACCATTCAATGGGGAAAGAATATATTGTCAATTAATGGCATTAGGAAAACTGAATGTCCATGTGCATACTGCTGAAGCTAGGTCCTTGCCTTTTACTATTTAAAAAAAAACACTCAAAGTAGATTTTTAAAAGACCTAACCCTTTTTTTTTTTCCAAGACAGGTTTCTCTGTGTAGCCTTGGGTGTCCTGTACTCACTTTGTAGACCAAGCTGACCTTGAACTCACATCAATCTGCCAGCCTCTGCCTCCCAAATGCTCGGATTAAAGGTGTGTGCTACCAGGCCCAGCAAAAGACCTAATCTTAACAACTAAAACTATGCAGGTTTTAAGAAGAAAGCATAGAAAATCTCATGAAACTGGATTTGGCCTCATTTCCATGAATGGGACACTAAAAGCCCAGACAACAAAAGAAAAAAAGTAAAGGGACCATATCAAGATGATCGACATCTGTGCAGCAGGGAAGCCATCAATAGAATAATATACCTTAGTGGAGAAATTATGGTGTCTGGTGAAGAATTCAAGTCTAGAACATTTAAAGACTTCTTGTAACTCAACAGCAACAACTACAATAAAGTTTTAAAAAATAAATAAACCAACGTAGGGCTGGGGAGGCGGCTCGTGGTTGAGAGTGTAGTGCTCTTACAGACAACACCAGCTCAGGTCCCAGCATCCTGATGGAGTTCACAACTGCCGAGCGCTCCAGCTCAGGAGGAGCCAGAATTCTCTTCTGGCCTCACCTACACATGCACACGCATACACATACACAGGTAAATGAAAATAAAACTTTAAAGAAAAAAATCCCAATTTTACAATGTGTGAGAAACTTAGGACATTTCTCTGGAGAAGGAAAGGTTTACAAGTGAAAACTCAGCATGAAAAAAAAAAAATCATGACATGGTTCTTGACTAGACAAAAACTAAAAAAGAAAAGAAAAGAAAAAAACCTACAATGAGATATCAGTAGGTTCAGTGAACTGAGTTGTGTACCCCAGAATCCACGTATTGAAGCCCTAATCCTTCGTGTGATTGTGTTTGGTGATAGGGCCTTTAAAGAGGCACTAAACGAGGCCATAGGGTAGAATTCTGCTCTAAAATGCATTTGTCCTAATATGGAGGCTTATAAGCAGACATAGAGACACCAGGCATATGTCTTTGTGCCTAAACAGAAGACAGGACATAGCAAGAAGGTGGTCATGTGCAAGTCAGGAGAGGTTTCCCCAGAAGCCAGCTCTGTTGGGGTGGGGTGGGGAGATGCTGAGGGTCACACCCCCCACGGCCCCCCCGTCAGGCCCCGTTCACACACAGCACTTGCTGTACTACTGGGTTCTCTTCTGAGACAAGGACTCAGACGAGGCAAGTCTGGAATATGCTACGTAGAGCATGTTGGCCTCAATCCTGTGACTGTTTGCCCTCTGCCTCCTGCATGCTGGATTGCAGGTGTGTGCCATCCACCTCACGGAGTGTCCTAGTTTGCTTCTCTGTTGTGCTGATGATAAAACACTGGCCAAGACCAACTCGGCAGGAGAAGCGTTTACTTAGTTTTATAACTCCAGGTCATAGTCCATCATTGAGTGACATCAGGACAGCAGTGCAAAGCAGGGACAGAAGCAGAGACTATAAAGGATCACTGCTTACTGGCTTGTTTTCATATACCCTGGGTCTTGGTCCCACCTATATCAATTATTAATTAGGAAAATGCCTCCACAAACTTGGCCATAGGCCTTAATGGAATTAATTCCTCAATTGAGGTTTCCTCTTCCCAGTCCACTCTAATTTGTTGACAGAAGAGAACAGAAATGCCTTTTCTACTGGTCATCTTGTTCTTCAGCATCTAGCTCTAGAATTTAAGGGAATATTTTTCTGTCATTTAAACCAATCCAATTTGTTCTGTCTTGTTATAGCCCAAGGTGATTGTAGAAGTATAAAAACTTTCTGAAAATGTTTGCGAGGATGCAGACAAACTAGAGTGTTCTTCCGTTGCTAGTGGAAATAGAAAATGCTGAAGCCCCTGCAGAAGAGTTAGGCAAGTTCTCAAAATGTTAGGATGTAAAATTACTGTATAGCCTAGCTGTACTACTCCTGGGTGTTTACCCAGAGGTACTGTGTATGCATGTATGCATGCCCATGTGTATTTGGGTATATATGTGTACATGTTTCATAAGTGTGTTCCGTTCATGTGGAGGTAAGGGCAACCTTAGTAGTTAATCCTTGGGCACTGTCTACCTTTTCTCTAGGCAGGGTCTCACTAGCCTTGAACCTCCCTGGGACACCAGCCTGGTTCCCTGTGAGCCTTTGTCCATCGCTCTCACCACTGGGGTCACAAGCATGTTCTATGCTTGATTTTTTTTTTTTTTAAATATGAGTTCTAGGAATTGAATTCAGGGTCTCATGTTTCTAAGTAAGCACTTGCCAAAAAGCCTAAAAACATTTGTTTCATCATATTGGTATAAATTATGTAAAACAGTCAAACTCAGAGATGGAAGTAGAATGGATAACTTTGGGGGAAGGAGGAGGAGTAAAAGTTCCTGGTTAATAGGTACAGTGTTGGACTTGCTAGGAGTGTCTGGGGTGGATGGTGGTGGTGTGGATACCGTCATATATGCGATGCCAATGAATTATATGCTTACACATAGTATTTAATGTGGTCATTTACATTGTGCATATTTTAACATAAGCCACCCCCCAAAAGGGGGCCATTACTTTATTAGAAAGGTCTTTAGTTATCAGTGGGTAAAATCTTTAGGTTTTAGCCTCTGACAAGGTTTGTAAAATCTCACATTTGCTTGTAAATTCAAGTTTCATCATTGAAAATAGTAATTTTTGTTGGTGTTAAAGACCCAGTCAAGGCAGCATCTCGCACAGTGAAGCCTGGAGAATGTGACTATTGGTCACTTTAACTAAGACAGTGCTGTGGCAGGTAAGATGGCGCCACAAATAGAGGCACTTGCTGCTAACCCTGATGATTTGAGTCTCATCCCCAGGACTCACATAGTGAAAAGAAAGAGCTGACTTCTCCAAGTTGTCCTCCGACCTCTACCTGTGCACTACAGCATGCACATGGAAGCTTGCGCGCACACACACACACACACATACACACATACACACATACACACATACATACACATATATACACATGCATATACATATACACATATACAAATACACACACATACACACACATACACACAAATTTTTTAAAAAACTGCTCCATGGGAAAGCCTTTGTCTGACTTCACAGCTTGATCACATGAGTGTTTTACCACGAAAGCATTGTCTGTGTATCCTGTTTCTTTAGATTGTGGTTAAAAACAAAACCAGAGAGTTCCCGTCATCACTATTGATGTGCATGTAGGTCTGTGCCCTCGTGCCTGCAAGTGTAAAGGGTGGAGGGCAATACCGACTGCTTCCTCTGGCCTTCCCTGCCTTTCCCGGTTGTGAGATGATCTTTTGCTGAACCTGGAGCTCCCCATTTTGGCCACATTGTCTGGTCAGCGAGCACCCAGGATGTGCCTGGCTTCACAATGCCCAGAGTGCTGGGGTTGTAGATGTGTGCGCTTTGCTGCCTGAGCCACCGCTGCAGCCCCAGCCTGTTTCCCAGCAACTGATGAGGGGTCTCAGAGCATTTCCACCATGCAAACCTGAAGCTCCCGTGCTTTTGTCACACAGGAAAGACAACACTCTATGGCTATGATCTCATAAAGTTACTTTTCCTGCTTCACCAAAGACATCCAAAAGTGAAGCTACTTGGTTATTTTTTTTTCCTCATTGCAAGCACACAGTAGGGAAGAATGCCGTCATTAATAAACTCGGGCCACAGCCTCAGGTAATGTCAACACAGCACATTTCTGTCTTGTTAGCGTGGTCAGTATCTTAGCATTGTGTGTGAACAGCTTGGGTTTGCTGGCTTTGGGAAGGCTCTCCTGTACTCTCCAGGGCCTACACTTTGAAAACTGCTGATGTGGGTTGCTGTCTTGGGACGATCTTGGTGGCAAGGTACAGGAAGAAGAAGAGTAAGTGAGTCCAAGTGGACCAAGAGGAAAGCCTAAACTTGAATAATGGGTTCACCTGAAAACAGAGACCCAGGTAGTGGATGCTTCAGAGGGAGACTTAATTTAGGCACCTGAAGGTGGGACTTTTAAAAGGTGAGACTATTAGTTTCACCCTGTCAGATTCTGTCTTGCATTTCCATCTTTCATTTTAATCTAGTTAAGTTGAGGTTTTCTCTAGCATTATAATATTAACCGAAACAACAACAAAACAAAACACCAAAATCTAACCTCAATTAAATTGATAATCCATCTGGAAGAGTAAAGGAGCTGTTCAGTGTTCATTTTTGAGTTTTGGTGAGCTTGTGACATTGTTCTGAGTGATCCTCTTTGGACCTGTACAGCGTCCCTTCTGTCCACTTGTGTCAGTAGTTGAGGATAGCTTTGCACTGCTCAGGCAGTCAGCAATGAAGAAAGAACAGCACAGGTTACTTTGGGCTCTTGGGGTCTTCTTTTTCTTCTTTTCACATGTGAGTGTGCACATAGGCACATAGAAGATGGAGACGCTGTTGGGGACCTTCCTCAGTGAGTCAAACCCAGAAGCACCAATATGGCTGATTCTGCTAGGCAGCTTGCTGCTGTGATCTCCTGAAGCTGGAAGTGCAGGCCGCTGCCATATCCACCCAGCACTCATGTTCTGGTGATGAGAACCCAGTTCTCTTGTTCTGGGTGAGCCACTGATGCTTCAGTTTAAAGGCCCTTTCCTCTCCTAAACAGCAGTTCAAGTGCCTCACCTTCAGAAGGCGCGCCACTCACAGGAAGCTGCAGCTGCACTCCGCACTCATTCCCGAAGCTCCAGCACCCTTCTCATGAGCTGCTGAAGGAGAACGGCTTCACCCAACAAGTATACCACAAGTATCGCCGAAGGTGCTTAAGCGGTAAGGTGCCTGTCCTCTGCCTAGCTGTCTTGACGGTACAGGAGATTCTAAAATTGAATTGTCATTTTGTATCTGGCCAAGACAGCCTTACGTTTGGTTTACATTCTTCCTGTTACTGTTGACAAGTATTTAGAACTTGAACAGCATGTCATGGAGTTAGTGTCCCTCCTCTAGGAGAATCTCAGTTACTGTTTCAGTGGTGTTTGTTTTTGTTTCGTTTTCATTTTGAGTTATACAAAATGCTTGCTACCTTGGCTTTTAAAGGCGTGTTTAATTTTAAGGTCTTTTTCTATCTGTTTCCAGAGAGAAAACGCATGGGAATTGGACAGTCACAGGAAATGAACACCCTCTTTCGTTTCTGGTCCTTCTTCCTCAGAGACCACTTCAATAGGAAAATGTATGAGGAATTTAGACAACTTGCTTGGGAAGATGCAAAAGAGAATTACAGGTCAAACATTTCCTAATGTTTTTCCTAATATATCTATATCTGTATCTATATCTATATCTATATATTATATAATTTTTTAAGTCACAATTTCAAGTAGTCTGATTTTGAACTGTGAAAACAAGCACAATGTAACTGGAATGAGGATTGTATTTTTTTTTCTCTTGCTATATAATAAGCAAACTCAAAACAAACATTTGTTAACTCCTAATAGGGGTTTGGGGGAGGGCTCTGAGCCCATTTAGCCAGGCAACTCCAGCCCAAACCTCATAGGGTTTCCTTGAGGGTGTCTCCAGGGCTGCTGTCTCCACGGGGTCTTCCTCACGCTTCTGTCGTTGGCTCCTGATTAGGGTATCATTTCCTGGCCACAGCTTCTTTCCATAGAGTATTTTTTCAAGGTAGCTTCTCACAGAGCAGCTTCTAAGGCAGAAGCCTCAATATCTTGAATAACCTTTCCTTAGAAATGACAGCATCTCATCTCTCATATAGAATTGCCATACAAACCAGCCCAGGTACAGTGAAAGAGAGGACTGCATGAGACTGCGGATAACGGAAGATAGGGGCAGTGGAAATTCAGGCTGGCACTGAGCCGCATGTCCTCTGCAGGCTAGAGAAATGTCTCAGCCCCCACATCAAGTGGCTCACAAATGTAACACCAGTCCTAGGTGTCAGATGCTGTCTGACCTCCAAAAACTTAAACACACATGGTGTACATACAGCCAAGCAGACAAACAGACAGACACACACACACACACACACACACACAATGTTTAAAAAGTTAGAAGGGTTCTGTCTTATGCTCCCATCATTATAGACTTCTTGCCCATGCATGCTAAGAGCCAATGAAGATTTAAGATTTCTTTATTTCTTTTTTTGTTTGTTTGTTTTTGTTTTTCGGAGACAGGGTTTCTCTGTGTAGTCTTTTTTTTTTTAAAGATTTATTTATTATTATATATACAGTGTTATGCCTGCATGTAACACTTGCAGGCCAGAAGAGGGCATTAAATCACATTATAGATGGTTGTGAGCCACCATGTGTTTGCTGGGAATTGAACTCAGGACCTCTGGAAGAGCAGCCAGTGCTCTTAACCTCTGAGCCATCTCTCCAGCCCCTCTCTGTGTAGTCTTAACTGTCTTGGATTCACTTAGTAGACCAGGCTGGCCTTGAAATCACAGAGATCGCCTGCCTCTGCCTCCCGAGTGCTGGGATTAAAGGTGTGCGCCACCACGCCCGGCCTTTAAGATTTCTTTTTTTTTTTAAATTTTATAAATTTATTCAGATTACAACTCAGTTGTTATCCCTCCCGCTTTCACCCTATTCCCCTCCCCCAGGTCTATGACCTAGGGGACCTCCTGCCCCACTATATGATCATAGGCTATCAAGTCTCATCTTGGTAGCCTGCTCATTCTTTTTCTGAGTGCCACCAGGCCTTCTTGAGATGAGGGAAAGCAAGACTTTTCAGGCTGTGCATCCTGTCCCGTCTCTCTCTGTTCTTCTGTCCTCTGTGGCTCTGCTCACTGTTCACTGATGGTTGCGCCCCTGGTGTCTGTTGATCTACAGTCAGGTAGTTGTCCCAGCTTCTCTAGGTGTTCATTAAGAAGAAACAGGGAAAGTGCTTTTCCAATTTGTAAAGTGAGTTTATGGTTCTCTTGTCAGTAGATCTTCTGTGGTAACTATCGGGAACCATCTAAATACACTTATGCCATAAGAGTAGAAGAGGTTGAACTGTGGACTTTTCCTGACAGAAGATTATTTAAGAAACAAGCACACCATTTAAACTTTGCTTTAAGAAGAATTTAAACCATTTCCAATGTTACTGAATCCTTTCACTACTTCTTAGGAATTACACTGTCCTGTACCGATTAGCATGCCAGTTAAATATGTGTGTGCCATTGCAGCCTGTGCAAGCTGAAGCAGAGGGGTGGCAAGTCCAGGGCCAGCTAAGACTGACTGCACAGTTAACTCTAGGTAGCCTAGTACACAGCGAGACAGCCTCAGACAGCAAAGCCAAAGACTGTCAACTGAACTCTTCTCCTGTTAGGGTTTGTACAAAATGTCACATAAGATGCTTGCATTTTTAGAGCAGAGCCATAATTTTACGACTTTTCCTTCCTTTCCATAGGTATGGATTAGAATGTCTGTTCAGGTTTTATAGTTATGGACTGGAAAAAAAATTCAGGCAAGAAATTTTTAAGGATTTTCAAGAAGAAACCAAAAAAGACTACGAATCTGGTAAAAACAAACACTCACTTTCTTTGGATGTTGTGGACTTGAATAGGTCAATAAATAAGAAAGGAAAGCTGGCAAGATGTCTAAGTGGGTAAAGGCACTTGTGCCAAACCTGGCAGCCTCTTGGTAACCTACTCAGTAGAAGGAAGGAACCTGCTCTGAAGAACCCTCCTGCATGTGCATCTTGTCCTGCACATACTTGCACGTCCACACATGTGCACCACACAGACACACAGGCACACATATGCACATGTACGCACGTGCGCATGCATGCATGCACGCACACACACACATGATTTTAAAAAATAAGAAAGAAATTTGTAGATTTTTGTCTTCAGGACAAATCACTTAAGATCTAGCCCACTGGCTGTAGTTCTTGATGAGGGTGGGATAGCACACAGTGAGGAAGCTCCTCCTGTGCGGTGCCTTTACCTTACAGGGGTGTGTCAGCACTAACTTGTTCGGAAACATGACTGCTCACCTGTGCTTCTCACAAGCATAGTTAGGTGTGCTTGGCAAGGCAAAATTATACCACAAGGAAGGTAGGCTGCGTTCAGATCCCTAGGTCCGAATCTCTTACCCTTCTTAGTAGCCACGCGACAGTGCGTGGTTCAGAGTAGTTTGATAAGTGATAAAATGTCAGTAGTACCTGTTTCCTAACAAACCATCAGGGAATGATAAGTGCCACCATTGCTAATTCCTTGTGCCTTGCTGGCCTGTGAATGGTATACTGCTGCTGGAATCATACGCATGATAGGTTTGCTAGTCCCATATAACATATGTTCCTTTGTTATTAAGGCCAGCTATATGGACTGGAAAAATTTTGGGCCTATCTGAAATATTCTCAATCTAAGACCCACTCTGTAGACCCAAAACTTCAGGAATACCTCTGTAGTTTTAAGAAGCTAGAAGACTTCCGTGTTGAGGTAAGTTTCCATTTCTTTCCTCTATTGTTCTTACATCAAAAACATTATAACAACAGGTGTTCATAAGGTTAATATTACATTTTTTTTGGTTTTTAATTTTGAAATGTTAACTTTTCACTTTTGACATCAAACTTCGAAAACAGGCACAAAAATAGATAAGAAATTACCATACACTTTCTTTATTTAAATTTCCCAAAACTGGGGCATAGGGAGATGGCCCAGGTGGTAAAGTACTTGCCAAACCTGCATCATGTATCCCCAGCACCCATGAGAAAGCTGAGCACAGTAAAGTGTGCATCTATAACCCTGACATGGGGGACAGCGTGTGGGAGCAAACACAGGTGCATGCATTCTTGACGCTCAGTGGCCACCCCGCCTACCCAAATCCATGAGCTCCTGGGCTAGTGAGAGACCCTGTCTCCCAAGATAGCAGGGAGAGTGACAGAGCAAGACCTCCAGCATCAATTTCTGGTGTCCACATGCCCTGGTACACAGACACATGCACACTCATGAACACAGGCACACACACACACACACACACACATACTCCTACACACACAGTCACACACAGGGTGGGAACATCTCATATAGTGGTGCAGTTGTTGGTACATTTGAATTTTGATGCACAACCATACTTAGATGGTTTCTAGACTGATGAAATGTTCTAGGAGTGTGAAACCTTTTCACTCAGTTTTGTCTGGTTTAGCTTTGGATTGTTCTCCATGGTAAGGACTGAACAAGTGTTCACCACTAAGCTATATCTTCACCCAGACTTTTTACCTTTTCTTTCAAAGATTATTCTATTTGTGCACGTGTGTATGCATGTATGGAGACAACCCACAGAATCCAGAACAGGGAGTTGGATCTCCTGTAGCTGGAGTGACAGGAGGATGTGAGCCACCTGATGTGGGTGCTGAGAATCTCAACTCTGGTCCTCTGCAGGAACAGCCAGTTCTCTTACCTGCTGAGGCATCTCTCTGGCCCCAGCCTCCTTCTGCCTCCTCCTCCTCCTCTTCTACTGCTGCTCCCTTCTGCTTTTCGAGACAGGGTTTCTCTGTGTAGCCTTGGCTGTCCTGACTCACTTTGTAGACCAGGCTGGCCTCGAACTCACAGCGATCCGCCTGCCTCTGTCTCCTGAGTACTGGGATTACAGCTGTGTGCTATCACCACCTAGCAGTATCTTTATACTTTTTTAATGTGCTTTTATTCACATATTTTTTTAGTGTGTACTGATAGGCATTTATAGTTTCTTCATAATAAAATTAGTGTCAGGGCTGAGCCTAGTGTGCATGTAGCTCCTCATTGGATGTTTCCCTGCCATCATAAATTAGTGCAAGAGTGGCAATTGGCAGGTACAAGTGGAAAAGAAGGTTCAGCCAAGAAAACTGCAAAGGAGGAAAGGGGAGAGGGCAAGCCTGAAAAGTAGAAAAGATGTTAACACCTGCCTTGATGTAAGCCACCACAAATAGACCCTCAGTTCTAAATTCAACAGAGCACACCGAAAACGGCTATTCTAATTTGTTTTTCAGATTAAAGGATATTACTCTAACAGTATACAAACAGTTCGATCTATAACTGCATAACTGAAACAGACCTTGAAGCAGACATTTTAAAGGCAGAGTCGCTTCCCGCTTCCTGCTTGCAGTCTAAGTGGGTTTGGAGGTGTCTACATTTAGTGTCCTCAAAATACTGTCTAGTCCCTCTAGCATAGGAATCTGGGTGAATGACAAACTGGCCGGAGGCTGTTTGGACTGGCACCTTGTCCCCCTTTCTGGTTCTATTCAGCTATTATTTAAAATTAGACACTGGAGAAGCCCACACTAGGAGCTCAGTGGTAAGGAAGGGACTAGGATCGCAGTGCGTCCAAGCTGAAGGAAGGCCGGTGAAGAAGTGGCGGAGGAGGGAAGGAACCACCTCTGTACTTAGTCCTGATCTTAGCAGCCACCAGGCCACAAACCCAGGGGAAGTGGAAGCCTCTGAAGTTTATGTTGACTAAACAAGGTAGCGCTAGTCTGCCGAGGAAATGTAAATGTAGTCCTGTGAGTTGCTGTAAGAATTCATTACAGTGCTGAAGATTACAAAGCACCAATGTGACCCCACCCCTCCACCCCCCCACCCCTGCTTGGGAAGTCTGGCCTTTGACTCTGAGGGGAGTAGTGAAAACATCTACTCTGCTGTCTTTCATGCTTTGCAGCCCCCTATTAGTGAGGAACTTGGAAGAAAAAGACATTCATCTACTTCTGGGGAGGAGAGTAATCGCCAAAGACCTCCATCTCACTCCTCCGCAACAACACCAAGCGCTGCTAAGCCCATGTCTGCCAGTGACCACCTGCATGTCCCACCAAATATGCCCAGGAGGAATCCACAGGAGCCCAGCGACAACTCGCACCGCAACAGTGCTGTCTTGGCCTCTAGGGTTGAAGCACCAGGGAAGTAGACACTTACACAAGAGTTGTGTGTTCTTGACATCAGCACAGGCTTCAGCATGTATGTGGGAAGAGCTTCTGATGTTTAGCTGTGGAAATCAGAAAAACAAAAGGGAAGAAAAATGGTAGTCCTTTTTTTTTCCCTAGCAAGATAAATTCCACATGTTTTCCCTGATTCTACAAACGAGGTCTGGTTACCTTAGAAGATCCTGTAGTGATGAACTTTGGCCTCAGGTTTTCTCAAAGGCCAAAGGCCAAGAACAAACTCCTTTAATACACACACACACACACACACACATACACACACACTAGCTCCTCCTTCTTACAGGAGATATAGTGTGCTGTAGTCATCTCGTCTACAGAACTCTTAAAGAGTCAAATCACCCCACTGTCAACCCATATCTGAACATGGCAAAAGCAAGGGAGGGTTATGTATATTGGTTTTAAGTTCAGCAATGGATATGAACGATACATATTTTTGTATTTATATAATTTGAAGGAAATTTCCTTTTTCTCTCTTTCTTTTTTTTTTTTTTTTTTTTTTTGCTCCCCCCACCCCCTTCCACAAGTCAGGAACGCACACAGACTGCAGCTGTAGTGCGGGCCTTTGGCGCTGGATACTCCTCCTCCCACTCAGACTAGATTTCCCAGCTGCTGTGGGGCTGTGGAGCCTTCTGAACTGGCCTAAGCTGGGTATACATAGACAGGTTGCCTTCTCTGGTTCTACAAAATCAGATGTAGTTGAAAACATTTGGAGTTTACTAGACTGTTTGTGTAAATAAATAAATGTGTTTTGAATGTCTGTTCTTCACATCTGCAAGTGGATGTGTTATAGTCACATAGCCATTCACCTAAGAGGAGCTTTTGGTATTTTTTTTTTCTTTTTGTTTCTTTTAGTTTTGTCTTGTGCCATAGTTGTTTTCAAGAATTGCAACAAGTTGATTTCTAATTCTTAGTGCTATTGCAACTGATATAAATGATAGATTTAGTTTTTATGGAATTTACAAATAAATTATTTTGAATTATTTGAATTGACTTAAATTTTATTTATGCTATATTTACAAAGCTGTAGCATTTGAATTCTACTAGCATCAGTTGTCATGTTTTATTGATGAAGTTCCAGTTACAAAACTCTTCAGTTTCTTTGTACTGAGCACAGCGTGATTCGCAAGTACTAAGGGAAACACCTAGTTTCAATGCCCTATAATTATTATTTTCTTTTCGAGGAGAGTGGATAGCTTATCTTGTTCTCATAAGCTACATATTAAAATACTTTCTGGGCATGTGAGTCAGTGGTAGAGCACTTGCCAAGCATTCATAAGGCCCTGAGTTCAATCCTCACCACTGGGGGAAAAATCCAAAGTATATAGAGATAGTGATGTAGCTGGGGTAAAATGCTTGCGGAGAGCTCTGAGGCTTGGACTGTATCTGTAACAGAAAAAAAGGAGAGCGAGAGAAAGGTTGAGAAGAAACAAAGAAGGAAAGAAGGAGGAATAAAGAAAAAGACAGAAATAATGCCATCTTTTGAGAAAAGGCCGTTGATTCATAAACGCCTTTTCATTGTGTTGTCATGCAGACGTAACATGCAGTTTATGTTTACTACAGAGACAGTTTTGAAGTTTTAACTTTAGAAAGCAACTTTTAGTATTTAAAAAGCATTTTTACCGATCAATATCACATAGAGGGTGCAAACAAGCTGTGGATTTGAAGACTTCACTGGGTGCTGTCCTGTTCTCCAGGGGGAGGGTTTCTGAGCCAATAATTCTGTTCAGAAAATAATGTAGCATCTGTGAAAATGTGGCCCATTTGTTTTGTGTATACATGTACTTTGAGAAGTTCAGAAAAGCTCAAAAGAGAAAATAAAGCACCATCTTTTAAAAATTTTTTTAAAAAATGGCATTATGCTATACATATGGAATTTTAGCCTGCTGGGTTTTACTCAGAGAAGTTGGAGTCTAATGATTTTCTTGTTTTTGTATAGTAACTTTGGTTAGTTACATAGTGTCCCAGTATATCAGGCATGGGTTTTATTTATCTATTTGCCTGATGTTGAACTCAGATGTGGCCAAGGTTTGGCTTTTATAGACAACCAGTTTATAGTATCCTTATAGACCACTTAGGTTTGGAGTTATTACCTAGACTAAATCTCCAGAGGTGTGCATTCCAAGTCAGAACCTACCTTCTTGGTGCCCTGCATCGGGGCTTCCTTCCATCCTTGTAAGCACCACTTACACACTTTTCTCTCCATTAAATTGGGGGAAATGGATTGTTTAATCGTATTGCCATTTTATCATTTTTTTACACTTTTGGAAAAATGCCACAGTGAATATGTGGAGTTCAGAAGACAACACACAGAGGTTATTTCTCTCCTCCTGTCACGCGGGTCTGAGGACTGGACTCTGGTCACCAGGTCTGGCTGGCAGGAGCACCTTGCTGGCCCTCTTGTCATTTACTCAAATTACTGAGTGATAAGCTACATTATCTATCACTTATATTATTTCTAGATTGCTTGGTAATGTCATTTTTTTTTCCCCTCAGGGGAATGATTATCTTCTTTGGTTGATTTATTTATTTTACTTACCCTGCTGTCTGATTTTACATTTAAGTACATTTTTTTTGATAAAAGTTAAAATTATGTCCCCTTAATTCTAAATGTACAACTCCAGCAAATAAAAGCACTGGTGATTGATTAAAAGAAAACACTTTAAGCTCAGGTCCATAATTTAAGTCGCTTGAGATTCTGCCCTTTTCCTTCCCTCGGACAGGCCTGAGACCCACACCTGTCATCCCGGCAAGCTGTGCAGCTGAAGATGACCTTGACTCCTGACCTTTCTCCTCCGCCTCCCAAGTACTGGGAAGACCACTGAGGACCCCACACCGTGCTCTTATTTTGACTTTCCTGCACTACGCCAACCTGGCATTTCCTTAGCATCTTGCTGTCATGCTGTGGTGTTGCCACCTTCCTTTATGTGCTCAGTCTTTTCCTCCAACTAATTCCTTAACGTCCTAAGTAACTTAATTATTTTGTTCTTGCGCAGGAGACAGGTCCAATAGATTCACGCTCTCGTATAACCACTAGATGGCAGAATAGAATAAGTCGGAGCTGTAGACATATGATATAGGAGTGTGTGTGTGTGTGTGTGTGTGTGTGTGTGTGTATGTGTGTGTGTGTATGTGTGTGTGTGTGTGTGTGTGTATGTGTGTGTGTGTGTATGTGTGTGTGTGTGTGTGTGTGTGTGTGTGTGTTTAACTCTTACTCCATCTTGTGGTGATACAGGATTATAAAAGTAACTTGAATTCCTAATATTCACACACATTTCCTTGCTATTAGAAAATTAGTCTGAGCTATTTCATTATTGATAGAGCAACCATTAAATTTTGCTTTGCTATCTTGTCCTTTCACTTAAAACTTTATGTTTGACTCTCTTGGAATGGAAACAAAGGAAAAAGATTATCAGCTACCTCAATTTACATGTCTGGCTGACATAAACTATGCAGTTAAGTCACTGGTAAACAGGTCCTGCCTGGGATAGGAGGACTTAGAAGTAAAGCATTCTCTTATAACAAACTAAAAAAAAAGAAAAAAAGATTGCACAGCTAGGCCGATGGCCAGGATAGGCTGCCACCCTGAAGCCCAAGCCCTCAGCCATAACCCACCAATGGAGGGAGTCTTTCAATAGTGAGAACCTAACAACAGTGCTGTGTCACAGCTGCAGTCAAGACTAGGTGCTCAGGGTAACACTGCACTTTGATTAGTAGCTTCTGATGCAGACATGTCTAGTATTTAGATAAGTCCTCAGGACATAATGGTTAGAAAAGACTAGAGTCCCCCATTTTCCCAGAAAATACGAACCAAAAATGACCATTTGTATTCCAGACGACCCAGAAGCAACGTATTTATGACCTTAAAGTATGAAGAATTTATATTCCAAGGCTAATTAGGAAGAAGCATCTTGGGCTACAGAAGTGACTCTGGCTGAGAGTGGTAGGTACCCTTATAGATGAACAGAGTTTGAGTCCCAGAGCCCACATCCAGCATCTCATCACTTCCTGAAGCTCCAGCTCCAGGGGATCCAACACCTTCTGGCTTCTGTGGTTACCTATACATGCATGCACAGTAATAAGAATAAAATACTTTTTAAAATGAATCATCTGTGGCATTTTACTGTTTTCCAGTTTGACTTTACTGATTTTTTTTTTTTAAATATGGTGTCAAGGATTGAGACAAGGCCTCCTTCTTTCTAGGCAAATACTCCATGTCGAGTTACATCCCCAGTCCTGCTTCAAATGAGTTTTTTTCTTGGCCAGTAAAGAAAGATTTGGCTACTGAAATGCTTTCTAACAACACAAATTACGGCAGTAAATTCTAAGCCAGAATGTGCTATTCCTTTTTTATTTTTCCAGGTGATTCTGAGTCTACAAGGAGTATGTTTTTCAGGGTGGGTATTTTGTTTGTTTGAGACAGGGCCTCACTCTCTTGTATAAGCTGCCCTACACACACACACACACACACACACACACACACCAGGATTACAGGTGTGCAACACCACACCTACAGTGTTTTAAGAGCTGTTTGCTCCTTAATGTAATATACATATCTCAGGCCTGTAGTGTTTAATGAACAAATTGCATGTCCCTAATGTAAGGTATGGGCTTTGAGGAAAGGCTTCTTTGAAGGCTTTTGAGAACAGTTCACATATGTTAGTAGACTCCTGGCATGTTAAGGTAGAAAGTTAACAGCTGCTACTGTGAAACTGCTTGGCCCACCTGTAGAGTCCAGGCTCCCCATGCTAAGTTACTGCCCTTCAGCTACAAAGGCCTGCCTATCTCAGGGTATTGTCAGAAGCCAAGCAGAGCACTTGACACAGCACCTGAGGTGGGGAGCTCCATGTAAACTGGGCAAGGCTCGCTTCCTCTAGGAAGTTACCAGCGGTCAAGCGTCCTGTGAGTTCAGTATACTTATAGCTCCAGTTTTTTCCCTCAGATAAGTTAGAGCTTTTGTCCTGCCTTGTGTGTGGCAGATTCACTTCACTCTCAAGTTATCATTTTCTCAGAAACAACAGCTTTTAATAACAGTTCCTGAAACATTTCATTTTCCCATCTTGACTATGTTTGAACTATTAATGCCTAAATCATATTGTCCTGATATGTACTAGCTCAAACAGTCACAACCAGGGTGTTTTAGGAAGAAGAATTCAGGTAAGTTATGGTCCAGGCAAAACTTGGTTTCCCATCACAGTTGACCGCTTAGCTGCAAAATAAGGGCTGGAAATGCTGTCTCCTCGGGCCACGGCTGTTTCCACAAAGCATGAAGGAAGAGAGCACCTGAATCCATCTGCCACATACACAGCCAGAGTTTGTATAAATTCTTAAGCCACTGAAGGAGAATGTGTGAAGTCTTTTAAGCAGCACCATGAGTGACACAACAGCAAAGGTGAAGAGGGCAAAATTAAGAGGCAGGGGACAGCAGCATGTTTGCAGAAGTCCTTTTGGTGCACCGTTCATGAGCTCCGGTCTGGATGCTGCCAAGCATATGCAGCACTGAGAAGTTTTGGCTTTTTTTTTTTTTTTTTAAGTTTTCTATGACACACTTGTGATACTATCTCTGGAGACTCCTCAAGCCAGATGCTGGCTGTGTCCTGTTAGAATTGTGTAACAAGTTTTAGGAGGGTCGACTCAATGACACAGTGTAAATTAAGAGCCAAAGAAGACATCAGAATACCTCGCAAGAATGTAAAAAATCCCCCCATTTAGGGGCTTTCTGCTTCACATCCAAAGCCATGAGCGGGGCCCGTGACTTCAAAGCCAGCCTCACTGTATCCCAAGACTTGTCTAAAAAAATTGAGAGAATTAATTAGAGTCCCTGTTCTGAAATGGGCCTTAGCGGTTCGGTTTCTGCCGTCAGCAGCCTAAGCTACTCCAGTTTCCTGTTCCCTGAACATTGTGAGGATTTGTTTCACCTTCCTTTGTGCTGCCTTTTTGTTAGTTTCACGTTGTTTGTTTGTTTGTAGGCGGCTCTGGGACTTGTGTTGTTTTTAGTCCTAAAGTTAGATCAGTTCAGGGAAGCTTAACATAAAGAAAAAAAAACAAGGGAGGAGAGGAGACCACGAGACCCCATGCTAGCTGCAGCTTTGCAGTTTACAGGCAGACAACTAACACGTGTAACTTTTGGCTCATTTTACTATCCCAAATACGACGTAGCAGGCAACATGGGGCGGAGAGGCAAAGATGTCCTTTCCTGGGCCACAGGACTTGGTGTACGAGAGGGCGATGTATTTCCTCTGCCTGCCACGCTGGGTTCCCTGGATTCTGCAATTGTTAGTTCATAGATGCCCATAAGCTCATGGAGGCGGCTAAGAGTTAAGTTGCTTATTAATTCATTTAGTCTTGACCTACATATGGTTGCATAATCACAGGGCCATCTGTCCTCCTTAATTAACATGCAGAGACAACGAGATTTCTCTGTACTTTTATAGGTGGCGTGAATCCTATCAAGAGGCCCATAGCGACTTGTGAGGAACCCTGGCAATTGCTCTGAGGCCATCAGCCAACAGGGACTGTGTGGGGTTTTTTTTGTTTTGTTTTGTTTTGGCTGATTGAGTCTTTTTAAAGGACTTCTGATGGGACACTCCCTTGTTACCACTGTCCAACAGAGAGGCAGCCTGGTAGATGATTAGCATTAATATATTCTTCCTTACAGGTTCAGGAGGGGAAGAGGAGCTTTCCCCAGATGCCCAGAAGTTTCTTTTCCCCTCGGGCTTCCTAGCTTCTCCAGGGTCTTTCCTTGGCTCTGTGACAAGAATGAAAGCAATGTGTGTGACAGTGTGGCCTCTTGGTTGTCCGCCTGAGCTGATCGGGTAAAGAAGCTGTTAGCTGAAACTCTTAGCAATGAACTTTGGAGGATTTATTAACCTTCATGACCAGAAAATGCTACTTCATGGTCATCAAGGGGCTGACCAAGGCTGCTTCATGACTCTGGAGAGCTGGAAGATCATGTGGGTGACAACAGTTTTTGAGTCAGCAAGGTTCGCAGTATTACAAGGACTGTCTCACACGCAATGTATCTCTGGTAGGCAGGCAGGTAATGTAACACTCGCATGTAGATCAATGAAAATAAAAAGAATGAGGGAACAGCTTCAGACTGCTAGCATTCATTAAAGCCCACTGCTGTGTGTGTGTGTGTGTGTACATTTTCATCTGCACATTCGGGGGGGGGGTGTCCATGTGGAAGTTGAGATAGACATTGGCTATCCTCTTCTCTTAGTCTCCACTTTGTTGAGGCAGAGTATCTCATCGAGGCTGGAAAATGATTCGGCAACACCGGCTAGCCAGCAAGATCCAGGGATCCCTCTGTCTGCAGCTCCCCAGAGCTGGAACCACAGATGTGTGATCCCAAGCCTGGCTTTTTACGTGGGTGCTAGGGTTCTGAACTCAGGTCCTCATGCCCTTTTAGCTGTGACTTTACTGAAAGAGCCATCTCTCCAGGCCCAGACTTTTCAGTGCAGAATTGGGACTTGTCCTCATTTTCTTGTTTGGATGTTTTATGAGACGTTCTCTCTGTGTGCTCCAGGCTGCCTCCAGCTTCTAATCCTCCTACCATAGCTCCCTAAGTCCTAGGATGGCAGCCATGCACTACCATGGCTAGCTAGGACTCTAGTTTTCACTCTGTACAACTCTTGTTTCACTAGCAATGGATATCAACCTTTAATTCAATTCCTCATGTTGTGACCCCCAACCAGAAAATTATTTTTGTTGCTACTTCATAACTGCAATTTTGCTACTGTAACGGATCATAATGTAAATATAGAGGTCACAATCCACAGGTTGAGAACCGCTGCTTTGCAATACAGAACTTTGATAGGTTTTCACACATCCCTCAGCACGTCCACTTGTCCATAGTGCGAGTACATTACATGCCTACCGTACTCTGCCAGGAGTGCAGTGTGGACCATTCTGAAAACAGACGTTGACTGACTTTTTGAAAAGGTGGAAAGCTCAAGGCTAGAGAGATGGCTCAGTGGTTAAGATCATACTGGCTCTGTCAAAGGACCAAGGTTTGTTTCCCAGCATCTACAAGGCAACTCACAACCATCTGTAACAAGAGACCTTGGGATCTCTCTGTTTTCTTTTAGCCTTACTGGGCACTGCAGGCTCATGGTACATAGACATACATGCAGATAGAACACACACATAAATGAATGAATAAATAAAAAAGCCAAGGTGGAGGGCTATATGGAAGCATGTCTTTGGAGGCTTTCCCTTTTTCTTTTGCACATGTTCACACTCTCAAGTCTAGCTACATAAAAATGACCAGAAAATATTGAAAGTGAGCAAAGTTTGACTTGCACCCTTAAGTTCAAAACCTACAAAGGTATAGTAATTGCAAGTGTGGGCCTGGCATACAAACAGATAGGCACAGACAACCAGAAGTAAACCTCTGTGTACACGATGGATTCTAACAGCAGAACCCACACCACCCAATAAGGGAAAGAATGGTGCTTGGGAAGCTGGTCTAGGGGCAAAAGAATGAGGCTGCATATCTGCCAGCTGGTCCAAAGTCACCTCAAAATGGACCAATTAAGGACCTAAAGAACGAACATGATAAAGCTCTTGAAACAAAGAGTAAGGGAAATCTGCACGACAGATCTGATGATAGTGTCTTAGCAAAAGCAAAGGCAACAAAAGGAAAAATATGGTGAGCTGAGCTTTACCGAAACTGTGAGCAGTGTTTTAGCCTCCATGCCAAAGCTAATCCTCTGAATGAGCAGCCTAGTGGAGGAACGGGTGACTTACGCTACCGTTCAGAGCGTTAGTGTGTCCTGGTGGGGATGATACATCAGAACAGCTCAGTCCAGCTACAGGAGCATGCAGGGGAGCCTGTTCAGTTCACATCACTGAGGACCACCAGTCAGAGCGAAGCTGGAATCGGGCAGGATGTACCATTCAACAGCCTTCTCTGGTGACCTGCTTCTGCTCGCTAGGCCCTGCCTTCTAAGGATCCACAACCTTCCAAAATAGTGTCACTGTCTGGGGAAGAAGTGCTCAAATGTGTGAGCCTGCGGGGGCTCCAGATCCAAACAGTCTGGGACACCATAAAGAGAATGAAAAATGAAAAACCACAGATGATAGAAAACAGTTTCAAATCACACATCTGGTAATAGGTTACTCTCTGGAATAGAGAGAACTGTAACTCAACAACCGTAAGACCAACTCTAATATACACAAAGGATTTCAACAGATATTTCTCCAAAGAAGATATGTGCATCAGGAACACGCAGACCAGAATTGCGATGAAATGCTTGAATGTCTGTTAAGAGCAACAAGGAAAGTGTGTGGGTAGCACACGACTGTAATCTCAACAGCCCATGGGGTGGATATAGAGGGTCCTGAGTTCACCAGCCTGCTTTATGGCAGCTCTTTTGTATTCTCCAGCCACTCAGTCACTGGTTTATCCCAAGTCCCAACTCTGCAAATACAGCTTTGTCATATCAAGGACTTCTCCAGGACTCGAATTTGCTCAGTAGTCAGAGGAAGGGAATGAGATTCAATGCTTAGGGCAGAGGAAGTCAGGAGACACTCAAATTCTCCTTGATGATTGTGTTTTATGTTTTTCTTTGTTTGCTTGCGTATTAGTACATGGTGAAAAAAATCCCATGTTCACACCCATTTAAAGACAAAATAAATCCAGGTGTGGCTCACACATGCAACCAGTGCTTGAGAGGCTGAGGTAGGAGTGCCGCAAGTTCAGAGCCAGCCTGGGCTACATAGTTACAGGGCAGCTTAGTTTACAGAGTGAGACTCTGTCTTGGAAGCTAAAGCCAACAACAAAGCCAAGCATGGTGCTGCTGGATTGTATAGGCCTGTACCTAGCAGGCTCACTAGAACCCAGATTTGGAAGCCAGCCTGACAAAATAAGGATTCTCCATCTCACAAAAAAGGAATAACCTTAAAAAAAAAAAAAAGAAGGAACAATGAAAACCAACAGAACACTAAAAAATGTGTTTTAAAACACTATACAATTATACGTTTGAATCCCACTCTGATGTTATGTCTATCTAAAAGGAATAATTCCATTTGTAAAATTTTTCTTTTTAGAAGAGCAGTTATCAAAATTATCTGATTTATAATAAGATCGAGAGGAGGAATTAGTATTTGCAAGAGTCTAGGACCATGGAAAAGGAGCACCAAGTATGGCGGTGCCTGCTGGCAATCAACCTCAGCTGAGGTGGGAATGTGAGTTTGAGGCAGCCAGATCCTGGCCCTCTCCCAAAAATAAAGGTGAGGAGTATGAATCCTCTGGGAGGATCTGTCCTTCCCAGCTACCCTCAGGTTACCCCAACCTAAAGGTTAGCTAAGGTCTCAAAAGCAGCCTGGTGAGGTATTTACTCCTCACCCAGTTGATAGTTAGCGTCCTCTAGAATGATTTTTTTTTTTTTTTTTTTTTTTTTTTTTTTTTTATGGGTCAACATTCTTTTCTGAAAGCAGGGAAGCATGGGACAGAATAGAGATGGTCAGTCACATCTAACGTGTCAGTGTGGAAGACAAGATGGGTGGATTCTGTGATTACACCTAATTCAAGGTCTCCCTAAATCCCCAATATTTGTGTTCTTATTTAAAAGTGTATGCTTTATTCCATAAAGGCATCAAGGAGATTTAATCTAATTCTATTAGATTAAATAGAAATGTAACGCCTTTCTCCTCACTCTTGAAGGCAAGTCCCTCTTTATTTGGAGGAAACTGCTACACAATACAGCTGCAAGTGCTCCAGAAGAGCTGTGTTGGCCCCTCCTGGCCTGAGCTCTGCATTCACACGCACATACAACAAACACATAATTTAAAAATAAAATATTTTGAAAGGATCTGAACACCCAGGGACTATGATATAAAAAATGTAGGATGACTTCTTTTTTAGGAGTATGGATGTACTTCTAAAAAGGAACTTAAAAGCACAATCCATGCCCACTGGGGAGAGCAGCCCCTGTACCTTGCCTTGACAACACAGGAGAGCCGTCCCCACTCATCTGTTGTGTGGTGGTATCAGCATGAAAGAGATGCCCTCCCCCACCCTCTCAACAATTCCCTCCCCCTCGAGGCCTGTGGCAGGCATGTCAGCTGGACCTGAAGGCATGAGTGCAGGAGAGCTGGCCCTACCCCTTGCTGGGTGAGGGAATTGGGTGAGCTAGCCAGGCCAGTGCAAGAGAGCTGGCCCTGGTGGTATGGGCTCAGGAGAGTTAGCAGGCTGACCAAGTCAGCCACCACCCAGGCCCAGATCTACGGCTTTGAATTGCCTCACCCCAACATCTACCCTATCTATGAACTGCTGGAGTGAGTGAAGTGGTTAGTCATGCTGAACCAAAGCAGCAAGATCCCCATGACACAGGGCAACAACAGGATATCTGAGAGGAATCCCAGTAAAGATCTCATATTGAGAGTGTAGCAGAAGCTGGGGACCTAGAAGCAGACCAATGAGTCATTGCAATAAACATTTGCAAGTAGAGATGTTTGGACCAAAGGGTACACTGTGGAACACAGCATGACACAGCTTCCTTGGCAAATATATTTTTTTAATTTTTTTTCTTTTCTTAGTGGGGAGGTTACAGGGGCAGAGGGTGGATATGAAGGGATGAGGAGATGAGTCAGATGCATGATGTGAAATTCACAAAGAATCAACAAAAAGTTTTTAAAAAGCTGGCCATGGCAGCACATGCCTTTAATCCCAGCACTCGGGAGGCAGAGGTAGGTGGATCCCTGTGAGTTCAAGGCCAGCCTGGTCTACAAAATGAGTCCAGGACAGCCAGGGATACACACAGAGAAACCCTGTCTTGAAAAACAAAACAAAACAAACAAACAAAAACCTTTTTACAAACACAAAACATGTAGCACAAAAAGTACTGACAACATAAAGTGAAGGGTCTCTAAACAGTGAGGGACATCATAGTACTAAGTACTGATTGGAAGGACACTTTCCAATGGTGTAAATGACTAAGGTACTGGGGACATAACTCAGTGGCAGACCATTTGCCTGGCATGGCCAAGGCCAGGGCCTCTATCTCCAGCACTGCAAAATGAAAGAAGAAAAAAAAAGGAGGAAGAGGAAGGGAGGGAAGAGAAGAAGGAAGATGGAGAAACTACAGATCAACAAGAAAGACAGGGAACTTATAAGGAAAGGATTGAGCCGGGTGTGGGGTGCACGCCCTTCATCCCAGCACTCACGGAGGCAGAGGTAGGCGGAGCTCTGTGGTCTACAAAGAGAGTCCAGGACAGCCAGGGCTACACAGAGAAATACCGACTTGGACCCCCGCCCTCCCCCCATCCCCCAGCAAAAGAAAAGGATACGATAAGCAATTTACTAAGGAAGAGACTCTCCCAAACAATACATACATACATAAAGAAATGCTTCAAGTTATTCTAAAAGGAGTGCACACTGGCCACTAGCCAAATGACAACTTGGATACTACATCTTCCAAGGAATTCTCACACACAAGGGAAGCTGTGTGGAGGTGGCTGTTGCAATGAGGACTTGGAGCTGTGCTGTGTAGCTATTTCTTCCAAATTAAAGCATTGCCTTCAGATGAGAGGAGGGAGCGTCACAGGCCTCTCAGGGAGATAAATGACCCGTCAGTCTATGTAGTCTGTGAAGCTCACAGGATGCCCATGTCCTCTCCCCAAGGTTATGGGCAAACTGCTGCTGAGGAATACATCCCCTTACCTATGCAGCTGCCTGCAAGTTACAACGAGGTCCAGGTTGCAGCTTTCCCAAGTCTTCACCTGTTTGGGGTGGAATTTCTGGTGGTGCAGTTGCTTTTCTCTCATACCTGATCCTGGAAGGCACGCCTCAGCCATGCTCCTGTAAGTGACATCACCGAACTCAATGGCTCACTGAGTTCAGCTTTGGTGTAATTGTTACTTCATTAAGTCATCAGTTCCCATGTGGGACGAATAGACATTTAAGTCATGTCTCCCAAGGAAGAATGTCACATGACAAGCTGGAAGCATGCCACTTCTGTCACTGCAGAGAGGCGTGGACATTGCCTCAGGGATATAGTCCAGTTGGCAGAGTGATTGCCTAGCATACATGAGGCCCTGGGTTCACCCCTCAGCATCCTATGAACCAGATGGGGGACACTTGTAATCCCCAAACTTGGGAGTGGAAACTGGAGAGTCTAGGAGTTTAAGATCATTCTAGAGTTAGAAACCAGTGGGGCTTCATACAAAACACTTCAAAAAAAAAAAAAAAAAAAAAGTGGCTACATAAGGAGTAGCCTTTAGTGATTAGACACACACAGAATAGCAAAAGAAAACAAAACAGTGGAAACAGTAACAAGCAGGACACAACAACTATCCACAGGATGGGGAAGACAATACACATTCAAAACGCATGCGTAGAGACGGTTCAGTCAGGAAGTGCTTGTGGGAGCATGAGGACCTGAGTCTGATGCCACAACCCTCTCAGTAGAGCTGGGTATGGTGGGATCCCAATGCTGAGTGGGCAGCAACAAGCAGGTCCCTGGCTAGTGATCCTGACCTACCTGGCAAGTTCCAGGACAATGAAGATCCCTATCTCCAAAAGCTAGGGTGCTAAGGGTTGACCTCTGGCCTTCATGTGGGCGTGCACGCGTGCAAACAATGCATGTAGGCTTTAGAAAATGGGAGTTCCAAGCTTTGAAGCTCACAACCAATAGTACACTTGAAATACAGTTCTTAAATGACAAGACCTGGAATCATTTGAGTGGTATTTAGTTGAGGTCCCAGTGTAAACCATTGGTGTGGAGCATGTTCATACTCAAAACAGTGCTCTTGTTACCCTCAAATACCTAACAATCCAAAAGCTTGCTGGGCTGGGGAGGAAAGGGGAGAGCTAGTGGTGTGATGGCTACTGGCTGGGATGCTGTAGAAAAAGTGCCTGCCCCACCACTTCATCCTCTGAGCTAAGACCAGTTTATAAATGGACGAAAGAGATGTGGCTGCCTTGGGAGGTGGCGAGCACCACAAGGCACTGCTGATAACTCAGGTGTCAGGGAAGATCACGTGGAATACTAATGAACTTGGAGGGGTCTTTTGTGCTCAGCACGCTTAGAGACAACAAAGGACAGACCCTGAGAAGCAAGGCCAAAGTGGAGCATCATAATGAAGGTGAAGGATATTGTTTGTCATGGTTTGAATGAGGGTGGTCCCCACAGGCTCATATGTATTTGGGGGGTTGGCATTTGGGGACAGGGTTTCTCTGTGTCCTGGAACTTGCCAGGTAGGTCACGATCACCAGCCGGGGACCTCCTTGTCACTGTCTACTCAGTGTTGGGAATCCACCACGCCCAGCTCTTCTGAGAGGGTTCTGGCTGTCTTAGAACTCTCTTTGTAGCCCAGGCTGGCCTGGAATTCACAATGATCCACCTGTCTCTGACTTCTGAGTGCTGGGATTAAAGGTGTGCACTACCACGCCTGGCTCATATATTTGAACATTTGGTCCTTAATAGATGCAACTATTTGGGAAGGATTAGGAGTTATGTTGGTGGTGGAGGTGTGTTACTGGGTGAGGGCTTTTAGGTTTCAAAAGACTCAGGCCTTCTCTCTCTCTCTCTCTCTCTCTCTCTCTCTCTCTCTCTCTCTCTCTCTCTCTCTCCCTCCCTCCCTCCCTCTCTGCTCCTCTCTTCTCCTCTCCTCCCCCCTCCCCTCTCTGCCTCCTGCTTTCAGATCAAGTTGTAAGCTCTTAGTTGTCCCTGTGACCTCGCCTTTGTTCTGCCATCACCGACTCTAACTCTCCAGATGAAACACTTTCTTTTTAGAGTTGCCTTGTTGTGGTATTTTATAACCGCAACAGAAAAGTTGTGCTCATTCACAATGGTGAGATCCGGAATCACCTGGAGAAGGACCTCTGAAAGGGATTATTGCAATTAAATTCATTGATGTATGAAGCCCTTCCCACTCTGGGGGGCACCATTTCCCTGGGCTGGAGAGTCAAAACTGCATAATTATGGAAAGAGCCAGCGGAGCCCTGCTGTGAATGCATTCATTCATTCATTCATTCACTCATTCATTCATTCATTCATTTATACATGCTCTCTGTTTGTTTGTTTGTTTGTTTGTTTTTTAACACAAAAGGTATATCTTTGGGTGCTTTGCCTGCATGTATCTTTGCACCACCTTTGTAGCTAGTGCCTGCAGAGACCAGAAGAGGCAATCAGATCCCCTGGAACTGGAGTTACAGAGGGTTGTAAGGCACCACATGGGGCCTGGGAACAATTCAAGCTCTGTAGAAGGGCAGCCAGTACTCTAAAACCCAGAGACACCTTCACCCCCTGTGCTGTGCTCTTGGCTGTAGATGAGACATCCGGCTGCTTCACGCTCCTGCTGTTTCCATTTTGTGAGCTGGAATAAACTCTCTCTCAAGTTGCTAAAGGGAATCTTGTCATATCAGGAGGAACAGGAACTAAGGTGGCATTGGTGACTACTGTATAGGCTCCGTGGCTGGGACACAGTTCAGGGGAGAACACTCAGTGCTCACAAGAAGGGCAACTTGAGAGTATCGCCGATGCTGCGAGCTTATAGACGCCTACAGATCTAACCTCCTGTGTACAGAGAAGGCTTAAATGGCTATTTTTGTTTGTTTATTTGTTTTTTATTTTGTTTTGTTTTTTTCAAGACAGGGTCTCTGTGTTGGCCTTGGCTGTCCTGGACTTCCTTTGTAGACCAGGCTGGCCTTGAACTCACAACGATCCGCCTGCCTCTGCCTCTGCCACGCCTGGCAAATGGCTACTTTTGAATGGACCAAATTTAAGTGAAACCCACTGTCTGGGATTAACATCATGCTTTCAAATGCCAGGAGTACAGCTCCCTATTGTTGCATAGTAAATCTCCCCCAAAGTTAGTAAACCAAAGGACAGCGTACATTTGTTCATCTCTATGTGGGTTGCCTATGTGGGTTTGGGTGCAGTGCTTCTTCCATTTGGGGTCTCTCAGGATTTCACAGGCTGGATGACTCAGGGAGTCTGTCATGTGCCCAGTGACATAGATGGTTGGACTTCTCTGTCACCATAAGCTTTTTACCCCATGGGAGACACTTTCCAAGAAACAGAAGCTTTGCTGTTTCCCAAGGTCCAGGTCAGAAGACTCCACTCCTGGGCTTTGGTCACATCAGACAGGTCAGTCAGAACAGGTCCCAAAGCCAGGCAGACTCAAGGAATAGAGAAACAGATTTCATCTCTCTCTTTCTCTCTTTCTCTCTTTCTCTCTCTCGGTTTTTCAAGACAGGGTTTCTCAGTGTAGCCTTGACTATCCTCCAGGCTGGCCTCGAACTCACAGCGATCCGCCTGCCTCTGCCTCCCAAGTGGTGGGATTAAAGGTGTGCACCACCACCCGGCCAGATTTCATCTCTTAAAGAGAAGTGTGTCTGGGGCCATTTTAATCCCCCCAAAAGGGAACTGAGGATTCATAATAGAAATCATGCTTAATTATAGAAAGGGTAAGGTTTCTTTGTAATGTGTGCATAGCTTGTGTACTTACTTGATAGCCAAAGCCCTCAGTCCTCGCTGAGCTTCATCCCCAGAGGACACACACTACCAGACTTTGAGGAGCCACTTCCTGGCTAGTTCAGATGCTCAGTTAGAAACCCAATTTAGGTCCCTTACAGAGACTGTAGTGCTTTGCACAAAACAACAAACAATATGGAGTGTGCGTGTGCATGTGCATGTGTGTGTGTGTGTGTGTGTGTGTGTGTGTGTGTGTGTGTGTGTGTGTAGCTGGACTTTTGGCTACTTATTGGGTTCTTTTATCTACCTCCCTACACTGTCCCTGTCTCTTCCAACTCCCCAACACTAGATAGGAAAGAAAAAAAATTAGAGGGGAAAAGTTAAGAAAGAGTGTCAATGTCATTAGACTACTTCCTGCTGAAGTGGGGCACTGAGTTCTTTGGGGTAAGTTTGATCTTCTTTGTCAGGGGCAATGGCGGGAGCAGGAGCGGTAGCATGGGCAGCGGCAGCAGCAGCAGCGGCAGGGGCAGCAGCAAGGGCAGGGCAGGGCAGGGGCGGTGGCGGCAGCAGTGGCAGCAGCAGCGGCAGGGGCAGTGGCAGCGGCAGGAGTAGGGGCAGGGGCAGGGCAGGGGCAAGGGCAGGGCAGGGGCAGGGTAGGGCAGGGGCAGGGGCAGCAGGGGCAGAGGGAACAGTAGCCATAGCCTCTTTTGAGGGCCTGACATTTTATTTTCTTGAAGAGTCCTCAGAATTCCAAATGTAAACTATCCTCGGCTGGCAAAACCATGCCCCCTGCTAGAGCTGAGGATAAATCATAGTCAGCTGCTGTGGACAATCTGAAGCAGCGCCATATCCCACACCCGGGATTAAAACAGAAACATCCCCATACCATTTCTGTGTTTTTAAGGAAACCAAATTTTCCACTACATATGTGTGCATGTGAGGTAAGTGGGGAGCGCTCGTGCAAGAGCATGCCTATGAGGTCAGAGGTCCGCTCTCAGGGGTTGCTTCTCTCCTCTCCTGGACTCCCAGGGCAGACCTCACATTGTTAGCCGTGCCTGCGAAGTGCTGTTATCCACTGAACCACCTTCCCAGCCTAGGAGCACAGTTTTGACTACCATAGGACCTGTCCTGGTTAGGTATTTTGGTGACTTAGCACAAGCTACAATCATCTAGGAAGAGGAATCCCATTAAGAAATGCTTCCATCAGATTGGCCTGTGGGCAAGTCTGTAGGTCATTTTCTTGATTAATGATTTATGAGGGAGGGCCCAGCTCATTGGGGGCATTGTCACCTCTGGGCATGTGGCCCCGGGTATACAAGAAAGCTTCGGTGAGCAGCCATAAGCATCCTTCTCCTATGGTCTTTTCCTTTACTTTCCTCAATGGTAGACAGGTGTGGAAGTGTAAGGCCAATAAATCCTTTCCTCCTCAAGTTGTTTTTTGGTTGTGCTCTTTATCACAGCAATAGAAAGCAGACTAATACATGGTCTCAAGGGGAGGGGAGTGTGCGGTAGAGATGGCTCAGTGCTTAAGAGCAGTGCCTGCTCTTCCAGAGGTCTTGAGTTCAAGTCCCAGCAAGCACATGGTAGCTCATAACCATCTATAGTGAGATCTGGGCCCCTCTTCTGGATACAGGCACACATGAAGATAGAGCACTCACATACATTAAATAAATAAATAAATAAATAAAACATTTTAAAAGATAAGGCCTTTATCTAAGGCCTCAATGGGAACATGTTTATGGAGGAAAAAAAAAAAAAAAAAAACCCTTCTTTGTATGTGTTAGACCTCAAACCCAGGACAAATGGCTAAGTGGAGTACCTATGTAACATACCATAGCAGACCTGGCTACCAGGTTCTCCCAGCATCTCTCTGTCCCTGTCTGTTACAGGGTGTGGCTGCCATACCCCACCCTTATGATAAACTTCTCCTGCCCAGGGCCTAGGCTGCCCTTCCCTATATAATCGAGCCATTTTGGTTATCTGACCTTTTATTCTACCTTTCACTGTCTTGGCTCTCCCTCTCCCCTCCACTGCCTCCTCATTTGACCCAGCTCAGGGTCATGTTCACTCTGGGCCCTCCCAGATGTCTCTGTCTCTGCCTATGTTCTTCCTTTTAGCTACAATAAACTCTCTCCTCCACCATATGCAGGGGTACTGTGTCCTTCTTGTTTGTTTTCATTCAGTGTGGACTTGGGGCCCATGTTAAAGGCCTATGCTGAAATCACGTGCAGGGGGAGTGCGTGCTGTGGGTTTAATGGTTGGTCAGAAATGAAGGCAGTGTGGAGGAATGCTGGCCTTGAACTCATTGCTGTCATGCCCCAGCCTCCTCTGGGCACTGAGATTACAGTGTGTACCACTAGACACAGCCTGGAAGAAAGTTTTGAATGTCTTTATTTACCATACCCGGGATATGTGATGGGATAGACTTGAAATTTGTCATATACACTGAAGAGTTGATGCCTGCAAGCCTGGAAATTGTACATTTTTGTCTTGGTGATGGCAGCTGGGGAAGGAAAACCCTTGCTCCTGTAGGTGAAGATAGGAAAATAAGAGTTCATTGAAAAGAGCTTTTTAAAGATTGGCCTGGATGGGCAGGGCTGTGAACCTAGCTACTTGAAAGGATGAGGCAGGAGGATTCCAACTTTAAGTAAATGGTGACTGGGCAACTGACACCTTGTCTTAAAGAAAAAGCAAAACAAACAAACAAACCAAAAAAAAAAAAACTTTTTAAGAGAAAGGAAAAACCTTCTCTTGGCTTTTTTTTTTCTTTTAGAGGCACCCCATTTTCTGTTTTGCAAACAATTCAGGCTGCTACCACCACCACACCACCACTACCACCACCCCGCCTCTCCCAGGACCCACTCTCAGCATCTGTGATCGGATCTAAGAGATGGCTTGGAATCCTTTGCCTGATGTTGACTATTCTGCCACCTGCCTGAGACAGCAAATGCAAACAGGACTCAGTGTGAGCAAGGGACACATATGCTATGTGTCATATACCTGAATGGAAAGGTCATAAGGTCATGTACCTGGTCAGCCTGGCCCTTTGGGATGTTCTGCCGTACTTCTTTACCATGAGTGAAGGAACAATACCAACTCTTTTGACCTTGGGGTGCATGTGGAAACTCTCACAGGGCCCTGATTTTCATTCCTTTTACTTCAGGGGCACTGAGTATGCTGGCTGTTCTCTGAGTGCCTCCCTCTCCTCTGAGCGCTGGCTGTGGGGTGTTACTTCTGAACTCCATGCTCTTGGCTCGACTGTGCTCCATCTCCCACTGAGCTGGCCATACAAGCTGCGTGTACTCTCCTGCAGAGAGTGTTGTGAAAACCTTTGCCACAGAAACAGAAATAAGACACGCGCTCTTGCACATATGAATGCCAGCAACTTTTCTCTTATAACCTCTGGAACACAATTTCATCAGCTCAGCCATGTGACCAGGAGGAATTACCAGCTTGAAGACCATCTGGTAAGAACGATCCTTCAGCATGGCGTGTGGCACCATGCCCAGATACCTCAGGCATATCCGCCTCATTCTTAATTCCTAAAATACCCACACCCATGTGTTCCGACACGGCCTTATAAAGGTGGATGGGTCTGCTCTGGAACAGGGCGAAGGGGTCTAGGCCTCAAGTTGTTTGCCTTGAGGAACGTCAGGGGCTGCTGTTCCTGTGTTAGGCTAAGGTGTAAGCGTGGCTTCAGGACAGCGCTCGTTTGGCTAGTTTTCCATCTATGAGCAGATATTCAGCCCGAGGGGCTAGTAATAGTGTCTGTGTCATTCCAGTACAACAACAGAGATGGAGTAACCCACACACAGGCGACATTTCTTTTTCTCAGTTCTAAAGGTTGGAAGTTCAAGGCCAAAGCGCTGGCAGGTTGGTGTCTTGTGAAGGGGTTTGCTCATAGACAGCAGGTCTGGCCACGCTCAGGGTAAGAGGCGAAGGGCACCAGCCCAGTCACATGAGCAGAGCTGACGCCTAACCAGAGGCACACAGACATTCAGCACTCACAAAGACAGGAAAGAGCCAATTTATGCCCTGAAAGGCAGCTACAGGGCATGAAGGTCTCAGAGAAGGAAGGACAGCTGTCCTTGCAGGTGCAGACGAATGTCACCCTGTTGTTACACTGGCCCAGGTAAGCAAGGGCCACTAGGGCTTAGGGGCACAGAGAGGGCACCTCTTAGGCTGGAGGGCTGTTAAGAAAGGCTTTGTAGAGAAGAAAAAAACTATTGGAATTAGCCAGAAGTCTGGAGCAGAGAGAGCCCAGAGACCTGCCTCCTGCCTGGAGTGTGCGGTGGGAACAGGCCAGCTAATGGCACACATTCCAACCCTCAGGAGTGTGTTGCTGGTGGTCAGGGTCTGGACCAGGTGTTTCCAGGTTCTTGGCTTTTAGCCAATGGATTGACAGTGAGGGCCTCATGAAGATTTGCAAAAGAAGCAAGGCCGCAAGAGTGCTCTCAATACCCCAGGGTAGACTTTAAACTAGTGTCTAAAAGGAGACAGATAAAGTTATTCAGGGGTATAGTTTGGGTGGTTCTCAGTTTTATCGATAAATTAGGTCATATATTCACCTTTCTTCCTTTCCTTTCTTTCTTTCCTTCCTTCCTTGTTTTGGTTTTTGAGACAGGGCCTCTCTATGTAGCCTTGGCTTTCTCAAACTTTCTACTTAGGCCAGGCTGACCTCAAATTCACAGAGATCCACCTGCCTCTGCCTCCCACGTGCTAGGATTGAAAGGAGTACAGTATCACACCCGGCATACATTCACTTAGCTGTGCAAGTCCCTTCCCGACATGCACCTAATTTCAATCATATGCATTAATTATGCATAGGCATAAGATGGTAAGCAGTCTTCCTAAGAGATCACCAGAAGACACAGTTTTGACTTAGTTTGTCTGAACCCTAAGCGAGTTCAGGCCTGATTGGTCCCTTTGTTCTTCATACGTAGAGACAGTGGGAATACACTTGAATAGAAATCATCTAGATTGTTACCAGGGGCAGGGGAACATCATTATTCAGAGAGGGCGTATGCATAGCTCAGTGTGTGTATGGGGCAGTAAGGGAGGGCTCTAAGGTTGTGAGGTGCATGGTTTAGACTAGGCTCACTTATTGTACGTGCACAGTGCATGCAGGTGAAGGGGCTGGGCTACTGAATATGTTATGACAGGAGGGAGTACGCATATCCCCAAACCAAATAGGGTCCTGGACAAAACTGTCCCCTAGGCTTGCCTGCCTCAAAAGGGCATCAGCAAAAGAGCTCCCAGTGGCCAGACCTTAAAGTGTTAAGAGAATGTACACACTTGTGAGGAGATCCTGCAGAGTGAATGGGAGGTGGAGGAAGAGAGGACCTTTTTGGATGGAGAATATAGCAAGGTTCAGTGGTGGGCTTAGGAAGATTCCAGGTGCTGATGGGGACAGCTAAGGACAATGCTACTGGCACTCGGGGCAGGTGGAAGGAAGAACAGGATGAGGGGAGCCTGCGTGGCTTCCAATAGGAGGTGCTCAGGATATGCTATCCATCAGGCCTCTAAGGCAGGAGTCAGGAGTGTTATCCAAGAGTGTACTGGATGAGGAACAATTGGTGAAGGAGGCTGCTGTGACCAGAGATGGGAACAGAGGGTCTGTAGTGAAGAAGAAGGATGACAGAAACAGTAATGGAGGAGGTGGCTGAGAGTTCTTCCTAGTACGGGTGGGACAGTAGGAAAGGAGAGGTCCTGGACCTGTGTGGGAGCAGGTCTCGGCTGGCTGGCTCTCAGCAGCCCCAACCCTCCGTTACAGAGCTCACCTCACTGTCTAGGTGGATTTGTTGTGCACAGATTGTGAGTTCTCTTTGTGAGAAACTTCAGGAAGCTAAGCTGGAAATGAGTGCTGTCTTTTCAGGATGCACCACTGTCCACCAGCCAAGCCCCTCCATCCCGGGGCTCTCCTTTCCAGTGCCTCCCACTTCTGCTACATCTGAGATGAAAGGGAAAGAAAAGAAAACCGCGCAAAACAACATAGAAACAAAACCCAAATACCCTTTCCACATAATTCTCCCCTTTTGGTTGTCTTTCTGCTTCTGAGATTTATTATTTTTAACTGTATACACCTGTATGAGTATGCAGGTGCCCACGGAGACCAGACATCGATTCCCTGGAGCTGGAGTGACAGGTGGCAGTGAGCTAATGGATATGGGTGCGCTAGGCATGCACCCAACTGGGGTCTTCTGCAAGAGCAGTACACTAACTGCTCAGGCATCTGTCCCTCTGCGCACCTGTCACCTGGTGCTCTGTGCGTCCTCCCTCCTGGACCACTTCCACTTCAGCAGGGGTGGAGGGCCATATGGCAACAGCAGTAGCCAGAGGGACCAGCAATGTCCTAATCTTTCTTGGGTGGGAAGAAGGAAATGCCTCCACTGGAAACCTCAGAGGGCAAATCCAGAGTATAAACACCACCTTAGACCACAACACGTGTTTGAGTTTTAAACTTGTGGTTTTCTTTACAGTAAGGAAGCCACGGAACAAGGTAGAACTAGGGCAGCAAGGAAGGTAACTGCCAGAAGGCTCTTCAGCCTTGGGGAGCCACTGTCCTCAAATACACAAGACTCAAAGACTAATAGAGGGCTCTAGGGATGTCATTACCCCAAGTGACATCAGGAGCTTCCTGCCTATGCCCATTGGAGACTTGGTAGAGAAATGTTTTCATGACACTTTAAAAATTATATTTTTATTATTTGAAAAATCATAAAGTATATTTTGGTCATCTCCCCCCTCCACTGCCTCCCTCTAGCTCCCCATACTGCCCCCCTTACCCCTTCTTCCCAACCTCACCGTTTACTGTACCAAACACTCCTTCCCCCCAGATCCTCTAATTCACTGAATTATAAAGAAAAAGCTTCTTGAGTAAATATAGCTATTTCTTCTAGGTACTGTTGAAATCATCTTATGGAGAATGTGACTTGACGTTAGAAAGAGATGGCTTTATCAATAAGTAGTACCACGGGGTGCTATCTATAGGACTTTAATGAATTCAATGGCTTATAAAATAACATCCATTAGGAGGTCATTTATGTTAGGAAAAAAAAAAAAAAAAAGAGGGGAAATAATCGTAGCTAGAGCTGTATAGTGCTTGCTATATACCAGACACTGTTCTGGCTGCTTTGAATATTGGGCTCTTGGGAGCCTAAAATCTGTCCTCTGAATTAACCAGGTTCAGATGTTAAGTTTCTTAGTCAAAGTCACACAGCTAGTAAATAGTGGAGCTGGGTTCTAACCCAAGCAGCTAGTCTAGATTTTATCTTCCCCTCTGGGAGAGGCTCAGAGTTACGTGAGTATATGAATATAAACCCTCAAAGGAAAAGGTCAGATATATTCATATAAACTGAAAATGGCAGTCATCCTGGGAGAGAACTGAGAATTACATTTGGGGGGAGTGAATTCCAGTGCTCCATTAGGGGCAATTGTGAAGCTTCTTGAGTTTTCCTCCCGACAGAGAATGGTTTCATGTCGCTTTTGAAGCTAGATGGCTTTAGCAATAATTGCTTTAAGAATTGTTGGGGTTAGGCCAGGCGTGGTGGCGCACGCCTTTAATCTCAGCATTCAGGAGGCAGAGGCAGACTGATCACTTTGAGTTCAAGGCCAGCCTGGTCTACAAAGTGAATATAGGACAGCCAAGGCTACACAGAGAAACCCCGTCTTGAAAATCAAAACAAATTATTGGGGTTAACGCAAGTGATTTGGAGCACAGTCACTAGAGGATGTTCTTTTTTTTCTTTTAACATAATTTTCTTTTTCTTTTTTTATTAATTTATTCTTGTTACATCTTAATGTTTATCCCATCCCTTCAGAGGATGTTCTTAATTGTGAATGCCACATTGACTCCTTTGTCCCTGGGGTCAGGATGGTTTCATCTTCTCTTCTGGCCAATCTCATGACTCGCTTCAGAGACAAGATGGAAACGTATGTGTGCTTTCACTGGAAAACAGAAGGCATATGGCAAATGTAGTGTCCCAGAGCTGAGATGGGCTTCAGCCCATCAAGCATTGACCTAAGCCAGGAAGGGATTTGTTACCTAGGTGTCTTGGCTAGGGTTTCACTTGCTGTAATGAAGCATCATAACCAAAGCAACCTGGGGAGGAAAGGCTTACACTTCCGTATCACTGGGCACTAAAGGAAGTCAGGACAGGAACTCAACCTGGAGGTTGAGCCTGGAGGAACCTGGAGGTAGGAGCCGATGCAGAGGTCATGGAAGGATGTGGCTTACTCCTCGTGGCTGCTCAGCCACCTTATAGAGCTCAGGACCACCAGCCCAGGGGTGGTACCACCCACAAAGGGTTGCCCGCTCCCCATCAATCCCTAATTAAGAAAATACTCTACAGGCTTGTCTACAGCCTGGTCATATGGAGGCATTTCCTAAATTGAGGTTCCTTCCTCTCAGACGACTACAGTTTGTCAGGTTAACATGAATCTAGCCAGCAGATTACCTAATTACAACAATTTTATAAAGGCATACTAATAATTAAGAAGTATTCCTATAGTCTGATCACCACGGAGTGAAACAATGAGGGGGAAAGAGGGAGAAAGAGAAGGGGGGGGGAGAGCAGGGAGAGAATACGAATTTAAAGATGGGTTACATTGTTGTGATTATGAAATCTGCAGAGAGCTGGCTGGCTACACATTCCAGTAGGAGATGATGTTTGCAATTTTGAGTCCAAAATCTACAAGTTTAGCTAGGAAGCCCCAAACAGGCTGGCTCTATGCTGAATGCTGGAGGCAGGACTGTTTCGACAGTCTTAGATGGGTTTGACAGTAGGCAGTCCATATGAAACAGGTGATTCCACATTGTAGTCATTCCTACAAAGAGCTTTCAACCCCACAACTGGGCAGCGAAGCCCATGAAATCAACATACGGAATGAGAACACCCAGAGCGCATCTCAGTGAACTAGATGCTGGCTGTTCAAGGGCATTCTAGTGATATTTGATATTTTTATTTATTTATTTATATACGTGACTGAGAAAGTATTCACTAGCTTTAGAGACTCAGTTGAGAGAAGCCTCTGAGCAGCACGTGTGGTATATTTAGTCCTTTACTCATTTTGCTTAACACAAATTGGGTTGTGATGTTGAAAGATCAACTGGGACAAAACAAGCAAACCTGAGGGTGAACAGGAAATAGGACAGACTCACACTGTCAAATAGCATTTCCTATTTTGCTGCTAGTTAAAATGAGTTCACACACACAATGGGCTATTCTGCTGTTTTCCAGTGATGACAGCCGCAAGCTCTCCTCACAATTTAAGAGACAGAGAGAGAGACAGAGAGAGAGAGAGAGACCTCACAATTTAGAGAGAGAGAGAGAGAGAGAGAGAGAGAGAGAGAGAGAGAGAGAGAGAGAGAGAGAGAGAGTCTATTTGTGTGTGTCAGAGGACAATTTCTGAGTTTCTTTTCCTTCTATTGTGATAAAATACTCAGACAAAAGAAACTTAATGGAGAAATTATTTATTTTAGCTGACAACTTGGGGGTACAGTCCACTACTGTGGGGAAGACTAGGTGGCAAGGGCTTGAAGCAGCTGGTTACATAAGCACAATCAGAAAACAGCTATGAATGCACACCACTGGTCAATTTACCCTTAAACAGACTGGGTACCCTGCCTACGGGATGGTCCCCCCAGTCAAGACGAGTCATCCCACATCAAAGAACGTAATCAAGACAGTCTCCCAGACATAACCAGCTGATTCTAGGTTCTGCCAAGTTGTCACTACCACCACAGAGGTTGTTCCTCAGGGGGCATCCACTCACTGGCTTGGAAATTCTTCAGTAGGCTAGATTGGTTGGCTACATGGGTTGTTGGGCGCAGACTAAAGACTTTCAAAGCCCTTTGTCATCCCAGTACTGGGGATATGAATGTGGAAACTGTGCCACAGGCCTGCTTGCTGAACTTATTATCTGATGCTAATACCATGCGTCATTCGGTATGACCAGGTGAACTGTGGGGAAGGCAGAGGACCACCAGTTTAACTACCAAAGGATGATTCAGACTGTTACTTTACTAAGTTATATGCTATCTAAAGACACTTAAAGGCTCAAGAAAGGAAACCCCCTCACTGGAAAGTGGCAGGCTCACTCCAGGACACTGGCACTTTCCGTGCTTACACAACACGTGGGTAGAAGTGAAGTGCTCACTTCTTCAAGAACTTTCTTCTGTGAGACACGACTTACCTCCTCTCTCTCTTTCCCTATTTCTCACAGTGAGGGCAAAGGTCTCTCCACACGGGCCAGGCTTTTTACCCCCAAGAAAGCAGTTTCCATTTACCTTTATCACACAGTAGTTTGTAGTCTGTGTGTGAATGTACACACACATGCAGGTGGCTGTGGAATCCAGAGAAGGGCGGCAGATCCCATGGAGCACATGTGATCCATCCAACATGGATGCTAGGAGTCCTCTGCCAGAACAGTCCATGCCCCTAAGAACCATCTCTTCAACCCCTTAGGCCAAACGGAAGTGTTTCTCACCTTGTTGTTTCCCAAGTTCTCACTGGTATCAGCTAGGCCTTGTAAGAAGTGTCTGTGTTGACTGCTGGGTCTGGGGACAGTAAGGAGAAATTACATCCCTGGAGCATAGTAATGTTGTTATCCTGGTCACCTGGGCTCACTCAGGTCCAGGCTGCTGGAGTGACTGCCTCCTGCTTGATCTTAAACTTGTGTGGTCTATTCCTGGCTGCATAAACACCCTCTTGAGCTTCTCTCTTCCTTACCCCCTCTCTTCTTGTATCAGCAAATTCTTAATTGCAAACCAAATAAACAGAACTAAGAAATGCTGTTGAGATGAGCCTCCTAGGCTCTCTCTGAAGCCTTGGTGCTTGGGTTTATATTGCTTACTTTTTCAGTTCTCAAATTCATGAATTGTATGGAGTCAATCTTATATAGCTAGCGGTGCAGTAAAATCTGAGGAAAAATACTGGGCCTAAGATTGAAGCAGGATTATCAGGATAGATTACCTAGCAACTTCAAGGCACGTACCCACTATGAAGGCCTGGACCAGGTCCTCTCACTCAATACGGAGCACTGAAGCTGGTTCTGTTTTGAGGAGCGAGCAGGGCAGTTAGCCAGGAAGGGAACAGAAAAAGTATAACCTAGGCAGTGGCTAGGGGAAGCCACAATTAAGCTGTAAGTAGCTTCATGTGGCAGTTAATGAAGCTGGTGAGGTGGCAAGCATGGCAGGGCTAAGCTTTGATTCTGGAGGTATCAATGAAGGCCTTTTTAGTCAGGGACACACCAGGCCAAATTTAGTTAGATTACCAACAGGTACCAAGTGACAAAAAAGAACCTGAGCAGAAAGACAAATTGGGCAGGGGGTGGCATCACAGTTCTCCAACGGAGTATAAGCAGCAGGTGTGTAGGGATGATGTGTAGGGATGATGTATCAACATTTGAGAGATGTTTGGTGAAACTCAAGTCTTGAGTCAAGAGGATGCCCTGTAACGCCAAACATAATGAAGGAGGAAGCAGGAGTTAACTGCTTAATTGAGACTTTTGGCCAATTCATATTTCTATAACAAGCAAAAGCATATTTTGAATTTATCTTAACTTTTTTTGTCTTTTAGCCAAACCTACCATCTCACATACAAAATGCTCTACACCGTAACTTCCGAGAATGGTTAAAGAGCACATTTTAAGCATATATAGACATCATCAGGCAAACTTACGAGGGGCTGGCTGGAGGTTTGGTCAGTGCTCACAGCACCTCAAGTGGTCCCTTGAATGAAGGGGGGACCTGACGGAAAGCTGCTGTCTAGCTTGGTGTCTTCCTTGGGGGGCGGGTCTCAGCACAACGGAAAGGTGGACTTCCTGACACTGGCTGGGCACTGTACTCCTCTGCATGATGACTAAAGGTGTGTCTGGTCACCATTGACCTTTTCCCCATAGCCAAACAGGTCATGCTCTGATCAGTATTATTTACTAAGTCAACAGCTGACCTCAGTGGACATCCTCTGCCATAGAGGCAGAACTATTATTTACTGCAGTAGTTTTCAACTCTACTTTCAACAAGCTCAAAGAAATGTATACATTTTCCAAGTAGAGTACTTCTAGTCTTTTCTGGCCTAAGAGCTGTCAGGCCCTACACTGTTAACAAGGTCTTACTGACAGAGACACCTAGCATGCTGCCACTCTTAAGTCATTGACAGGGGTAGGTGGTGAGATTCCCAGATGTGGATGCTGGTTCAAGGCATCTTTACTTTCTAGAGGACACATTTGCCAAGTGCTAAATCAACACACCAACTTGAGCCTTGAAGCCTGTGGAAGTGGTAAATGGTCGGTCAAGCAGCTCATGTAGCTCTCAGGAAGGTGAGGAGAATGAGAAACTTCATCTAAATGGGTTTACCTCCCAATGCAGGGAAACTTGCAGTTTTTTTCACAGTTCTACTCAGGGTACTTCTGTTCTGGGATGCTGCAAGAGACAAACATCTAAGTGATATAAAAAGATTTACTGTTTTCTAAAGCCACTGTTTGATTTACATGGAATGACTTTTACATCAACTCTAAAGAAGCTGAATAATAGAAAACCAAGTGTAGAGAGCTGCGGAGATGGTTCAGCGACCAAGAGCACCGGTGTCTGCCAGAGCAGCAGTTCATTCCAGCACCCACACGGTATCTTACAAACATAGTAACTCCAGTAAAACAGGATTTGATACCATCTTCTGCCCTACACGGGCACTGTGGTGCAGAGATACTTGAAGACAAAACACCTATACACATATATTAAAAACAAAACAAAAGCAAAAATCCCAAAACCTCAAATGTAGGGAATCAGACCAAATTATATTTTATTTTTATTGTATGGCAAGTATGGACCACACAACTTCAGAAGATGAATTTTAACATTTCTCCAACATGGCCTATCTTATGCATGACTGGAAGATTCAGGCTCAGTAGGAAGGAAGAATGTATACTCTGGAGCTGGGGCTGGAGCTAAATGGTTGAGCAATATGTGAAGTCCTAGGTTTGAATTCTAACACTGAAAGAAAAAAAAAAAATATTTTAAAGCCCCTAAAACCAGGCGATTTGGGGAAACATGCCAGCTACGGACCCCTCCAAGACGCTACACCACACTACCTGACAAGGAGACATTTGACTGGAATTAAGGCATTATCTACAGAATACAGTTTATTTAAAGTCCAAAACACAAAACCACTTCCTTTTAAAAACCAAAATGCATTGTTTTTACTGCATGAATACCTGGGCTCCTCACAGATAAGATAGATTATCTGCCTTCAGGCTCAATGGTTCAGATATACCAGTTTACTACAGCAGAGGACATACACTTTAACAAGGTGTTTTTAGAAAATATTTTACATAAAAAAGAAAGCATTTGCCAACACTCTTTAGTCTTCACAAGAGTTCTTCAGCCAGGATTTGGTGACCACCATAGAATATTCCAGTATGCTAAGGGTGTTGCATTTTGCACCCTTCTGCTTACTGTTGCATCTTTTGATGGCCTCTGCTTGCATTACACCCATCCAGGAACAAGTCTTTTAATGTCAACAAAACTTGGGCTTTTCTATGTGGGAGCAACCTGTCCCTGACCAAGAATCCATCATAATAAAGCCAAAATCTGGCCTAAGCAGGGTCTGAAATAGACCTTTTTCAAGTAACACAGAAGGAAACTACTAGCCATCGGCACACTGCTGTATTTTTATGTCAGCTCCTGCTTGGAAGGCTGGTGCTCCTAGTATACTTACTGGTGCAAACAAAGCTGAAGCACCCTGTACACTGCACCTCGTCACATCTTACCTGAGCCATCTACCAAGGTGGACCTGCCCTGCAAGTTACAGTGAGCATGAGATGTGTACAGCTCTGTTAATCAGGGCCTGGTTTTCATTTCCAAAAGTTTTATTTTGTTTTGTACTCATCCTGAATCAAATGCAGTCTTATAATATATGACACATTGGCTCATGGCTCTGCATTTAGAGTCCAACTCGAGCTTATTTGGTTTATTGTACATGCTTTATTAAAACGGTTCTCATATTTACAGCATCGCATGAAGAGTCCCTCCCAAGGTGCTCTCACACACATCCAGACTCACCCACACAGACATTCATACCACGGCGCCACGCACCCACACCAGTGACATGTGAGGGTCAGACTCAAATTAGGCAGCTGTTGGGGAAGAGTTTTGATTTTTCAGTTTTTCTTGGAAAAGAAAAAAGCATAGGGGATGCATTTGGCCATCACAATGCGAGCTATTGTGTAGTAACACATGGCAGTTAACACTGAATACTCCTCTTACATTCTACACACAGAGTGACACCAACCTCCGTCTCAATGCTGCTTGTAGTGACTTCTGAATTCAGAGGGGCTTTCCCTAAAAGTAATTCAAGTTTATGGAAGTGAAATAAGGCACAATTAATATTGATTTGACCTAGCAGAAGGAAGGGAAAGAAAGAAAACTGTTTTCAAATTATCTTAGCTGGGAACTGCTGACTCCAATCCACTGGAAATTCCTCTAGCTTCCAAGTCATGCTTAGGATATTTTTCCTCTTCCCTGACAAAGCCCGGAAAGAAAGGTTTGGGAATTCATGTTTTAATGTTTCAGTGGCCTGAACTTCTTAAATGAATGTGCAACCCCCATTCCCCTGCCCAGGGCTCTTCCCTTAACACAAATGAAACACAGCCTGTGAAACAGGATCCCCAGCTGTTTTCAGAGATCTGCACACTTGAGTAGCAAATACCTATCTGGTTGTCTTTGATACTTTTTTGTTTTGTTTTAAAAGAGAGACATAGAGAGACATGGAGGGGAGGCAAACAGGAAGGCAGACAAGGAAGGGAAGAGAGGAGGGAAAGGGGTAAAAAGAACCTGGTGACTTTCTTGCTGTTAAGAAGGCCCTGTCTCCATTTCAGGAGGATGGAGCCCACCAGACATTACAAACACCTGCAACAAATTCATCCACAGCACAACAATGCCTCGTATTCAGATCTTCATAGTGAACACATTATCTTGTGAAGTGTTTCTCACAGCAGGTGCATCACACCCAAAGACTGGACATTCTCTGAAAGGAGTAAGAGTTGCAGTTCTGAAGGCCCCTGGCTTTGGTTGTTCACAAAGTTCAGTCCTGTTTACTGTGATCCTTGGTGTCCTCCTCGTCTGTGTACTCTGAGGGTTCTTCCCCGGGCTTTAGGAGTCTGCCTACATAATCATATTTTTCTGAAAGATACATCAAAAGAAAGACAGCAGTGGTTAATTTTGTTTCACAATCCCACTGTACTGCATGAAGGCACTTTACTCCTAAGTCACACAGAATATGCTCAAGTCCTCCAAAGCTTCGTCTACAGGCATGTGAAGCCTGGGCAGAAGGCAGCAGGGACTGGCAAGGCTCAGGGCTGCTCTTTAAAGCAGAGTTCACTGTCAGTGGGTCTTAACCACATACTATCAGTATTGCTTGGAGTTTTAAAATCTACATGCACGGACCATCTCAGAGCTGTCCAGCTTGGCTTTACAACATCACGAGCCTCGTAATGTGGCTGTTTCATTTGCTGGTGCCAGGGTTTGAACCTGGAGGCTTCATGCAGGTCCTCTACACTGAGATCCACCCCCAGTCCTATTCTTTTAACTCTTAACAACCCCCAAATATCACAGTTAAAAATATTATAATCAAGCTGGGCAAGGTGGTGCATACCTTTAATCTCAGCACCTGGGAGGCAGAGGCAGGTGGATCTCTGAGTTTGAGGCCAGTTTGAGGTCTATAAAGTGAGTCCACGATAGCCAAATAGAGAAGCCCTCTCTTGAAAACACTCTCTCTCTCTCTCTCTCTCTCTCTGCCAGCACTTAGACTGCCATGAATTTGAAATCAACTTAGGCCGCACACACACTCACTCATGTATATATATAATTGGAATGTCTAAGTCATTTCAACAATGGATTATAAAACCCCACGGCTAATATTTTGGAACATAAACATGCAGAAGGACATGGAGACCTCCTTGCGCTGAAGGAACATGGAGTACTGGTGGCGGCAGAGCATGAGGTGGAGAGACACAGAGGAAGCAGACCTGAGAAATCTTCTGGAGAGAAAAATGTTACAAAGTAGTAGGGACAAGAACCTCGCTTCTCTGGCTCTCTGGAGGCTCTGCAAGGCCTCAGCCGCAGCATCGCTCTTTCCTCTCTCCGGCTCTCTCATAGATCTGCTACTCTGCGTGTTTTTATGTGTTAGGTGTTTAATTCAGAAGCTTGTATACAGCTTCTAAATTAAACATGTTTGTTCTCCGTCTGGAAGTAAAACCTAGGGTGAGTGAGTGTGCTGTGGAGCGGGTTAAGGTGGGCTCTGCACACAGGAGAACCAAGACAAGTGCCAAGGAGCCACCAGAGCTGCTCCACAGACCCAGCAGGAGATGAATGGCTCAGGTGATGATGCCACAGGACATAAAAACTGACGCTGTGAGGGCACGACAGAGGGACAGCACTCCTTCTCTGCCATTCAAAGTTAAGAACAAACCACCTGCAATGCATTATCATTAGTGTGGATGCCACTAATTCATTAGTTGCTGGTTGGAGCCCAGGGCACAGACAGGTCATGCACTGTGTACTACTGTGCTTCACACACCCTAACCCTTCGGCTTTTTAAAAAGACAAGCCTGTATTTAACAAAATCAAACCAAACCATTTCTTAATGAGCAAGTCTTTAAAAAAACTATAGAAAGCATCACACTTTGAGACTGTTGGGCCCAAAGACACATGCTACCACACCTAGTGCTAAGTATATTTTCAAATACAGACTTTCAACCCAATTGTCATATGTAACAGTTATATTAATATTTAGTGGTGTTTAAAATGCATCCTAATATGATGGAACTGAAAATAGACTGTGTACTTCAAAGCATGGGCAGTAGCATATAACCCTGTTTTCCAAAGACTCCCCGGATGACCCGGATGAAGATACCTTTAAACTGCATCTCCCATTCTCGCACGCTCTCCATCTGTACCGCGTTCAAGTCTGAGAGGTCGTCATACTCATCCCTCAGGGCGTCCTTGTCCAGGCAGAAGGTCGCCAGGCCCCTGGAGGCATCCCTGCCAGCAAAGATCCCATATGGGCCCGCTGAAAGACAGAGACAACTTAGAGCCTGACATCATTTTTGAGTGTTTAAACATCAGGGTCCTCTCCATGATTTGCTTTTGGTACACAACCTTAATTCCATAATATTAAGATTCTGGATGAGATTTGTTGGAATTTCCTTTTTACTAAAGTAAAGCTCCTTACTGAAAATAAATTCACTTCAGATACCCTGAAACTTGTATGCTGGGAGAGGAGGGATCAGTGAGGCCCACCCCATGAGCGGCTACCCATGCTCCAGCAGGTGGCCCTACACCCATGCACATACTGACAGCACCACATGGACACAGTGGGTGTCTAAGAAACACTTCAAATCCAGAGCAGAAAGTTGTGGTGGGTATAGGGAAGGGACTAGAGGGGAGGCAACAGGGTCGATTTGACCAAACACATCATGTTCCTGTATGAAACACATATGTTTCTGTATGAAATTCTCAAAACAAGAGAAGAACTTTAACAAAACTCTTCCGTGTGCTCATGTGTGCATCAATGTCAGGTGTCTAGCGCAATCTCTCTGCCTTATTTTATTATGACAGAGCTTGTGTCATTAGCTCACTGATTTGGCTCAACTGGCTGATCAGACAATTCCGGAACCCTACCTCTCCACCTCCCCAGCATTAGCTTCAGCATCAGGCATGCACAACGGGCCTGGCTTTTAATGCAGCTGCTGCCGGAGATCTGAACTTAGTCCCATGTGCACACCTACCCCACATCTTTAAGACTTAACTGTTTGTATCTCATATTGCAGAAGCTGCCCAAGAAATCTGTTCAAAATGTTTCTTAAAAAGATTTAAATGATAACAAGATTTCCAAAATATAGAATTCTACAAATGCCAAGTTCTTTCAAGTTTATGAGCTCCTCTACAGATGGTAAGTCACTCTGAGGAAACAGTTTTTAAAGCACAGTTAGAGGCTTCACTTTCGGGAGCAGCCAGTTCCTGCCTTGACCGTTAAGAGTGACACTTCAGAGGGCACACTGCATCCTGCTTTGGGTCTCAGGAATCCAAACTCAGGTCACACAAGTGCTGTTATCCACTAAGCCATCTCCCAGGCCCAAGGGAACTATTAATTTAATAAAGAGGCTATTAGAATAACGTATTGCCTAACTAAAGAAAACAAAGAGTAAAATTGCCTGAGTTTTTAAGTGAACAATGACCACATGTGTCCTCACTTGAAAGCATTTAGGAAACTCCATGTTAGATGCAGAAAATACCTGCAGCTTCTGAGACAAGAAATCAAGTCTGCCAACATCAGAAGTGCACCTTGCCATGCACGAGCAGGGATGTGGATTCCTGGCTCAACTTTTAGTTTGTTTGTTTTCGAGACAGGGCTTCTCTGTGTAGCTGCAGCTGTCCTAGACTTGCTTTGTAGGTCAGACTGGCTTTGAACTCACAGTGATCCGCTTGCCACTGCTGGGATTACAGACGTGGGCTACCACACCTCTGACTGGATTTCTTGTAAACATGGCTGGGGCAGGAAGCTCACTCTTGGAAAGGCCTATTGTGTGCAGCTAGAATGGCTTCCCCTAGGTTTGACCATGAAGCTGACGGGTGTGCAGTGCCTCCAGCTTCTTTAATTATTAAGCATTCTCCATGTTACCAACGGGCCTTAGGTGACTAACACAAATTATAACTAAATGGCTATATTTTTCCTCACTTGAATGGATGTAATTATGATTTAATTATTCTCCCAATAACATGAACATTGTTTTGTTTCTTTAAAGATGTCTTCTATATAAGAAAAAGGACGCTATTTATCATTGGTCAACATTTATGACTTTGAAACTTTGCCTATGATCTCAACTGACACTTAAGGAGTACTAAGTGTTTAGAAAAGGAAATTTAATATAGTTTCTACTTACACAGTAAAATTCAAAGGTTCATTAAATTAGAGTTAACTATTTTAGAGGAAATGTAAACTTTTAAAACAAGCAAGATAGGCTTTTAGGGCAATTAGGCAGCAAAGACCCCAGCTACAGCACCCATCCCCCACTCCTTTTGTGCAGAATTCTACCAGCTTTGTAAAGAGAACACATGTAAGCAACGAGCAAAGAGTAAAGGCGGGCTTTTTGTTTCTTGAGAAACAAAGATGATCACAGTCTAATGCTTAAAACAGTGGCAAATAAAGAAAGCATAATAACAAACGATTATCTATAGACAGCAACAAGCTTGAAGAGGAAATGACAGTTTCTACTTTTTAAAGAATTTCCCTGTAACTTCACACTTCGGTCCTTTCAGGTTTTCACGAAGAAGGAACAGATTTTGCCTTTTCTCTTACTTGGCAGATTAAATAAATAAAATAAAATGAAATAAAATAAAATCATAGAGCGCAAAATTCAGCGACTCGCCTAAAGTTCCTGACAGACCTGCCCGGGGCAGCACTGCACCACTCACCACCAAGGCTGCCGTGGCTCTTTTCACTATTTACTATTTTCAAACAGTGTCACCAGGGTGCCCACGCGTCTGCCTTCAACTCACTATGTAGTCTTAACAGGCCTTGAACTTGTACTCCTCTTGCCTAGACCTCCCATGGATCTGGGATTGCAAGCTTGTACCTGTGTGTCCTGGAAGTTATTCTGCCAGGCATATCAGAGTGTAAACAACCATGAGACATATCTGAGTGATGCAAAGGTGAGAATGATGATCAGTGCTTAAGAAAACAACAAATAGGCCACACTGCAGGCCCAGGGCCAACCCTCAGCTACCAGAAAACCCTCAGCCTTTGAGTATGCAACACACACACACACACACACACACACACACACACACACACACACACACACACTGGGTTCTCATGTAAATTTCTCTGCCAGCTTCCCTAAGGGTTAACTTTGAATAAATCTGCTAATCTTCTGTTACTAAAATGAATTCTAGACAACACAGGCTTTTGTCAACTCATTATAAAGGAAAAGACTGAGTAATATATCCCTCCACTCCTTAGGCTACACGCAGACTTGTGTGGAAGCATCGGCTGGTGAAGGTCTTTGCTAAGAGGCTCCCTGCGCCATGCTGGAAGGTCACTGAGGAACCTAAACAGACTAAGAAGCAGAGCTGGGACTGGGCAGTTTATCTGATGAAGGGAGGCTTTGAGGTCTAGCAAAAAGATGTCTCCCTACACTCACAGCACAAGGCGCAATTCCTTCCTTCAGACACCCTCCATAACAAACAATATTACCAGCAACAGTATTTTGTTAACTACATGTGACTGTTCATAAAAACAAAACAAAACAAAACAAACAAACAAACAAAAAAACCACAAAAAACAAAACAAAAAAGGCAGCTAACCCAAGAAAAGCACATCTGATCTAGTGTTAGGCGTCTGGTATGATTTCCCAAAATAGTAAAGGCTGGTTTCTGAGAGTTAAGACTCATTCAGACATTGTTATGATGATCCCAACCAAGTAATCAGTTATTATGGTGAATACACTTGGAATTCTGATTGCTACCTGGACTCAGGTAGAACACTCGGAGGTACAGCTCCCAGGCAGCCATGAGATGAAGAATCCATAAAGTACAGTAAAAAGTGGGCGTTATGTAAGGCGAGTACGTTCAACTGTAGGTTCATGTGGGTGTCGTGAACATGTGCAAGGTAAGATTGGCTAAGCTGGGATGCTCCATAGGGTAAGTGGATTAGATATATTTCTGACTCAATATTGACTCTTCTTTTTTTTTGAGACAAGGTCTCATTATGCAGCCCTGGGTGGTCTCAATTCACAGAAATCAGTCTGCCCTACCTCCTGAAAACTGGGATTAAAATTGTATATCACCATAGCTGGCTGTGACTCGGCTGGGTATGATAGGCACACTTATAATCTCAGCGTTCTGGAGAAGGGTGGGAGTGCTTTGAGCCTGAGGTCTGCCTAGTGGGACAAACAAAACAAACAAGTATGATACAACTGTGCAGAACTGTGGTGTGACATATTTTTGAAATAGCAACAAACTATCATATGCATTTAATGAGCATAAGATTACTCATTATGAAACAATGATATAAAATAATAAACAGAAAATGTGGCAAGTGCATAAAATCTATAACAAGTTGACTATAGGATAAGAAACATTCCACAATATTTTAGTTATCTGTGCTTTAAACTGGGATTTCTGAAGTTCCTGTAAATATAGAGACCATTTACACGCTAATCTGGACAACTCCAGGACTTGTAGAGCCAGGACAGTAAGGCTGAAGAATGTTTCTGTCAAGACAAGACACTTGTATGCTTGGGGTGGGGGTGGGGGGACCCAACCAAGTGACACAGTGAGGCTTCAAACATAAGACGGAGAAATTATTTTATCTGCCTAAAGTTGAGACCAAATTAGATGTTTCACACAACGATGCTACTACATATTACTGAAACTCCTATCTTGTTTCTAAATGTCCAACCAGAGGCTTGAGAATACAGAAAAGTGTATCATCTGCAGGAAAGAAGGCAAGCGGGAAAGCCATCATGTTAAAATCAGAAAAACAAAGAGCCCATGCATATGTCACATGGTGACTACACATTAAAACACACATACACGTGCACTCATCCCAAAGTGTAATGAGGACAAAGGACGGGAAGGAATTAGTATAGGACATAAATCTGACTACATACATAGCCACAGGCCTAAAGCACTACAGAGCTAGATTCAGCTAAGTGGTGGGATGCTTGTCTAGCACAAGGGAGGCCAAGCCTAGAACTACACACACACAAGCAAATGTTCTGCACAGCTGGTGAGGGGCTCAGGAAAGGGTGTCACCAAGTACACTAACAACCTGAATTCTGATACCCAGATCTCATGACAGGAGAACAGATTCCTGAAAATTGACCTAGAAATCTCCATATATTCGTTGAGTGTCAGCATTTATGAACACACACAATAAAATATCAAAACAATGGAGGTTGGAGAAATGGTTCAGCAGGTGAGAGCACTGGCTACTCATCTACAGGGTCTGGGTTTGATTCCCAGCACTCACATGGCAGCTTGCAACTGTAACTCTAGTTCCAGGGGATCTGACGCCCTTTCCACGAGGCACCCCGCATGCACATAGTGCATAGGCACAATGCAGCCAAATACCCATATACATAAAATAAATTTAAAAATTAAAAACAGACAAAGCCAAACCAACAACAAAATCCCAGCTATACATAAGAGGAAAGAAAAGCACGTAAGAACATATTTGCAGCAAAGGCTGAAATGATGAGCATCATAATTGAAAGAAAACACGGCAAGGAATCTATGTAGAAAATTACTCAGGTCTTCTCCCCGTCCCCTCCCCCCAATCCCCTGAGATGAGGTTTCTCTGTGTAGCCTTGGCTGTCCTGGACTTGCTTTGTAGACTAGGCTGGCCTCGAACTCATAAAGATTTGTCTGCCGCTGACATTACAAGCATGTGCTACCATGCCCAGCTGATTCAGGTTTTCTTAAAAGAGGCCCAATTTTGGGCTAAGGAAATAGTTCAGTTTTTAAAATGCTTGTCCTGCAAGCAAGAAGACTTGGGCTGGCAAGACAGCCTCAGCAGGAAGTCACTTGTCGCCAAGCTTCATGGCTGAATTAGATAACTGGGTCCTACACGGAAGAAATGACTCCAGCAGGTTATTCTCTGATCTCTACATGTGCAGCATGGCGTGCCTCCTTCTGTGCACATTTACACACATGCTCTAAGTAAATGTATACTTAAAAAGAAGACCCAAGTTCAATCCCTAAAATCTACATTGAAAATTATAAAGGTGGGTGTGGTGGTATGTTTGCACTCCCAGCATGCAGACAGGCCAATTTCTTGGGCTCCACTAGCCAGCCAGCCTTATCTAGCTACTGAGTTCTAGGCCAGTGATGGGTCCTATCTGATAAAAAAAAATAAAAGTAGATAGCAACTGGGGACACTCACGGTTGGCCTCTGGCCTTCATATACACGCACGCATACACACATTCAGAATAAAAAGTGCAAATTAAACAACTACTGGAATGCTGTTTTAGCCTCAGCCCCACAGAAAGCAAGCAGTGTAAAGCATCACATTTGTGACAAGGATGAGAACAGGCATCTTCATGAAGTTCGCATAGGTCAAACTCTCTGGACAGCAACTCCAAATGAAGTCCACACAGTAAGCATGGCCACACCGCCAGCTTTAGTAATTCTGCTTCTAGGACTCACAGCCTGCTGTTAACAAGATAACATCCACACAGCATGAGAGGCTCTCAGGATTGGTATGTACACTCATGTTCAGATGGCTTGACCTGCACAGCACAGCTCTGCAACACTCAGACTGCAGAGCAACATGAGGGGGCTCTCGGGAAGAGCCTTACTTCTCTCTCTAAATCCTTTAGGGTTTTCAGTCTTGGGCATGCCGTTTTTCTTTTAAAACCTACACACAAGGCCTTATTGTGGGACCTAAAGCACTCTACAGTAGTACGTCCACAATTGACAGCTCATGGAACACTCCAACATATGGACAAGAAACAAAGAATGCAGTGCTGGTGGCAAGAAGATGCAACAAAAATGACAAACTATAGGAAGAAAGCACCACCAGGTCAGCATACACTGGTGCCCCAAAAATAAAAGGAACAAAGAAAGACTCAAGCTGCTTAAGTTATCAACTAAGACAGGGAACATAGAAAACAGAAGAACAGATGAGAAATTAATACACATTTACCCCTCTTGCAGGGGGAAGATGAGAGAGAATGCAGGAGGCAATAATTTAAAGCCAGGTTTAAATGTTCAAAAGTGAATGAATGACATGTATTTGCAGACTTTTTAGCAGAATCCACATGTTAAAAATCAGATCTCGGGGCCTGGGGAGAAGCTTAGTCAGTGAAGTGCTGTTGCACAAGCGGGCCTGATTTTGGATCTCCAGCACCTACAGAAAGCTAGGTATGCGCCTCTCTCTCCAGCCTGGCATGGGATCTCCAGCACCTACAGAAAGCTAGGTATGCGCCTCTCCCTCCAGCCTGGCGTGGGATCTCCAGCACCTACAGAAAGCTAGGTATGCGCCTCTCCCTCCAGCCTGGCGTGGGATCTCCAGCACCCACAGAAAGCTAGGTATGCGCCTCTCCCTCCAGCCTGGCGTGGGATCTCCCGCACCTACAGAAAGCTAGGTATGCGCCTCTCCCTCCAGCCTGCGTGGGATCTCAGCACCTACAGAAAGCTAGGTATGCGCCTCTCCCTCCAGCCTGGCGTGGGATCTCCAGCACCTACAGAAAGCTCGGTATGCGCCTCTCCCTCCAGCCTGGCGTGGATCTCCAGCACCCACAGAAAGCTAGGTATGCGCCTCTCCCTCCAGCCTGGCGTGGGATCTCCAGCACCTACAGAAAGCTAGGTATGCGCCTCTCCCTCCAGCCTGGCGTGGGATCTCCAGCACCTACAGAAAGCTAGGTATGCGCCTCTCCCTCCAGCCTGGCGTGGGATCTCCAGCACCTACAGAAAGCTAGGTATGCGCCTCTCCCTCCAGCCTGGCGTGGAGCATGGCTACAAAGAGATTCCTAGAGCTTGCAGGCAGCCTAGCCAAACTGGTGAGCTCCAATTCAGTAAGACCTTGTCTCGAAAAATAAGGTGGAAAGAGGCTAAAGAAGAAACGGATGTCCACTTCTGTTTTCCACATGCAGTGCGTGGGCGCCCGCACACACACACAAACACACTTTCACACACACATGAGAAGAAGCCAGGACAGAGAAAAAATGTCTCAGCAACAAGCAGAGGACAATGACACACTCTTCTCTAATGAAGGAATAACAAGAATCTACAATTTCATATTATTACTCCTGAACAAGGACAGATAAGGACAGGTATATTTTTTCCTACCAGAGAAAAGAACTACAGGCCTTCTATTAAAATGAAGATGGAACTACAAGAAAGATTGAGGTTCAAGAAATGGTAGATTTTCAAAAAGGCAGCCACATAATAAAGACTTGAGTTCCATTCCCAGCACCCACACTGGGCAGCTCCAGGAGATCTGACTCCTTTTGCTGGACTCTGATTTTATATATATTTATTAGACACACAGACACAGACACACAGACACAGGGACATAGATGAGAAGTAAAGCACCTGCCCAAAGTGCTTCAGGCCCGGGTTGATCTAAGACCAGGAAGGAGAAAAACCTGTCAAGTGACAATAAGGTGTCCTCAATACGTAAGTTTTCCTAATTTACATGGAATGGTATTTGGCTAAAATTCTTCCACTGTTCCAAAGGACAGATCAATATCTAACCTATATCTTAACATCACCAGAAGAGAAACAGAGGTGTCCAAATCAGCAGAGATGAGAGAGGGGAGGAATGAATTCTAAGCACTAGCAAGTAGAGTGAAGACCCAAATTTTCTAAAGTGAATTGTGTTCAGAGCACTCCTAGTAGTCACAAAGGTGTGGCCAGAGGCTGTGTTAAATAAGATGTTGGAAACAATAATATTGAAGTTATGAAAACATAAAATGCTAATGAGTTTAAAATCTAATTATGTTTTTTAAGAGAAAAAAATAAACCAGCACAAGTTGGTTTCAACGGCTAGAGTAAGAAACCTTGAGCTAACTACAAGTAACTAAAGAAGCCAAACCTGAAATGTCAATGGATGGGACAGGGATGGGTCTGATATGACAGGTCTAGACACAGTGCTAATGGCTTCCATGTACTCACCCAGCTCTACAGAAAGACTAGTAACAACCCATTCAAACACTCTCGTACTCAAGCTCTGTGCAACTGGCCCCTTCAGGTTTAAAATGTCACACTTTCTAAACACCCAAATAGTCCTTGATCATATCCCTATTTTCATTCACAGCATACTTTTTTCCTACAGAGTTTAACTCCATACTGGGATGTGTTTGTACACTGCCTATCCTCTTCAAGCAATGCTAACTTCATGGATACGGCCTAGTCTGTGCCAAAGACTAATTCAATTTCTGAAAACACCTTATTTAAAAATGGAGATGAGGCCTTATATTAAAAGTTTTTGAGAGAGGGTACAGGCACCAAGAATTATATAATGATGTCTGCCATACATACATGGGGAGGAATGGGCTAGGCTAGGTAGTCCAAAAGACCTCGAAAACCATCTGGACAGTTCAGTTTAGTTCTAATCTCAGTCAGCACCCTCTCGTTTTAATGCTTCAGTATTTAATACAATACAGTTTCCCAAAACATTAAAAGCAACGCAGTGAAGTTGAATTCAGAAGGGGCTTCCAAGTGGACACTATGGAAATGATCAGCACAACAGAGAGTGCTTCTGAACTTTGCTTTCTGTCAAGACAGGAACTCACAGCACAGCCACTCTGGAGTCAGCTGCGTAGGCCGGCTGTCCTCCAGCTAAAGGCTCTCCTCCTACCTCTGCCTCAACAGTGCTGGCATGAAAATGTGAGTTCCCATGCTTAGCTTCTTCAGGAATTTTCGCTAGTCCCTTCATCTTACTGGTAGCTAACAAGATGCATGTGGTAACTAGCCCAACAAGAAACCTAGTTGGCTTCAAAGCAAGAAATTGTAATGACAGCTGGATTGTGACAACTCTAGAGATATCCATGCCGCAGTAGGTCAGGCTGGGATTGGCCTCTATGTTGCAATTCTTGCTTAAACTGCAGTTTTGAAAATTAAAATGTTGAATAAAAGTTAACATATTGGAGACAAGATTAAACAGGAGGAAGGATTCAGGTTCATGGGCTCCTTTCCTCAGCCTATTAGGCAGCGAGTGACCTTTTCCTCTTCAGTGGAATTTGAGAGGTAAATTGGCTATAGCCTTGGCATATATCGACAACAGAGAGAGAGAGAGAGAGAGAGAGAGAGAGAGAGAGAGAGAGAGAGAAATCAAATAGCCCAAGTATATGCGCCCCCCCTTTTTTGCCATTCCAAAGAAAAAGATTCACAAAGCTCCACTGCAGTAATCGATAATTGTTGGGATTTAGACCTGGTACAAACAGCTAAAGTGCCTTTTTAACCAAAGAGAACCTAGCCTCCAGGTTCTCCCAGCATCCGTCAATCCCTACTTGTTACAGGGCACAGCTGGCATCTCTGCCCTTCCCCTCTCCTCCCCATCGCCCTCTCCTGCATGGCAACTTCCCTGGCCTGGGACCAGTGAACCTGCCAAGAGCTGCCCACCAAAAACCTGTATTTTATTTACTCTAACTTGGCTTGAATTAGTTCATTTCATCAGGCAGCAGAATATCTATCAATAATGACTTAAGATTATTCCATTAATATATTCAAAACCTATTCCATATGTAAGCATGGACTTGATGGATAATGTGAGGCCTGTTGGACTTGGGTTTGATTTTCAGTGTGGCTACTTAGGAGATAGGTGCGTTAGAGCAAAATCTCCAAGTCCCAGTCTTCACAAATGTAAAATGAAAATACAAATATCTTGTAGAGCCATTGTAAAAAATACATGCAAGATGCTCAGGAAGTGGAGCATGAACTTCTGTTTGCTGATTTCCACTAGAACTCCAGGGAAAGCAGGAGTACAGCACTCTATGAAGTCCGAGGTTTAGTGTGGTAGCCACACGGCAAAACGTTTGGAAGGTTACCGAATAACTACTTTAAACTGTATTAATTTAGTTAGTTAGTTGTGGCTTGGGCTACCATACTGAGTAGCTAGAATAACATAAAAGCTATGAAAATACAATTATGTTTGAAGTTCAAAATCTGGGAAAGAGCCAGAAAGGGGAATACAGAAAAGCCAGTAATAGGGCTCTAAGTGTATCCCAGAAAGTGTCTACCAGAGTATATAAAGTTTGTGGCCAAACATATCTGGATTTTCCAGATTTATCTATGTGACCCAAGCCATAAACCTCAAACTCATCTGTAAGGCAGGTACTTTGCAACTTCACCAAAGAACTGCAAAAATGGCAAATGAATGATCCAATATGGCAGCTGTTCGGAACTTCAGCTTCCTACATGAACATTCTTTTCAAGGAGCCAAGCGCCTGACTATTATGCTACATAGAAATACAATACTGACAACAAAGTCAACACATTCTGGCAAATAGTTGGCAATGAACTACATTTGAATAATTGGCATTTAATTTTATTTTTTAAAAGTGGAACTTTAAAGATGCACAGCTAAAAGAGAATGTGTTCAGTAATATGGAGGGGAAAAAAGCCCTCACAGAACAATTTTTAATCCTAAAACACCACTGCAAAATGGGAGTAGATAGCCGTCAGGCATAAAAATAAGCTTTTCAGCTGTAGGCTGAGTTTTTCAAATTACTATGATTCTCAGGTGGAGAACTGTGGGCTGAATTATAAACTAAAATATCATTTCATTTATTTGAGAATAAGATGAAAATTAAAGGCAACACTTAATTTTACATTTATGTCCTAGCTAAAAATATGGCATCAAAACTCCTGTAAAGTACTTTTAACACTTCCTATCCATGCAAAAAATCAAGAATCTAAGCTCTCAAGCTGCTCTGGCAACATTTAAGCTCTTCTCAGTAATAAAACCCTCCACATATTCCTATCAGACTGTTTACTGATATGTGTAGCTCTTCTCAGTAATAAAACCCTCCACATATTCCTATCAGACTGTTTATTGATATGTGTAATAAAATAACTGCGCATCATAACAAGGAGGTGGTTCTCTATTTTTCTGTTTGTTTTCAGACAGGGTCTCACAGCCCCAAATAGCCTGGAACTCACAGAGATCCACCTGCTTCCACCTCCAGGGGGCAGGGTTAAATGCCTGCATCACCACACCCAGGGTGGGTCTACATTATCATCTGAGGAATGCGTGTAGCGCTTCAGCCCCAGACCCGCTCGCTCTACCCTACACCTCTTAGTTCTTAGCTTCTGCCACATTTAGCTCTTTGCTAATCTATGAGGACTAATAACGGTTCTTTTTACAAATACTCCAGACAGTCTTTTACTACTGAACACACTGCTTCAATGTCACTGGGGGAAAGGCTATAGCTAGGTACAAAATCTGTGTAAATTTTCGACTTTAAAAAGTTTATTTGACTTGGTCTGTGTAAATAATGTACTTTGGTCCTATTCTCTTGCCCCACATGCTCTTAAACAAAAAAAAGTATTTGCTATTGGAGCTGATGTTAAGATGTGTTTGTGTTTATATATCCAGAGGAAATACACACATACTATACAATATGAAACAGAAAACTAAGAAATAAACAGATCCAACACCAAACGCTCCAGTTTCTTACCTCTAATCCAATCAACAAACCAAACACTTCTAAAATAGCATCCAGCTGAGCAGTGAAATCAGAAGCATATTCAGTGTCAATAAATCATGTGCACTAACAAAATTAAAGGGAAACTTTTTTAAAAAAAGCTTAAAAGTTGGATGTACTCTTTCCAGTAATGAGTCACTTTGGGTCTCTATTATTATTATAACTGCTCTCTCTCTTTAAAGCTTAATATCAACCACTGCATAATCAGGCACACAATGTAGCTCAATTTTATGGGCTACCAACAGATACCCCGAGTCTGAAGTTTAGTTGCATAATATGAAACAGATTACCACTACAGTGCAAAAAAGGGCCTCTATTGCAACGACCTTCCACATAGCTTTTTGAAAAGTAAAGTTGTAAATCCTTCAACTTAGAGAACCAGTGCATGACTCTTCTATGTCCGTCCCCCCTCCCATTTTGCTAAGGGAAAATACAATAATTATCAACGGGTATTTGAACACTTATCTTACTTTTAGCAGAGAGAGACAGGAGGGAGGGAGAGAGACAGAGACTGAGAGAGACACGCCTGCCTGCTGGGCAGATGAGCTCCACCCCCCACACTCAGGGCCAGTATCTTTGCCAGTCTTACTTATTAAGGTTTACATTCTGATTCGTCCCCATCTCACATACAGCTGTTAATCTTGGAAAGCATCTTGGAACCAAAACTGGCTTTTTAGAAAAAGAAAGAAAACGAGTTCGAGTGGTTCTTATACCGAGCTCCACAAGCGGGAGGGTTGAGACTTGAAACTACGTGTCCCTAACCCTAGCTCTATTCAGACTAGCTCAGGGAAGGAAAGAGCAGGCAAGTGTCAAACAGGCAATCCAGAATAAAAAGAAAGCTGTAACTTACACCGGGCTGAAAACTTTGGGTCGCCACTTCAGCCATCTCATCCCTCTTGCCCCCACAAAGCCCAGAAATCGAAAAGCCCAGGAAAAGGGTTGAGAACCAACGTGACTAGTGACAACTCTAAGAATTTTGAGAATTTCAGCCTCAGGAAAAACTGCGAGGAGACACGGGTTGGGAAGGGCAGGAACGCCGAGCGCTGGCTGGTTTGTGGGGCGCCTCTGAGCTCTCCCGACACTCGCCCCCGCCCTACGCTAGCAGCTGGGGGCGTGCACGGGGCGGCCGTCCAGGTGCGGGGCCGCCGCGGGGGATAGGGTGTCCAGGGGCCCCCACATCCCCTCTCTCTCACCGGGGCCGTAGAACTTGCTGCCTTTGGTTACGTCGAACACTTTCCCATTGACCGCGAGCAGGATGCGCGGCGTGCGCGCCCCGTCGTACTGGCGCAGCTGCTCCAGGCTGAAGTCCCGCTTCTTCATGCGCGGCAGCGTGGCGGCCGGGCTCTCCTCGCCCGCCCCGGGCCCGGAGCCTAGACCCCGTCGCCCCCAGCGCACCCACAGCCGGTAGGCCCCCAGCAGCACCAGCGCCACCAGCGCCACGTTCAGCAGCATCTCCCCGCCCGTCGCCAGCAGCGCCGCCACCCAACTGCTACTCGCCGCCGCTGCCGTCGCTCCCGCGCTGCCCGGGCTCCCGTCGCCGCCGTCGCCGCCGCCACGCTCCCCGCCGCTCCCCAGGGTGCCTAGCTTTACGTCCCCATCACCCGCCGCCATCACTGCCCGCCAGCGCCTTCCTCCTCCCGCCCCCTGCCCTCCCCAGGCCCGCGGACCCGCCCACCGGGCGGCGCGCGGCCAATCACGTGAGAGGACGGGGCGTGGCAGCGCCGGCTGCTTATTGGCTGTTGGCGGGGTAACGTTGTCTAGCTTCGCTCTCCCAGCTCCGGCTCTAGCTGGCAGCGCGCGCGGGCGACGCCCCGCCCACCTCGCCCCACACTTCCCTGCTCTCCCTGTCCCAGAGCTTCAACCTAGAGAGTGTAAGGGAGGGGCGGGGCCAAGGAAAAAAGGGAGAGGAGGGGAAAAAAAAAAAAAAAAAAAAACCACACAGAGCCGGCTGTGCGCGTGCGCACTCGCGTGCACGGGCGGGGCGCCGTCAGGGCGCCTGCGCGGACCCTGGAGCGCCACGCGCTGGGCTCTCTCCGGCAGCCCCTCCCTGCTGCGTGCGTGCACCCCGCTGCCGCCCGCCCCCCTCTGTTCCGAGACGGTGCGTTCGGGTCTGTGACGACTCTGAGGCCGGACTGGAGCTGGAAGTGCGGGGCTGCGTGTGAAGTGGGGCTGCGCCCGACGCCTTCGCTCCAAATCCGGGCCCACGCTGCTCTTGGGCAGCGCCCCTAACCGGAGCCCGATGCAAGTGAACCGGCCCGCCCCCTGCCTCCTCCGCGGTGGGCGTGTGCGGATAATGCCGCCTTGTAGCTCTCGCCCTCAACTAGTTTTGACAGGCTTCTGTCGCCCTGCCTGTAAAGAAGGAAGGCATGGACAGGTCCTTGTGACTTTGAACAACCGACAGGGTGGGGGGACAGGTGTAGATGAACTGTGGCAGCTTAGGGGTGATCTACCCGGCACAAAGGAGTTGACTCTGGCTTTGGCGTGAGCTGTAGTCTAGATAGGTAGGAATGGGCTTTTCTGGCCGCTTTTAGTTTTTAGGTAATTGTCTTTACTGTCAATGGATAGGACAGCACTACCCATTAACGATACTACTGATCAGAACTTCCCTGGAGAGATTTTAGGATTTGAAGAAAGAGATGGACTGGGAAACGAACCATTGTGCATAGGATTCTAACCATGGCTTTTAGTGCGGCGGCAGGGTCGGGGCTCGGGGATGGGGTTAAGAAAGTTTTCTGTAATGGATTTTGTGGGCCATACAGTCTCTGTCCCAACGTCTCAACTCATAGTTAATACTTAAAAGAGTGAGTGTGGCAAAGTGTTCCAATTAAAACTACTCTGCCGTGAGCGGTGGCGCACGCCTGTAATCCTAGCACTCGGGAGGCAGAGGCAGATGGATCTCCGTGAATTCGAGGCCAGCCTGGTCTACAAAACAAGTCCAGGACAGCCAGAGCTACAGAGAAACCCTGTCTGGCTAAACCAAACCAAACCACCACCACCACCAACACACACACACACACAAAAACAAAAACAAAAAAAAACTGTACATCGAAATTGAATTTGTTGTCGTGAAATTTTTGTTTTCGAGCCGGTCTCATGTTTCCAGACTAGCTTTGAACTTGATATGCAGATGAGAATGACCGTAAACTCCGCATCCTCCAACCTTCTGCATGTCAGCAAGCACTCATAACCAACTGAACTACATCCCCCCGCCCAGCCTGATTTTTAAATCACTTAATATTAAAGTTGGTACCAGCCCCTAAGTAAGTACAAAACAGCCTGTAAGCTATAGTTTGCCAACTCCTGTCTGAGAACTTTTTTTTTTTTGTCATAGTTGTTTTGAATTGGGAATTAGTACTGACCATATCGTCTTTACAGTGGGAGAACTAGAGTCAAATCGGATTGGCACGGGCAAGCCTCAATAGTCAGGAGGTTAAGGGTTACAAGTCACAGCTGCTGTGGGACTTGGTAACAAAATGGAGAGAAGATTGGGATGAAACTTGTTTTGGGAAAGAAATGGTGGTAGCAGTCTGAAGTGTCTGTACAGTTGGAGCAGTGACAGTAGGAAGAAAGGTCCCAGAGGCTTCCTAGTAGGCCAGTCATATCTTACTGTTCAGAATTGGGTCACTGGCTCTCCCTGAAGCATTAGCTGCCAGCGAGATTGCCTTTTATTCCGTGGCTTTGGGGAGTTCTTATGAAAGACTGTACTGGACATGGGACATGGCTGGTCACCCCAGGCATTATGACATGGAAAAACCTCTTCCTTTCTACTGCACACTTGCTCCCTAGGAGGGTGGTACTGACTGAGAACCTAGCACAAATGGCTTAACTCTGGAGCTGAACTAAGGGATGTTTAGTTTTGCTCTACTTAAGTGGTTTAGAAGAGAGGAATCGAATTTCTGTTGTTCCCTACATGGGATGGGGAACGTTGGATAGTTAATATTTTCTAGTGAAGCAAAAAACAGTTTTATGCCCTTCTTAAAATGTCTTGACTTCACGTTAGAAACCCTACCCTTACTTGGAGTCCTCTGAGCAGGTTACCCTCAAGGTAAGCCTCCCCAGCTGGTCCAAAGGAGTTCTTTCTTTCTTTCTTTTTTTTTTTACCCTGTCATTGTAATCTCTTCCAGTAGGATATTCCTTCTTTGAATTCCGCAGTAACTTCCTAACTGGGGCTTTCCCAACTTCATGATGGGACTCATTTTGTATTTTAATTTCCTTTGATCAGACATCAATCTCAGGGTCCTTCGGGAGGCAGAACTCAGCCTTTGGGAAAAGCTGTTAGCCTTCAGTGATTTCTATAATCCCCTAAGTGGCCCCTGCTTTTTTCCTAGATAAACTAATCTTTGAGAGCACCTCTCTTAAAGTGATCTGTTCTTTTCCTAAATAGCTTGTCCCGTGGTCCCCACTTGCTGTGCTCATTATCCACGCCAAGCCTCCATGCTCACACTACTGTGTCACTGAACGTCCTCTTTAAACTCTCACCTGTACAGGATTACTTTCTCCCGGAGGCCTTTGACTGATTTCTTCCTTTGAATGCGTATGATTTTTCCCCTATAGCACGCATTTTGACCTTTATTCATGACTGTTATGTTTTTGTTGTTTTGAGGCAAGATCTCACTGTGTGGCCAAGACTGCATTCAGACTCGTGTATGTAGCTGAGATTGCCCTCTAGCTCTTGATTTTCCTGTCTCATCCTCCCCTAGTGCTGGGTTTACAGATTTGTGTCAGATATCATATTATTGAAATTCTTTGGATTTCTCCTTGTGCATCGCTGCTGTTCTTTCTCTGATTCTTTTCTCTTCACTGTCCTTTGGTTCCTTAGAACTGCATGTACTTCCTGATTTACCAGTTACCTCTGGGAGATGCACCTCTGCAGCTCTAACTTTTCTCCAAGAGATGCTAATACTAGCCACATATTGTGTTCACCCCTACCCCAGAGGAATTATTTGTGTCACTTCCAAAGAAAAGCTTGGAACACCCATGCACCTTCTTGTGTTCTCTCGTTTTGCCAGGAGACATTTCCCCCATTAATGTTTTGCCTGTATGTATGTCTGTGAGAGGATGTTGGATCTTCTGGAACTGGAGTTACATACAATTGTGAGTTGTCATGTGGGTGCTGGGAATTGAACTCAGGACCTCTGGAAGAGCAGCCAGTGCTCTTAACTAGTGAGCCACCTCTCCAGCCTGCCAGGAGACACATTTTTTTTCATTATCTATTGTCTCATAGCTACCCCTTAATAATTTTAAAATAGTTAAGCAACTTTTGTTTTCTCCCGTGGTTTTGTGAGTTCACAGCTCATGGGGCATTGTCTGATTTTGCTTTGAGTTTTCTTCACATGGCTTCTCTGGAAGAATAGTGTTCTGCTAGGATTTGGAAAACAAAAGAGCAAAAACTTCTAGGTCTTTCTAAGTCTTTACTTGGAGACAACACATTTCTGTTGGTAAAAGCAGTCATACATAGGTCTGCTGAGTCGTAAAAAGAGGAAAAAGTGAGTGTCAATGAGAGGAGGGGTGGCAGTGGCAGTCTCCACTGTGTTTCTGTTGATGCTGATTTCATCATTTAGAGTCTCATCAGAAGCCGAAAGAGCTGCTGGCTACACATGGCATCATATGAATGAGAAATATGTCTGCTGTTTTAACTCACAGATATTTGGGGTTGTGCTGATCACAAACTGGTAAGAAATAGGGCATTGACATATATGACATGCTATGTGTTAGTGGTTGGGTGTTAGGTAGCAGCCAGTGCTTGCATTTCCACCACACTACTTAATAAAGATTTCTTAAATAAAATTGAGAGACTGTTTCTTATAATCCTCTCCTATCTTAAGGGAAACATTTATTGTTGACAATTCCTGGCATATGGAGAAGAAAAGTTGATCCTCTACTCCAGGCTGCCAGTGAATTTCCAGCTGTGTGAGCCTGGTACTTGCACAACCCATCCTCTTCCTCTCCTTTCTCCCTATCTTGGAAGGCAGAAACTTCTATTTCTTTTTCAGTTACCTCATATCTCAAGTTTATAGGGGACTCCCCTGTAATTTTACCAGGATTCCTGGAAGAAGGGGAGCTTTCTGAATTGGGAGCTAAGTTCACTTCTAGAGACCAACAAGACCAGATGTTTGAACTTTAATTCACAGTGGTCAGAGAGTTCAACGTTGGACAGGATGGTTTTGGACTTTAACACAAGTTGGCACTGATTACTTTGAGCTGTAATTTAGAATAAAGCAATTTGATCTCTAATTTCTTCCTGAAAACGTTATATTAAGAGAGGCGTAAAATAAAATTGGGGACAAATTTTGACAGTTACCAAAGTCCTGAATTTTTTTTTCTAGAATGATTATTATGAACAAGCTAGAAGGATGAGATTTGAGATGGTAATAGAACAGGTTATGAACTGAAGCTCTGGACAAAAGCTGATTAATTGAGGTACTGTACTGACCCATTCAGGGTCTCCTCAGGTTGGAGGACTTACACATCATTGGTACCAGAAGCTCCTACAAAAAGGTAAAGTATTATAAAAGTGGGAACAGGGCTATCTCAGTTGACTGCTGACTTCTCCAAGTGAATAAACATATCCCAAGTTGATCTCATTGGATAAACTAGAAGGGTAAGGCAATGAATGGTCACTTCTTTTTGATATACTGCCTGAAATAATTTTTTAAAGACAGGTCTCATAGCCCAGACTGGTGTTGAATTTACAGTCTTCCTGTCATAATTTCTGACACAATGGGATTTCAGGCTGTACACCACCATGCCTGGCTCTCACAAGTACATTATAAATTGATATGTGAAATGTCTTTGTCCTAAGTCTGGGAAAAGTAAAAGTCTTTGGTATAATATAAACAAATATTTTAAAATTAAAGATGGTTATCGAGCCAGGTCCACCACTGTAATTTTAGCATTTGTGAGGCAGAGGCAGGAAGACTATGAGGTCACTGAGTTTAAGACCAGCCTGGGCTACATGAGGCTCTGTCTAAAAAAAAAAAAAAAAAAACAAACCAAAAACCAAAAACCAAAAAAACCCAAACAAGAAGGGTTATTGTCTTAAATACTTTTCTGTATCTGTGATGAAGAAACATGACCAAGGCAACTTCTTGGAGGGTTTATTTGGGCTTACAGTTCCCTTGAGGGATAGGGTCAATTACTGTTGTGGCCTGGAGCATGGTAGCAAGCAGCCAGGTAGGCATGGTGCTGGAGCAGCAGTTGATAGTTCACTTCCTGATCCACAAACAAAAAATAGTAGGAATGGTAAGAGGCGTGGGAAACTTCAAAACCTACCCTGGTGATACACCAAACCACCACAGGCACTTACAATTGCACTTGATCAAATATAAACCCTGTCGAAGTTTAATACCACCCTCCTTGTCATAAACATTGCTTTTTGATTTCCCCCAAAGGATTTTCCCAACTTGAATGTATCAATTTCTTTTGATTGGGTTATCATTACAGTTGTTAGTGTATGAAGTGCAATTTGACAATTTCCAAAGAGAATTTTACTGGAAGTCTTTCTGTGATTAAAAGTTCTCATAATCCCAATTCAGATTTTATATCTATATCTGTATCTATATATCTCAAGACATGCTTTGTCTGTGGCTCCCTGGCTGTTCTGGAACTCTGTAGACCATGCTGTCTTTGAACTCAAAGATATCCACCTGCCTCTGCCTCCACAGTTCTGGGATTACAAGCATGGGCCACCACCACTCAGCTGACAAACATAATTTTTGCTAGAATATTGTTGGAATGATCTTTTTATGCACTGTGTAAAAATTGTCTTTATATTATTCAAATGCTGATTTTGTACCAGCAGGACAAACTTTGCTATTGTTATTCTTTTATAAACATACACTTCTGTCATCTTCCCATTGGTTCCATAAAAAGTTGAATGGCCTAAAGCAAAGGCAGGGGAGATAGGTGGGACTTCTGGCCAGAGATACGAACTCTGGGAAACAGGTGTGGGAAGAATTGCCACCAAACACCAGGGGAAGAAACAAGTGCCAGGAACAAGAAGAGGTAACAGGTCACATGGCAGAATGTAGATTAATATAAAGGTTAGTTTAAGGTAAGAGCGAGTTGGGAACCACCTGAAGCTATGGCTAAAGTTTAATAATAAATATTTTAAATGTCTTGATGTTACTACTTGGGAGCTAGTGGTCCAAAGAAAGCCTTGTTTTAGAATAGAAAATACGAACCTATTGATGGGCAGTTCAGGACTTTAAAGTGAATAAATGATTCTTACTAAATGCATTATTTACAATAGAAAGCTCATGGCATAAGTGGTAGAGATGAGTAATAAGGTAATAAGTGGCTGTCCTAGTTATTTTCTGTTGTGATAATTTTTCCTAAGCCAACTTGGGGAGGAAAAGATTTATTTGGCTTACACATCCCGATAAGCCCATTATTGAGAGAAGTCAGGGCAAGAATCATGGAGGACAGTCGTTTTTTAGCTTCTTCCCTGAATCGCTCAGCTTTCTCATACCTTTCAGGATGATGGCACCACCCATAATGGGTTGAGTCCGTCCACACCAATCAACAATCAAGAAATGCCTACAGACCATTTTGATAGAGGCATTTCCTCGGTGGAAGTGACTAGTCTGTTTCAAGTTAACAAAAACTAACCACAGTGAGTAACAAAGTTAAAACAGTTTTGTTTGGGTTAAAAAAATGAATGTAGATTTAAGGAATTCAGTAATTATGTTTTGAAACATCGTCTGGCTATGTATATGTAGCCCAGACTGGCTTTGAAGTGTTAATCTTCCTGCCAGATGTGCAACACCATACCTAGACGCAGTCATATTTTGTCAGAAGTCTTTCTCCTGTAGTTCAAGGTAGTATGTTTTACAAAACATTAACTTTCATGCCTTTTCATCAACACTGATGTATTGAGATGGAAATATTTGATTATTTTTACATTCTTTCACATCATACAGAGTAGGCAGCTGAGACCAGGGAAACGGGACTTGGCCTTGGGATCTTCCTCAATAGCGAGCATGTGTGCCCTGCTGAAGATTAGTAATTCCCAGAATGTTGTTCACAATCCTACATGCTCAAACTCTGCGGTAGTATGTGGATCATGACACTGGCTGTATGTTTGCTGTTTGGATGAAAGAGGGCCTTCTTCCATCTTTCCTTTTGTTCCTTCATGTACATTTTTATGCACATTCTGTGACATCATCAGGAAATAGTAAAGTAAATGGCATTAGACAACATACAACCCCTGTCTTCTCCACAGCATATAATAATTCAAATGACTACAATGCAGATCAGAATTTTCCATTTCTTGAACAGTACTTTCCTCTTAATAAAAACCCATAAAAAGTAAGGATACAAGCTTATCATGTTGTGTAGCTGTTTCTTCCAAGCATTCCCTCCAGGAGGATATATGTTCATAAGATCCAGGATGGAAAACTTACAAGGCTCAGGAAGCTCCTGGAAGTTACAGGATTTATCCAGCTCCTTCCTGAGGTTACAAAAGGAGTAAATGATTGTTGTGGATTGAAGACTCTTGCAGCTAAGATGCCTACAAGTTAGGTGAGGAGCTACCAGGATGTAGCTTTTCTAAAGTTCTTTTATACATGAAAATATGTTTAATACTGTCTTTTGTCTCTAGTATTTTATGTGTATTTCTTAGATTTACATATAGAGAGATGTGTGGTTTATTTTCAGTGTTATTTTCCAAGGGACTGTTAATGGATACATACAACCTGAAGAGTTAGTTTAGAGCAAAGAAAGTCACTCTGTGGTTTTAAGCATTTCTTCAAGATTCATTGTGGCCAAGGTTTCAAAAAGATGAATGAGTGTAAGATTGGCTGGAGGGCTGGAGAGATGGCATGGTTAAGAGTACTTGCTGCTCTGGCAAAGGATGTAGTTCCATTCTCAGTTCTTATGGAGAGCAGATCACAACTGCCTGTAACTTAAGCTCCAGAGTATCTGACATCCTTTCCTGGCCCCTGTGACCCTCCATGTGCATGCAGTCCTCATGCACATAAAGTGTATATGAGTTGACTCTAAGACAGGCTCACTGCTCAGGTTCTTCTCATATAATATGCTGCCTGCCTGGCTAAGCCATCCTGAAACAAAATATGGCCATCATATGAAAAAAAAGCCATAAGGCTTTGTAAAGAAGTGATTTGGCAGAACTTATATGTTTGTGGATATCTAATACTTAATTATTGAAAATACATTATTCTCTCATACAGTATATCCCAATTGTAGTTTCCCCTCCCTTTATTTATTCTAGTTCCCCCCACCAGATCCACTCCCTTTCTGTCTCTCATTAAAAAAAAAAAAAAACAAACAAACAAACAAAAAACAAAAAACCCCCAAGAAACAAACAATCAAACAAACAAAAAACAGGCCTCTTAGAGATAACAACCAAACATGACAAAATCAAATATATAAGATGAAGCAAAACCTATCATATCAAAGTTGGCCACTGCAATCCAACAGGAGTCCCAAGAGTCAGAGATCCACTTGTTCTCACAGTGTGAATCTAATACTTTAAGGAAGTGGCTACTTTCAAAGTTTGTTTTATAAACACCCAGGTCTTTATAAAATAAGCATTTTTATTAGAACAAAAACAAAACAAAACACCAACCAACAAACCAAGCAAACAAACAAAAGCTAAGAGCCATAGTTTTGGCAAAAGAAGCTGCTTTTAGAACACTCTTGAACAAATTGTCACGCACTGGCAGAAATTCTGAGTGGGTTTACCTTGTCTTCACGACAAGGTTTTAGAATTTTTTTTGGTTACAGTTTGGATTATAGTTTGGTTCCATATTTCAACTTGGTCCCTAGAGAGTAGTACCATTTTGGGGGATTGTGGAACCTTTAAGAGATGGTGTGGAGCTGAAGGGAAAGTGGGTTGCTGGGGGGACAAGCCTTCAAGTTTATAGCTTAACCTCATTTCCTATCCCATCTCTATTTCCTGATCTGCCTATGTGTGAACAAACAGCATCCCCCATCCCCCTCCTGATGACATGGCTACAAATGTTCCTGCTCCCATGCCGACCCTGCCAACAGGGACTGTGTCCCCTCAAACTATGAGACAAGGTGTTCTTTCCTCTCTTTAGTTTTTTTTTTTTTTTTTTTTTTTTTTTTTTTAAGCCAGGTATGGTGTCACAGTGACAATAAAAGCAGCTGTACAAACATCGAGTCTTAGTGGTCTCCAGGATGTTAGATCTGACTGATGAGTTCCCATCTGTTGCTGCCACTCCAGTAGAAGAACCCTTCAGGACTTTCCATTTGAATCCTGGCAACACCCTCCTGTCTGGCCCTTCAGTTTCACCCTTGTAAATTCATTCTCCATCATTAGCTCTTTAACAACCTAGGTCAGACTCTATCGCCTCCTGCTTTTGATTGGTTTGCATCTCTCCCTTCGAGTGGAATAAATCCAAACTCCTTATCATAACCTACAACATCTGTCTTGTACTTTCTCTCTTGTTGCTCTCAAACTCCTCTCTTTGGACACTCAAGTCCCATTCCTATCCCACGGACTTTGCACATGTTCTTTTGTAGCCCTGGAGTCTCTACCCTAGTGTTCTCATGGCTAACTTGATCTGAGTCTCAAGTCTCAGCAGGAATACCACTTCTCAGAGACTCCCTTTCCTTATGTCTAAGGAACTCACAGCTCTGCTCTGTTTACTTTGTTTTGTTGTGCTTATTTATCTTTGTAACAGGTAACTTGTAACTTGAAGTTTTCTCCACGTTTCTCATTTGTCTCTCCATTAGTTCTCAGCAGTTTGTGATTATCTTTTTTGTTCCCTGCCCTATGCTCAAAGCTTAGAACAAAGGTTGACATTCAGGGGAATTATTAAGTATTGGCTGAATTAATGAATCCAGGTCCTGATGCACCCACAAAAGGCTTCTCAAGAGAGCATTACACGAGTAATTTGCCATAGCTCAGAATTGTGGCCTTTGTTTCTGAGCAGTCAAGAGTCTGCTTTTGCCTGTGTGTGGAAGTTGGTTTTCTCCAGGGCAGAACTTAAGTGAACCAAGGTACTTGACTGACATATAAAATCCCTATGCTAATCTCTCAGTTTTCAGTAAGCAGTATTTCAAGTGAACCCCAACTGGCAGTGGTAAGATCTGTTGGAAAATTTCTGTCTATGGGCTGACATACATAGGACAAGAAATTAAATCAATGCTTTTTGCAAAATATGAAACAACTGGAGGATTAGGTGGCTTGTGTGTTTAAAAGCATGAATATACTTAATACTATTTATGCATCCCTAGCTGTTGTGTGTTCTGTGAGGGGTACTGAAGAATCAACAAGGAATAATATCAATTACCAGCCTTTGAGGGTTTGTCATCTAGTTGTGTGTCAAACTTTTTTTCTAAAAGTTCTGTAGCATTTCCTTTAGACTTACAAGTCTAATGGAAGAATTCATTTTGAATCATGGTATCAGATTTCTCTCTCTCTCTCTCTCTCTGTCTCTCTCTCTGTCTCTCTCTGTGTGTGTGTGTGTAGAGGGTATTTAGAGACAGGGCTTCTCTGTGGAGCCTTGGCTGTCCTGGAAGTCACTCTGTAGACCAGGCTGCCCTTGTACTCAAGATCCTCCTGCCTCTGCCTCTCGCGTGCTCTGTTTAAAGGTGTGCTGAGCTTAAAGGTGTGTCCCACCACTGCCCAGCCATGGAGTCAGATTTCAAGCAGACTCTATTAGCCCTTTGATAAAGGAGAATGTGGCAGAAATACATGATGGGGCAGAGATACTCGAATCCCGGCAGCCAGGAAGCAGAGACACAGAGGAAGGAGTTGGGAACAAGATAGCCTCTCCCTAGGCACCTAAAGTTTCCATTGTTAACTACCAGTCATTGAACACACGAGACTATAGAGGACATTTTATCCCCATAGCAGGTGAGAGGCAGACAGTTAAGTCAGTTTCAGAAATTGTATGGCAGGGCTCAATGGGGTCACTGAGGAATGGGATTGTAGGTCAGTAGTAGAAAACTTTCCTAGCTCCTCCCACCCCTCCCACCTCCACCCCTGCCTCCCACCTCCTCCACCCCACGATTCAGTTCAGTACTAGGAGTGGGAGGCACTGGACTGAGCTTGAGGAATTCAGGTAAACATTGCAGGAAGTAAATGTTTTAGCTGATGGAGGAGCTAGCTAGGATTGAAGCCAAGCTGGGGCAGGGAAGGGAGCCGTGGGCGGATGCAGCTGGAGTGGAGGTCCAGAACAAGACGGGACTGCTGTCTAATAACTGTAAGACGTTCCATGATACTGGAGTGAAAAAAAATTAGGTTGTGGTTGTGTGCGGCGACTGGGCTCCAGATAGTGCTCATGGATATTGGTTTGGACTTTGTTCCCGTAAAGTGCAAGGGAGCTGGCTCCTGTAGGCTTTCCTTAGGGTGGGGAGGCAGAGTTCATCCTGCAGCTTGCCAGATCACAGCCAACACTTGGCATTCCTTCTGTGGACTTTCCCTAAACATCTGCGTAATGCTCATACTCCTTCTGAACACAAGACCGCACCTTTAGCAATGCCCAGCCTTAGTGCCTGCTGCTCTTGAGCAGCACTTGATGTTTCCGCACCGGTGACTGCTTGGTGGCACTGTATCTTATTTTCTTCCAAAAGACGATTGGTGTGTGCTCTCCTGACCCTCCCACCCTAATCTGCCCCCACTCCAGGCTCTCTCCTCCTCACCTCCCCAGCTTCCCCATTCACTTTCATCTTACTGTTTTTATTTGTTGTCCTGCCTTGTCTTTCTGAGGAGGTGAGCTTAAAGCCTGAATCAGTGTGCCCTACTTGGATTATCCTTTGAAATGACAAAATAGTGCATGCATTTTTTTGTAATAAGCCAGGAAACACAGAAATGTGGAAAGAAAAAGTTAAAACTTGGCCTGGAAAGCTGGCTTAGTGGCTAAGAGCATTTACTGCTCTTGCAGAGGACCCAGGTTTGGTGCTAAGCACCAGCAGCAGCCCCATACAGTTGCTTGTAACTACGGCTGGGTTGTCTCCTTTGAACTCCATGGGCACCTATGAGTACCCGGTACACATAAATTTATTCAGGCACTCCCCCATAAATAAAATTATAAATAGATCTTATCTGAAAAGTTAAAGCTTTATATTTCTTATTGAGCAGACATACACATTATGCTGTTAAAAATGTAAATGTAGAATATATTTTACAAAAATTGAGCCTTGCTATTCAATTTGAGTTGTGCCTGACATCCCAATAGAGCACTCTACACATTGTCTTAGCACCCGTTGGAAGCCAGGCCCCATATTTTATCTAATATATGACTTCCATATACAGTGGGTATTATGGTCCCTAGTTGATAGACAAGGAACGGAGATGTGATGAACTTCCATAGTGATTGTGGGAGCAGCAATTTGAACATGGTCTCTGGCCCCTGAGACCAAAGTGCTGCCTTTGCCTTTTGTTGTCTCCCAAATAATACTTCTACTTAAAAAAAAAAAAAAAAAAAAGTACCCAGTGCCGGGCAGTGATGGCATACACATTTAATCCCAGCACTCAGGAAACAGAGGTAGACGGATCTCTGTGAGTTCGAGGCTAGCCTGGTCTACAAAGTGAGGCCAGGCCAGGCAAGGCTACACACAGAGAAACCCTGTCTGGAAAAAAGGGAAAAAAGTACCCAGTATTTATATGGGTGCCAGAATTTATTCATTCTTTTCCCCTACTTATGAATGTTGTCAGGATTGGCAGCTAGCATCTTTATCTGCTGAGCCATCTCACTGACCTATTGGCATTATTTTTTATTATCTATTTTAATGGGGTTTCTTATGCCTCTTTCTCCCTGCTCCATGCCAATCTCTTCCAACACTAGGTAGGAGAGAAAGAAGATTAGTGGGGAGAGAAGGCGAGAGTTCTCTTTAGCTCCTTTTGGCTGGTTGAGGTCATTGGGTTCTTTGGAGCAATACCAATCTCAGTTGTCATGATAGCCAGCAGCCCAGGAAATGGCAAATGAACCAGAAGCCTTCTTCCTCCTCCACCATTTTCTCAAAGCTTTCTTTAAGTGCCCTGCCCCCACCCTGAACATCTTTCTCAGAGCGTTCTTTGAATTGTCCTCTGAAACATTCTCCTTTCTCTCTCTCTGGGCTCTGATATTTATACCTTCTCAGAGTCCTCAGAATTCTACTAACTGCACCTGGCAAAGACCACCCCCTTCTCCTAACTGCAATTATCAGCTGTGGGCAAACTAAAAGCAGCCACATAATTCCACAGTTGGGATTAAAACAAAAACATGACATAACTGGGTTTTTTAAGAAACTAAAACTTCCCCTACACTGACCCTATCAATGACTTTTAAATTTTTACTCATTTTTTTGTGTTAGGACAGAGGAAACCTCTTGGGAGTTGGTTCTCTCCTTTTACGGTGGTTTCAGGGATCTGACTGAAGTTGCCAGGTGTATGCATCAAGAACTTATTACCTACTCAGCCATCTGTGCTAGTCAGCTTTAATTGTCCGCTTGACACTGCCTGGCATCACCCAGGAAGACAGTCTTAGTGAGAAATTCTCTAGATAAGCTTGGCCTTTGGGCACTTCTGAGGGGAATTGTCTTGGTTGTTAATTGATGAAAGAATCAGCCCACTGTGGGCAGTGACATTCTCTAGGTCCTGGACTGTAAGAGTGGGGAAGCAGAGCGGAGCGCAGCATGCAAGCAAGTGAAGATACATTTCTTTCTTTCTGCTCTTGACTGTGGGTGTGACGTGACGTGAGTTTCTGCCTTGCCTTCCTTGAAACGATGGGTTGTAATTTGGAGTTGTAAGCCAAATAAACCTTTCCTTCCCCGTGTTGGGTTTTTTCAGGGTACTTTATCACAGGAATAAAAGTAAAACTAGGATACCATCTCACTATCACAGGCCTAAGGCACACTTATTTTTATTAGAAGTGGCCAAGTCACGGTCTAAGCATTCTATGTCCTTCCCAAGAGCTTGTTTGGACATGCTAGCAGGGCAGTACAGCCACTTGGCTGACGGATGGTCCTTTTCTCTCTGGTCATCTACATCCTCCCAGCACGAGAGCAGACATTACAACATCATTCTTACAGTGTTCCCAAGCAGTATGAGGCAGGGATTTTTTTCTGTCTTCTCTTGTCTTCCATGGTTTTTGGTATTTTGGTGTTCTTTCTTTTCCCTCGCCCAGCAGGTGACCAGTAGAAATCGTGTTTTTCCTGACTACTGATGAGGTTGAGGCTTCCTGTTTTGGGGTGTCTGAATTTCTTATTCCATCTGTGAAAAAAACTGGGTCACATTTATAACCCCTAGTACTGGGGATAGAAAGGTGAATATCGGAGGAGCTTGGCCTTGCCAGCCAGCCTAGGTGAAAAATAAAAAATAAAAAAAACTACAGGTTCAGTAAGAGATCCTGTTTCAAGACAGAGAAAGAGTGATAGAGCAGACAGTGGCATTTCCACACACCTCACGGTTGCATGCAACCACAGATATACTGTACTGCATACTCACACATGGGGACTGCTGGAGGAGGGACAGGGAGAGAGGGGGTGAGGGAAAGAGGGAGAGAGGGGGAAGGGAAGGGACAGAGAGGGTGGTGGGAGGGAGTTGTTTAATTTTTATGAGGCAGATATGTCAGTCTTTTGCTGAACTTGAAGCTTTGGGCATCTCTCTTCATTAAGGACTGGGGTGGCTGACCTGAACTCCCAGCAGAGTGCTTAAGAGGCTTTGCTTCTGTCTTGGGCTTTTTGGACCTGGTGTCTAGTCTCCTGGGGCATCTCTTCTTCCACGGGAGTTGTTAATTACATCCCACTAGACTAAATCAAAGCCTGCCTTGAAGCCATGGTCTTGAAGCCATTTGTCACTTAAAGTGCACTGTCATGTTTGTGTCCTCTTCCTTCTGGCTTGAAGATCATTCAACCTGCTCCTTTTATTTTGTGGTGTGCCTTCTGAACCATCTTTAGGCTTGAAGTCTGTGAGCATTTTCAAGATGATTCAGAAAGAGACTTTGTCCTTGGTACAAGATTTTTGGATATTGGTGATGGGTTGCTGAGGGGGAGGCTGTGGGTTGGCGAATGAGTGACTCTGTCTTTGATTACAACAGAGACCACTCCCATAAAGCTGGAGTGACAAGAGTACTGCTCTGAGCACAATTTTTAACAGTTCAGGAGAAGCCTGTAGGAGTTAATTTAGATATATCTTTCTTTTTGGGCATATTTCAAGAATGTTTTTAATGAGGTCAAGTCTTCACAAATTACCTTGGTATCCCTTTTGGCAAAACAAACTCTTTTCATTTGCTGTCTGGCCAATAAAAGAAGGATACAATTTGTTGGCCATAATTACTGGTATCCTTTACAGAATCTCTGGAATGGACTGCCAAGTTCATTACTGAGATGAGAAACTCTTAGTGGAAATTAAATTTGGGGCCATTTTATTTCAGCCATGGCTCAGGACCAAGATACTAACAGAGGGATATGCAGTTTAGAGATGAGCCTGTAGGTCGAATCTAGCCTGTATTTCAGAGGATGCTTTTAAATATCTGTTTTTAGTTGACAAATGATAATGATATATATGACTTTATATACACACATATATATAGTACAATATGATGAGGTATTCACACATCATAAAATGACTATATCATACCAAGTACCATATCCACAACTTCATATACATTTATATAACGGGAATACTTTAAAGTCCATTCTTTTATAAATTTCGAAACACACACTATGGTTAATAATGGATAATATTCATTGTTCACTCCATTTCTTTTTCTTTCTTTCTTTTTTTTGTTTTTTGTTTGTTTGTTTGTTTGTTTTGTTTTTTGAGACAGGGTTTCTCTGTGTAGCCTTGGCTGTCCTGGACTAGCTTTGTAGACCAGGCTGGCCTCGAACTCAGTGATCCACCTGCCTCTGCCTCCTGAGTGCTGGGATTAAAGGCGTGCGCCACCATGCCTGGCCTCACTCCATTTCTTGATTGAGACAATATTCACATATAATAAATTTCAAAACCTTTTTCTTCCTGTCTAGCAGTAAGTATACCTGTGACCAACATCTCCCCACTCCAGCCTCTGGTAGCCACTCACCCACTCTTGGGTTCTGTTCAGTCTGTAAGTCATTCTCTTTAGGTTCCACACATATGTGAGACTGTGCAGTGCCCCCCACTCACCACTCTGTTTCTGTTTTTTGACTCATTTTGCCTGTCTTCCAGATTCATTCATTTTGCCCCCAATAGCAGAACTTCTATTTTGTGGCCAATAGTATTTTGTTATATATATATGTTTCTCTTTTAAAACAAGATTTATTTATTTATGTATGTATATAGTACTCTGCCTGTATATGTGCCTGCATCCCAAAGAGGACACCAGATCACATTATAGGTGGCTATGAGCCATCATTTGGTTGCTGGGAATTGAACTTAGGACCTTTGGAAGAGCAGCCAGTGCTCTCAACCTCTGAGCCATCTCTCCAGCCCCATACCACAGTTTCTTATCTATTCATCCCGCCATAGAACTTAGGTTGAGTCCATTTCTTATTTGCTGTGATATTGCTGGAATGAATGCAAGAATGCAGACAACTCTTCAACATACTGATTTCATCTGCTTTAGACAGACCTAGAAGTAGAATTGCTGGATCATATAGTATTCCTGTTTTTATTTATTTTTATATAACTATTTATTGGTTCTTTGTGAATTTCATGTCATGCACCCCAATCCCATTCATTTCCCTGTCCCTTCGTACCCATCCTGTGCCCTTGCAACCTCCCTCCCAAAACAGAAAAAACAAAAAAACAAAACAAACAAACAAACAAACAAACAAAAAACCAACTCATTGTGGAAGCTGTAGTGTGTCACAGTGTTTCCCACAGTATTCGCTTTTGTCCACACATCTTTACTTGCAAATGTTTCTTGCAATGAGTCATCAGTCTGTTTTGAGGCCTCTGGCTTCTGCTACTCTGTCAATACTGGAGCCTCACTGGGACTCCTCTCAGATATCCTGTGTTGTTGCCCTGTGTCATAAAGATCCTGCAGCTTTGAAACTGCTAGACTGGCCTTTTCATGAGCTCCAGCAGTTCATAGATGCGGTCAGTATTGGGATGGGCCAACTCAAAGCCCCGGATCTGGGCCTGGGTGGTAACTGAGTTGGTCAGCCTGCCAGCTCTCCTGTACCCACACCACCAGGGCAGGCTCTCCAGCACTGCCCTGGTTAGCTCATCCAATGCCACAGCCTGCAAGGGGCACAGACAGATCTCCTGCTTTTGTGCCCTTGGGGCTTGCTGAATCGAAATCACCACAACAAGGTCAGCTCTACTGTGCCGCCCAGGTAAGGTGCAGGGCCTGCTTTCCTGCGTATCGTGGCTGATGAGGGTCGGGGACAGCTCTCCTGCTATTATGACCTCAGGACCAGCTCTTCCGCCTGCCATAGGTGTCGAGGGGCTGGTGGAGAGAGGGCATCTCTCCTTCCCCCATGCCACCACAGCAGACAAGTTTTGGAGCCTGTTCCCCCCCTGCTCACACTCCTGGGCTCTCCTGCACCACTACTCCCAGGGTCAGTTCTTCTTGTTGGATTTCAAACTTAATGTGTTTAAGAGATGTTACGGGAGACTCTTGAGCTAGTCTTTCAGAGAAGACTGAGGAAGGTATCACCCTTCAAACTGTCAAAGAGAAAGGTGTGAATGAACCCAAAGACAGAATCCACCTTCTTGAGGGAGAGTGACAAGTTTCCACTCATCATACCCCTATAAAGCCTAAGATGATCTGTCCTCCTCTGAAAGTAGCTATTTCATCCACATATTGTAGCACATAGCTGTGATTCCAGTAAACAGGAGGCAGAGGCAAGACGACTAAGAATTCACGGCCAGCATGAGGGTTAGGATGAGAAAGAATTAAGGGGAGTAGTTGAGGTGAATTTGATCAAGATATATTACGTGAAATTCTCACATCATTAATAAAAATATTTTTTAAAATATAAAAAGATAGATAGTTTTTATTTTAATTTTTATTTATGTATATGTGTGAGTATCTGTGTTGGAGGTGGCCACAGAAGCCAGAAGAGAATGTTTGGCTCCCCTGGAACTAGAGTTACAGGTAGCTGTAAGGTAGCTGATGTGGTTACTGGGAACTGAACTTGGGTCCTCTAGAAGGACAAGAAATACTCCTAACTGCCGAGTCATCCCTGCAGCTCATAAATAAGATTTTGGGCAGGGGTCTGGGAAGGGAGGGAGGAGGTGGCAGCCTCAGGCAGATGCTGCTCTTGGCATAGATTGCAGTCGATTAGGCATTGGTTCTCAGATTCAAGTTATAAGTGAGAGTTCAGGTAAGTGAGGCCGACATTGCTGCTTTGAACACCTTGGAAGGGGAAAATGGATTTATCAGGGGGGAAAAAAGAAGAGCTTGCTAGGAGTCAAAGAAAATAATAAAAGGTCCAGCACCAGGCCTCTTTCTCCTCCCAAACGCAAGGGCCGCTCTGACGAGAAGTTCAAGGGTCACTCTAAAGATAAAGGGGCCACTTAAGAATCAAGTGAGAAGGATCGTGGCAGGGATGAGACTCGGAAAAGATGCAGTGCTTCAAGTGAACGCAGCAGCACCAGCTCTTGGTCCAGCTCGGCCTCCAGCACCAGCACAGGCTCAAGCAGTGGCTCCAGCTGGTCCTCTGCATCCAGCTGCTCAGGTCGTTCTAGCACCTCTCGAAGCTCTAGTTCCAGCAGCTCCTCCGGCTCCCTAAACCCATCTCTGCGTAGGCATGACAACAGGAGGTGTTCTCGCTCCAAACCCAAGCCACTTAAAAGAGATGAGAAGGAGAGGAAAAGGCGGAGCCCCTTCACCTAAATCCACCAAAGTGCACATTGGGAGGCTCACCAGGAATGTGACCAAGGATCATATCATGGAAATATTTTCTACTGATGGGAAAATTAAGATGATTGACATGCCTGTAGAGAGGATGCGCCCTAATCTGTCCAACGGCTATGCGTATGTGGAATGCGAGAATCCAGATGAAGCGGAGAAGGCGCTGAAGCACATGGAAGGTGGACAAATTGATAGCCAAGAGATCGCTGCAACTGCTGTGTTGGCACCCTGGCCTCGGCCACCCAACTCGGCGATTCAGCCTACCAAGGAGAATGCTCCCGCTGCCTTCCATGTAGCACAGGCCACCCCCCCCCCGCCCCCACGGATGAGGAGGAGGTCTCACTCGCCAAGGTGCAGGTCCCCTGAGCCTGGGAGGTCTTGATCTCCTAGATGGCCGCCAGCACCAGAGCCACATCAGTTCCAGCTCTTCTCGATAAGCAGGGACGTTGATGCGTACCTCTGTAGCTTATGTTTCTGGGCTCAGTTTTATTCTTTCTCTAGCCAAAGAGGATTTGTAGAGAAGGATCCCAGGTTAGGCTTTGAAGAGAGCAGTTGAGATATTTCCTCTGTGGGGGTTACTGGCTGCAGAGGTACTGTTGACTCAGGACTGTGCCCATAGAGGTACCCTGTAGTTTTCTGGCTAGAAAATTCACCCCGTCCAGTACTTGAGAGCCTGTTTGGTAGCAGAGCCAACTGGGACAAATAAGCCTCCATATGGCAGCACACCATTTTCCACAGATGACCTAGAAACTGGTCAGATAACCCGGTCACACACCCTTGCTGTTGCTGTGTTGCATGTGTGGCAAGGACCAAGCTGCTATTTGTTAGGCCTGAGTGCTCTTCAACTTCTAGGGTTTTTTTTTAACGCCTTTGAAAGGGTCTTCATATATAGTTGTCTGTCCCTGTGTCTCTGTGTCTCTGGGTGAGCCACTTCTACAGGGTCCTCATGGAGCCTTCTCTCTCCCCATTATCACCTGCCATTCATGGTGATGTTGCAGGCTAACCTTGGCAGTGTGTACATTACCTTTCTACTTTAAAATTTTAATTTAATTTTTTATACATAAATACAATACACTACATGCAACAAGAAGAACCATAAAACAATCAGGAATTATATAAATTAATAGTGTTTTGGTTATTTGTATTTGGCAACCTTGAAGAAAATATCTTTCCTATCTGAGTCTAAAATTCTGAATATAAATCAATATCTATCATATCTCATCTCTATCTAATTAAAACATTTAGACTTAAAAGAATCTTATCCCCTAAGCCACTAAACTTAATTGTAAAACTAAACTATCTCGTCTTCAACCCCATCAGAGACTTGAGAAGGAATAAAACTTAATTACTTCAGTAAACTGGAAGTGCAGGTTAGCAGCTTCCCAAATGAGAAGATGACAGAGACAGTTTGCTGTGTAACAGTCACCAAAAACTCTATAATGGTAGAGCATCATCTTCAGCCTTCTGGCTCAATATATCTGACAGACATATTTGTGAGGCAGGAACTATTGAGGACTTGCTTACTCTGTCTTGGCAGAGTTTGGCCACTGATTCTGCCTGTATCCAAACTTGCCCATTTTTAGGCAGAATTCTGTCTGTGACAGTAATGAGGACATTTTGCCCACTGGCTGGTTTGCTGCATTTGAAGCCATCTCCATAAGAAGGTTCTATGATGCTCATCATCTTCTTTGAGGTAGGCTGGGTGTTGCCAGGAGTTAACCTGTCTCATTGTAAGTGAATCTTTAAAATAATAAAAACATTTAAATGCCATATTCTGTATGTCTCTAAGGTTTTTGAAGACCTTATCTATTTTACTTTATCTACCTATGGAATCATATCTATCTGCTAAACCTCGGATGTATACTGTTGTGATGAAAATACACTAGTAATTGAGATGACCATGATTTGATAAACTAACAATTAATTTTTATTACTTAATTGGGTAGGTTTTTGGTTGCTCTTTTGAGCCACAAATGATTATTTTCAATGGGAGTTGGTTATAAGTTAGTATTGGTCTTATTCAGAGAGAAAACGAGGTTGGACTCAGAGATGTCTCTCTTCCTCTATCTTTCTTTCATTGGTATGGAGATAGGGGTTGGAAAGAAAGAAAGGGAAATATAGAAAGATGTAGGGATGATAGGAAAAGAGTAAATTATTGAATCTACATCTCAACTTAAGGTCTTAATTGTTACTCACAAATAAAGTTATTTTTAATTCATTGGTATAGATTTTTGTATACTGATGTAAAATAAGTTTAATTTTGACACACTGGTATGGAATTCAAATTTAAGATTATTCTTCACACACATTATATATATTTCTACTTTAATATGAGGTATTGTACCCATACAACTCAATTATAATACAGGGCTTACTTTCAAAGTGCTATTGCAGGATGTTTAGGATAATTAAGTAATACAAACTAATTGTTAGTTGATCGAATCATGGTCATGTCAATTACTAGTCTATTTTTACCACAAGAATATAGGTCCTAGGTTTAAGAGACATATATGATTCTATAGATATATAAGGTAAAATAGTTAGATAAGGTCTTCGAAAGCCTCAGAGACCTACAGAATATGGCATTTAAAGGTGGTTTTTTGTTTTGTTTTGTTTTGTTTTGTTTTTTCTGAAACAGGGTTTCTCTGTGTAGCCTTGGCTGTCCTGGACTCTCTTTGTATAGCAGGCTGGCTTTGAGCTTAAAGAGATCCACCTGCCTCTGCTTCCCGAGTGCTGGGATTAAAGGCATGCACCACCACTGCCCAGCTTAAAGGTGGTTTTTTTTATTATTATTATATTAATGATTCTATGACAACAAGACAGGGTAACTCCTAGCAATACCCAGCCTTCCTCAAAGAAGATGTTGAGCATCAAAGAGCCTCCTTATGGAGAGGGCTTCAAATGTGGCAAACCCTTTTGCTTTTATTGTATAGTCAGTACTATAAAGTTTGTTTTGGGTTTTATATCTTTGTAGTATTTTAGATAAGGTTGTGTTTGTACTTGTGTAAAGAGAGTGCACTGTGTTGGATAAATTTAGGATTAAAATGCAAATTGAAAAAAAAATAGGGTTTTGACTACAGACTACTGTATTTTCAAGTTTAAATTTTGCCCTATGGCTGGAGCCCAGCTCACTCCCCTTTTGCCTTCTCTGAGTACCCCAGCCCCAGCTACCCTTCTTAAAGCCTGTCTCCACTAGTGTCTCTGCTCTCCCTCTTCTAGCCAAATTTGCTACTCATGAGACTCACTGGCACCCTAGTCTCAGGGTTGAATTGAATACCTTGACTTATTTTTACACGGGCCATGGAGCTGCGTCAGAATCGCAGCTTTCTCATGTGTGACACCTTTGAGACAGCCTGAGCTGTCCTCAGTTGGCTATATAGCTAAATATGACATGGAATCCTCCTGCGTCCACCTCCTGAGTGTTAGGATTACAGGTACTTGCCACCATGCCCAGTTTACATGGTGCTAGGAATCAAACTCAGGGCTTCGGGAACTCTCCTGTTTAAGCTATATCCTCACCCTCACCCCTACATAGCAAATTTGGATGCTAAACAAGGTTTGGCATCATATTAGGGAAACCAGCCTCTACGTAGCTCCATCAGAGGAAGGAATTTTAGTGGACCTTGTAGCTGCCTTTCACCTAGACTTTTACAAGGGCTCTTCCTCCATGTTCCAGACACAGAAAGATGGGGAGAGTTAGTTGTTCCTGGTTGCCCAGATTTGTACAGCAGAGATTTCATGTAAAGTGTGTGAAAGATGTTTGGTCTTCTCTTTCCTCACCTTCACTCTAAAACACTCCTGTGATGTCTGTGTGCTCATGTCTATGTGTAGGAGAGAGATACAGAGACACAGACCTGGCGACCATGGAAGCACTAGACAGAAGAAATATCTTTGTTCAGGCCTGCTATAAATATGGGGAGGAGGAGCCAGGCGTGGTGAAACACGCCTTTAATCCCAGTACTCCGGAGGCAGAGGCAGGTGGATCTTTCTGAGTTCTAGGCCAGTCTGCTCTACAAAGAGAGCTCCAGGCCAGCCTGGTCTACAAAGCGAGTTCCAGGACAACCAGAGGAGGTTCCGAGAGCATCTGCTGGAAGAACCTTGCTTGGCTCAGGCAGGCTCTTCTCCAAATCCAGTTTTCTTTCTCTTTTTAGTCACTAGTAAGGGGTAGGCTTCAGCCTTGTCTTGTATGCTTTCTTTCTTAACTTAGTTTAGAAACCACATAGTGATTCTATATAACATGCCATTTTCTTTGCATGTAACAACAGTTTTATTTCAATTCTTCATAACCATTTTTATTGTTTTCCTATAGCAAGATAATCAAATGAGAATTATAAATATATTGTGGCCATCTTTACTTGACAAAACACTTCTCTGGAGCTTCTCCCCCACCTATGATATTCTTTAGGCTAGTCGGAATCACACTTGTTTAGGATCCAACTTCACCCAACAGAAATATTGAGTACAAAAGATTTCTCAGTTCACTTAACAATGCAGTAAGATTTTTACATTTTACTCAGTGACCACATTACTGTTATTTCTCTAATTTAACTCAGAGCTATTGAGCATAAAGTAAAGCCTGCATATCTACTTTTAATATTATGTTGTAAAACAGGATAATTATAGTAATACTAATTACATAAAAGTGATGAGATAAATAATAAAAGTTTGGGTATGAGACTCATAAACGTTTTGATTCTGGAATCTTCCCTAGGCATCTCTTGCTTCAATTTATTTATTTGGTTTTTCAAAACAGGGTTTCTTTATGTAGCCTTGGCTGTCTTAAACACACTTTGTAGACCAGACTGGCTTCGAACTCACAGAGATCCTCCTGCTTCTGCCTCCCCAAGTGCTGGGATTACAGGCATGCACCACTGTGCCCAATTATTATTGTTTTATTTTAAATTATATGTGTGTCTAGTTGTGACTATTTGCATTTGTGTACAGAGGCCCACAGAAGTTAAAAGAGGTTGTTGGATCTCTTGAGCTGGAGTTACAGGTAGTTATGAGCTGCCCAACATGGGTGCTAGGAAGTAAACTCAGGACCTCTATAAGAGCAGTTAATACTCTTAACCATTAGGGCATCATCTCTCTAGTCCCCATTTTATTATAAGTTCTTATTCCTTGCCAGGCAGTCTGCTGGGTGTGGGGTTTTAAAGAAAAATATGCTTTGGACCTTGTCTTCGAAAGATATCTAGTCCTTGTTGAGAGCTAGCTGGTAAAGAGCCATGAGCACTTGGCATGGAGGCACACCGTAGCACTCGGCATGGAGGCACACCGCAGCACTTGGCATGGAGGCACACCACAGCACTTGGCATGGAGGCACACCGCAGCACTTGGGAGACTGAGTCAGGAAGACGGAGAGTTTGAGGCCAGCCTGGGCTACACAGTGAGTTCTAGATTAGCCTGGGCTACAGAGAAAGACTGTATCCAGAGTTGAGGCTGAGTGGAGGTGCTGGCCACAGCATTCTGCAGAAGATGATCCCAGACTCTTGTATGTAGCAAGAAGGCTTAGCATCTGAAGATCAAATATGGAATTGGGAGCACATACCCCAAAGTTGTCCTCTGACCTTCACATGAGCACGTCTCTGCCTACACACACAGACACACAGACACGCACATACACACACACACACACAGGCAGGCAGACACGCATGCATGCACACACGCATGCACCACTAATAATGAATTATAACAACAGAATTCTGGATGAGGGTTTAGAGCGTTATGACTAGACAGCAGATGGTAAAATTTTAGATTTAAAACATTTAAAAAAATTAGATATAAAGGTTAACTCAGTAATTAACTTCAACATAAAGAAGAATATCAAACTTCAAACCAAAATGCAAAACAAATTTCTTTTTTTAATCTCAACTCTTCTTTCCTTCAATGGATGGCCTGGTACTCACCTTACGGTAATGTTCTTGCCCTACCTGCCGCCGACCCCCAGGGTTGTGATGGCAGATGTGCACCACAGCAAGCAAGTGATGATGGGCAGAAGTTTAATCTGCAAAGTTGCCACGAGAGGGGCCCTGCCATCCCCTGGGAGCTCAGTGAAAACTAAAGGAAAAGATGGAAGAAAAGGAGCCATCAGATTCCCAGCTGCCCGTTCTTAGGCTTTTGGAGGAACGTGAAAGTTCAGTTTTTCCCTGCCGCCCTGGGCAGAGCACCTGCCTTTCTCACGGAGATGTCTCTGTTAAAAAGCGATAGCCCCACCTCCACCCCCCATCAAGGGGCCAGGTTTGCGTCTCAGTAGCTGACTTCTGGGCCTGAGCCCTTGGCGGGGGGGGGGGGGGGGGGGGGGCGGGGGAAGGTGTGGCCCTGGGCACCTTAGTCCTGACCCTCGGACAGTGGAGGTGCTACCATCAGAAGTTCAAGGTCATTCTTTGCTACATACTGGGTTTGAGAATGGTCTGGGCTAGTGAGACCCCCTCGTTTGCATTGTTGTTTGTTTGTTTGAAGACTCCGGAAGCAGGTACCCTTTAGCCAGCTGTGGTCACAAAGGAAAATGCCTGGCTGGGCGCAGCTGCTGGGGGATCTACAGGCAATGGATCCTGTCTGTCCACGCACAACTACAGAGCAGCAAGGCTCTGTCCTTGTGGCTTTTGGGGGGATTTCTGCCTCTGCTTTCCTCTGCCATTTCTGTTGCTTAACGATAACTGTCTTCACAGTTACAGGGCTGGACTCCAGCCTCTCCTTCTGATATCATATCCACCCCTCAGCAGGAGCCACGTTGGCCTCTCAGTGATAAGTCCCTTAAGCCAGCAGTCAGGAACCTGCTCTTCTCACTTATCAAAAATGTAGAAGACCTGAGAGGCCTGCCTGACAGGCCCCTTCAGCTGTGCACTTCTGCCCAAGTGCCGTGGTGTCTTGGGGAGAAGGTGCCCATTTCCGGAAGCCCTGGAGGTGTGAACAGAGTGGCAGAGCCAGAAGCTAGCTACCTTTAGAAGTTCCCAAGCACCTGCCTTTCTCATGGAGATGTTAAAGCTGTCTTCGTGGCCTTGTGGCTTCGGTTGTCTAAGATCCTCAACTTTCATCTCCTCCCTTCATTTTAAAGACTTATTTGGCATGTTTTACATTTTCCCAAATGCCTGGTGCTATTTTAATAAACATTTTTTATGCCATAAAGTATTTTTCCAGGCTGGGAATATAACAATATTTCCATAGTTTGAAATTGTTTCAAAGAAAGAGCCTATAAAAGAATAAAGACGCTAACGTTTTATTGAGGCATGGATGTTAATTTACATAAATGTAAATCACTACTTATGAAGTTCTTGAAATGCTAATTTTTTTCCAACTTAGTATTTTTAGTTAAATATTTCCATGTGCCTATTTGGTCACTTACTATGTTAACTTTCTGTTACTGTAACAAAATCCTTGGGGGTAAACTTAGAAAAAAAAAGGGGGCCTCAGACTGGCGATGTGACTTAGTTGGTAGAGTGCTTGCCTAGAACACACAAGGTGCTAGACTCAGTCCCCACAAGGGCCTCATAAACTAAGGTGGGGGTACAGACTGGAATCCTGGTACTCAGAAGGTAGAGGCAGGACTATCAGGATATATGGATACATATTGAGTTCACGTTCAGTTTCAGATACAAGAGACCCTGTCTCAAAACAGAGGCAGTAAACATTTTTTTTTTTCTGGAATTATAATTCATTATTTCTGTGAGTGAGATAATGTTTTTCTGACAGATGATTATGTTAGAAGATAACATCTTCACGAGCAAGAGCATTAGTAAACTGACCCAATTGCTCTTAAGAAATATATTTTTAAACAAATAGTCTTGAGTGAATAGGAGATATTTTGAGTGAATAGCAGCAAAGGCTGGTTTATCACAAGCACATTGAAACAATAACGAAGTACATTAAAACTTTACTGAAAATTCTATGGCTTGCTGTAATTTCTCTTCCTGGCCATAAATGTGAGCCTGCAAGATGGGGCTTGGGTGCAGGCCTGTGGAAGACTTTCTTCACTTGTGTGCTGTGCTTCCCACTAGCATTAGCAGTGCATGTTGCAGTTTGCTGTCCTTAACCAGTTTCAGTTTATGACCTCAGAACTTGGGCATTATAGTATCAAGACACTTTTTTAAAATTGGTGGTGATGAAGGGACTGTGATTTTACCACCTCAGGTCACAGATTTTTCACACTAAGCTGCAAGACACTGGATTGTCACCATGTGTTGGAGAGTTAGTGGATATTCATAGCCCTTCATGGACACAAATTGATTTCCTTTTAATTTTGGACAACCCAAGAAACAACAATAGTCATAACAACACCACTCATTTTGACCACTTTTTTTTTTTTTTTGGGGGGGTGGGTTTTTTTTTTTTTTTTTTTTTTTTTTTTTTTGAGACAGGGTTTCTCTGTGTAACAGCCCTGGCTGTCCTGGGCTCCCTTGAACTCACAGAGAACTGCCTGTTTCTGCTTCCTAAGTGCTGGCAGTGCCACCATGCCAAGGGTTGCTTAAACTGAGGGCTGTTTTTTGTTTGTTTGTTTTGTTTTGTTTAGATTTGACGGCTTTAGGCAGCTGGTAGAAAGAAAGAATCGAAGAGTCATAGCAGACACAGAACAACTGACTGACAACTTACTGCTTTAAGGAAGTGTCCCAAGGACCCTTGCATCTTAAGACAATGATTTTTAAACTGAACAACTGCATCTAAATGTAAGCTGCCAGGCAGTTTTAGAGGAAACCGAGTAGTAATCCAGGGCGCAGGGCTCTTCAATCACGCCACTAGGGCCAGAGTTCACAGTGCTACTAGAGTTTGGCTGCTCTTAGAAATATGTTGATATGGCGTTCAGCCAAGAAAGCAAGGGAAATGGACAAGGACATCTCTTTTCTCCCTGCCCTTTGTCTCTCCAGCAGGGCACTGCCTGGACACACTCTGCCAGGTGAGTTGTCAACACACCAACAGAATCACCTGCTCATGCAGGGTCCACCCCAGCAGAGGGGACATCTGATAACTGAGCAGAGCAGGGGCTGTGCAGCTCAGTCAGGCACTTTGGATTTTCCTTATTCCAGACCAGCAACTGCTGGACCTTTGATACAGGCTCTTATCGCTATGTGTAAAGGTGAAATATTGATCGAGCTTGAGTGGAAGAAACGGTGGTACTTCATTCTTTCTCGGCTGAAAGTTGAAAGTCTTGTCTTCCCATGCCACGGATGTCTAACTCTACCCAGCAGGCTTTCCCTCATTAAGACACTCTGTTCTAAGAAATAAATATCTACTGAACGCTAGTAAACAACAGAGCAAGCACTGGCCCCTCCTTTGCGAGTCTTGAAACAAAGCTTAGGTACTCACCAAAAAGGGCATTTATTTATTTATTTTGTCATTGTCTTGATTTGGGTTTTAGTGCTGTGAAGAGACACCGTGACCATGGCCAGTCTTGTAAAGGAAAACATTTCATTGGGGCTGGCTTACAGGTTCCGAGGGTTAGTCCATTATTATCCTGATGGGAAACATGGCAGTGTCCAGGCAGACATGCTGCTGGACAAGGAGGCGAGAGTTCTACATCTTGGTTTGCAGGCAGCAGAAGAGGACTGTGTGCCACACTGGACAAAGCTTGAACATAGGAGACCTCAAGGCCCGTCCCCGCAGTGACACATTTCCTCCAACAAGGCCACACCTCCTAATAGTGTCACCCCCTATGGTCAAGCATTCAAACACATAAAGCCTATGGGGTCCATTCCTATGCACACTACCACAGGAATGTATGTGTGTATTCATGTGTGTACAGATACACCTATCTGTGGAAGCCAGAGACCAACTGCGGGTGCCCACCATTTATTCATTTACATTTGGCATGGAGTCTCTCACTGAACCTGAAGATCCCTGATTCACCTGTCTTTGCCTCTTCAATACTGGAATTATAAGCATGTGCTACCACTCCTGGCTTTTAAAAAAATGTATTCTTGAGGCCAGCCTGGTCTATGTAGTGAGTTCTAGGACAGCCAGCGATATAGAGAAAGACCCAGCCTCAAAAAATGTATTGTTAATATTTTATGTGCATGAGTGTGGGCATGTGGGCATGTACACATTGAGGGCAGGTGCCCAAAGGGTCAGAAGCATTAAATCCCCACTGACATGGAGTTCTGGGCGATTGTGAGCCCCCCAACATGAGTGCTGGGAGCCAAACTCGGGTCTTGGAAGAGCAGCAAGTACTCTTAGCCACTGAGCCTTCACTCCAACACCTGCCCCTCAAACCTGGTTTTCTTTGGGGGTTTATGGCATCAAACTCAGGTATTTGCACTTGGAAGATAACAAGTTTGCCGAGTGAGCCATCTCGCCAGCCTAAGCAGCATATGTGGTTACGTTCTGCTTCCACTCTTTGCCATCTTCTGCTGGTTTTCAGTGAAGGCACAAGGCTGTGACTCTCTTGAATTGTCTTCTTTACTCCTCCCCCAACCATTAAATACCTCTTATATTAAATAAAGCCAAGAAATGTTAAAAATAGATCTTTGGTGAGGCTTGGGGAGACCCAGCAACCCCTGGGCCTTAGAACTGTGAGGGAGTAGTCTCAGATCCATTCTCCTAAGCACACCTGCATGCAACCCTGTGCTTTGAATCACTTCTCTGAGTTAGGCTGCAGAGTTGAATTGCATGTTCTTCCTCTGAACTGAGAGATGTAAGTAGCTATTTTATTACACAATAGTAAGAAGCTTATAAGTATTAATAGAACTTCCTTCAGGGCAGGTTCTAAGTGCTTTGAACGCCTGCTACAGAGTTCTCAGAACGTGCTCAAGGGAGGTGGTGCCTTGTTGCCAGTTTCCAATGAGAAGCTAAGTGGTGGAGAGTTTGGTGACTCTGCAGCACCATGCCATGTCTTCGTGTGTAACCATAGGACACGGCCTCCTCAAGAACAAAGAAAGCCTGGACAAATACATAGTAGCCTGGAAAGACAGGCCCTGTCTAGAATTATGGAAAGGGAGACAGGAGAAAGAACTTATTTATGTCATTAGAATTTCTTTCTTATTATATTTGTATGTTGGTGCAATTGATACTTTTTAAAATTAAAGTGGTCAGAGTCATAAGTTGGGTTTATAATTTCTACAATCATGACTACTTTAAAAAATGTCATGACTGGAAGAGGCAGACAGATTTTTGAGTTTGAGGCCAGCTTGGTCTACCAAGTGAGTTCTAGGGCAGCCAGGGCAACGCAGAGAAACCCTGTCTCAAAACACCACCACCACCACCACCACCATCTGGACATGAAACTGGGGAGGAGTTCTGCTTGTAGGGTGGTCAAGGAGGTTGGGAAGGGGAGTGAAGGTCATGATATGTTGCATACATACATGAAATTGTCAAAAGATAAATAAAAAAATTAAAGTAAGCCGGGCATGGTGATGCTCGCCTGTAATTGCAGCACTCAGGAGGCAGAGGCAGGTGGATCTCTGTGAGTTTCGAGGCCAGCCTGGTCTACAAAGCAAGTCCAGGACAGCCAAGGCTACACAGAGAAACCCTGTCTTGAAAAAAAAAAGTCAACTAGACCCTGAAAGCTCAGTTGAGAGATCACCAAGTATAAGGCCCTTATTTTTCAATTGAGGAACCTGATGCTACGTTCCTTGCTGAAGCCCAGGGAATGAGTTATTAAGGGAGCCAATCTATGGATGCTCAATTTTGAGTTCTTCGGACTACATATTTTGAAATATACCTTAAATAGAATAAATTATACATTTTTTTCCTTTGTGAAAGCTGGAGGCAGGAGATGTTGCAGAAACTGTAGAGGGGTGCTGTTTACTGACTTGCTTCTCATGGCTAGCTCAGCTTGATTTTTTTTTCTTTTTTCTACTTCCAGGGGAGTGAGGGAGACATCACCCTTAAAACCTTAGTTCCAAATTTTGTCCTGCCTACAAGAAGTGTAGGGATAAAGATGGAGCAGAGATTGAAGGGGCGGCAAACCAATGACTGGCCCAACTTGAGACCCACCCCATGAGAGAGAGCCAACCCCTGTCATTATTAATAATACTGTGCTATGCTTACAGACAGGAGCTAGCATAAGTGTCTTCTGAGAGGCTTCATCCACCAGTTTATAGAAACAGATGAAGATACCCATAGCCAAACAATAGGCTGAGCTGGGGAATGCTGTGGAAGAGTGGAGGGAAGGATAGAGGGAGCCAGAAGGGTCAAGGACACCACAAGATCTACAGAGTAAACTTACCTGGGCCCAAGGGGGACTCATAGAGACTGAACCACCAAGCAAAGAGCATTCAGGATCTGAACACCCCTTTCCTCCCCCACATATGTAGCAGATGTAGAGCAGGGTCAGCATGTGGGTCCCCCAACAATGGAAGTAGGGGCTGTCTCTGATTCTGTTTCCTGCTTTTGGATCCCTTCTCCCTTACCTAGTTACCTTGTCAGGCCCCAGTGGGAGAAACATTACTTAGTCCTGCTGTGACTTGTGCCTGGCTGGGTTGATACCCCTGGGAGACCTCCCCTTCTCTGATAGAAAGGAAAGAGTAGGTGGAACTTGAGGATGAGACTAGGAGGAGAGGAGGGAGGGGCCTGGGATCAGGCTGTCAAGAGGTTAAACCATACAGATCTTAAGTGATCAGCACAGGCGTATACCAACATAACCCGATAGAGGTCAAGGTCAAGGTGGAGGTCACCATCAACACTTCCGAATGTACTGGGCAGTTTTAAAAGGTTTGCTTCTAGTCATTAGTGTGTGTTGGTGGGAATTTGAGAGCTTGCATTTCCTGCCATTCACACATTTCCTAGTTCCCAGAAGAGGCACACCTTAGTGTAGATGATTCCTTAAAATCGTAGGATCTCACCAAGTCCTGTGCTCTTATTCTCTGCAAACCAATTCCTAACTGCCGAAAAGGCTAATTGCCGTTCTGTGTTTGCAAACATTAACTCAAGCGGCTCTTTAGCCTGACATCATTACTATTACACCACAAAATTATTCTTCAGTCATCTGATGCGCAAATTCCCCAGACACATTCATTGTCAAAGCACACATCTTTTCCTTTTTAACTAAGCAGTTTCTATATCAAAATCTTGGAAGTTCTCTAAGAATAAAGCGTTTATGAGAGCCACTGGAAGGTTTGGCCCGCTGGGCTTTCCAGCTGACTTGGCAGTGCTCTAACAGCAACGGTTCATCAGGAGTCTCCTTGAGCATCTTTCTGTTTTCCTCCTGGGTGTAGTGAGCCATAACCTTCCAGTGCAGCTCATCTGTGTCACCCTTGAGCATCCTCTTCCTGCTTGCTTTGGTCCTGGAGCGCGTTGAAAAGTGTGTGTGCGTGTGTGTGTGTGTGTGTGTGTGTGCCTAGGCACCGGGCACTGCGCATGCCCTCTAGGCACGTGTGCTGTCTTAATTACTTCCACATCCGAAGCAGGGCTCTGAGCACATGACGAATGGGGCCGTGAGCTGTGTTTGTTCGCGAAGTGTGCATTTACTCTCCCGACTTCCCACTTCTGCTGTGCGTGTTGAAGACCCAGTAGTGTGTTTTAAGAATTCCTTGGTTCCAGCTGTTTGCCGTTCCTACACCTGCTGCTAAACGTGTTGCCGTTTTTGCCCCTGCAGTAGGAAGGGAAGCTCTTCAGAGTGTCTGTCATTGCTGCGTTCTTAGAGCCAGTGTTAAGAAAAGTGTTGTTGAGTGAACTAGTAACTCCCTTGCTATGATTTGGATTCCACGGTTTCAGCTTAGTGTCTTACCAGGGCACTGAGCCAGCCTCCCATTGCCTTGACAAGAAGGTATGAGGAGGTCTGCGCTGCCTCTGGGACAGTCTTCTGACATTCACTAAGCATAACTGTGTGTAGTGCTGGGAGAGTGCATGCTCACCTCAAGGGTCCCCTGTGGCCAGGCTTACTAAACTGAAAGTGCAACCTGCCAATATCACTGGTGTTAGGAGCCAAGGTTACTAATTTGTTCAGAAGGTATGAATTTATCCTGCCAAGACACATAAGAACAAGCATTAATTTAGTACGTAAGTTTAATGAACAGTGAAGAGGATCCAAATTCCGAGTAGGTCAATCAAATCTTATACTATTACCAACTTCTAAGTACCCCGAGAAAAGATGTCTAGAAAGATGACAGAGATGTTTGTTACATTTTATGGGGAATATGTAAAACACATAAAGTCTATTTTTTTTTTGCAAAAGTGTAATCTTTATGGTTTTGAAATCAATGAAATAACATCATTCTTTATAATGGGACTTTATCCCTTTAGGATATTAACTGGTCTATTATTAGCGTGTGTGTGTGTGTGTGTGTGTGTGTGTGTGTGTGTGTGTGTGTGTGTGTTTGCATGTGTTCATATGTGTGCCTGTGTGTGTGGAAATAAGTGTACATGTATGGACGTGCGTGTGGAAGCCAGAAGTTGATGTCAGTTGTCTTTCTCTCTGTCTTGCTACCTTAGTCCTTTGAAACAGGGTCTCTCGCAGAACCCAGAGCTTACTTATTTGGCTAGGTTGTATGAGCAGGGAGCTGCAGTCATCCACCTGTCTCTGTTCCTCCACAGATGTGTGCTGCTGTGCCCAGTGGCTACTCGGGATCTACTCTCAGGTCTTCATGCTTGCGTGGGATGCACTTTCCTGGTCCTATCATAATAAAAAAAATTACTAAAAAAAAAATCTTAAAATAGTTTTAGATTCCCAGAAAGGGTGTAAAGATAATTAGAGTACTCCCAAATGCCTTCACCCAGTTTCCCTTTATGTCAGCATCCTTCATTATTGTAGGTGTTTATAGCAAGTTAGAGAGCAACACGGGCAAAGAATTAGCTAAAAGTGATCATTCTGATTTCACGGGTTTTCATCTAAAGTTCCTGTTTGGCTCCAGGGTCCATACTGAACAGCACATTGTGTTCATCACTTGGTTTGGATGTTGAGTTGTGATGGTGTTGGGAAGAGGAGTCTTTAGGTGTTTAGGGCACGAGGGTTATGAATGAACTAAGCCAGTTATCTCTCTTGGGACTGGGTCTGTTCCATTCTAACTGCATCACAATCTTGTGATTCATGGGCAGGACATACCAGGAGGACATGTACATGACTTCTTTGGATTTATTCTCTATAGGAGATTTAAACATTTTCTATGCTTATTTATTTGGCCATTTATTTACATCAGCATAGATTCTTGGATACTTACTTTACAACTGGGTTATGATCCAATGTCATCTTACTCTATTGCTCAAATTGTTTCAGTTTTAGGCCCATAGAGCTCATCCAGTTGGCCCCAGTATCTTTTTGGTGTGTTCCCAATATTTTGTTTTTCAGAAGTTACTCACTTTCCAATAGTACAAGGATTCGAGGATTCCAGGTCTGGCTGGATCTAGAGACCAAATGATGTAACCAGAGTTCCCTCAGCTCCATATTTCAGCTGTTTCTTTCCATATGCTGGGCTTCTTTATGAGCTCTGTATATGTGGACAAAACACACATGTGTCTTCTGTGATAACAAACAGTTGTCCTTATCACTCAGGCAAAAGATAAAGCGGGGTGCACAGCTCAGGGTAGCACAGTTCTTTAGCAAACCCTGGGTTTTATCTCCAGCATCCTCCAAAACAAAACAAAACAAAACAAAACAAAACAAAACAAAACAAGACAGACAAAAGCAAATGTCCCAGAATATGTGGGAGCAAGTAATGCAGTGTGGCTGTGCAGGCTGAGGACACCAAGGTACATACAGAAATACAGGCCATAAATGCCAGATACTCCAATCACATAGCTTTATTTTTATTTTTAAAATCTTGTGTATATTTGGGGCCTGTGGGGAAGGCTCAACAGTTGAGAACACCGAGTGTCCTTCTGAAGCTCAGTCCTCAGCACCCACATGTACCATAACCATCTGTAACTCTGGTTCCAGGGGATTTGGTGCTCTCTTCTGGCCTTCATGGGCACCAGACACACAAGTGCTGCACACACATACATGCAGGCAAGACGATTATGCACATAAAGTAAAAATAAATGAATCTTTAAAAAATTATGCGTGTATGAGGTGTCTGTACGAGGGATTGCTTATATGAGTGCAGTGCCTCAGAGGTCAGAAAAGGGTTTCAGATTTCCTGAGGTGGAGAGCTGCCAGTGTGGCTGCTGGGAACCTAACCACAGTCCTCTGCAAGAGCAGTGTGTACTCTTAACACTGAGCCATCTCCCCAGAGTCGTGTCCCCGCTACACTACATGTTTTTAAAAAGAAGACAAGATAAGAAAACTATGATATTTATTTATTTATTTATTTATTCCTGAGACAGTGTTTCTCTGTGGAGCCCTGGTGGTCCTGGAGCTCGATCTGTAGACCAGCCTGGCTTTACACTCACAGGGATCTGCCTGCCTCCACCTTCCACGTGCTGAGATTAAAGGCGTGTGCCACCACCACCTGGCTTAAATTATAATTTTTATATATTGGCAACTAATTCAATTAAACAGCAAGACTATTTGTTTATACCAGGGGATGTGTTTATATGATGTACAACTTATGACCTAACAGTCTGTAACCTGTAACCTTTGCCATTTAAGGCAATTCTCTGACCGTTTCAGCCCTTACCAGGACACGCACCCACAGAGCATCACCAGGATATATTCGCTACTTTTGAAAATGGATCTCACTGAAATTAGTCATCATGAGATCCATCATGCACTTATGCTACCATAGACACTGTACCAAGCAATGTGTATGTTTCTTCTTCTCATCACAGAAGCCCTATGACATTGCCGCTGTAACTGTAAGCCCCGGTGCTGGGCTTACAAACCCGTGCAGCCACACTCCGCTTTTTTAATGTGGGTGTTTGGTATTGAATTCAGATCCCCGTGCTTGTATAAAAGCACATTACTAATTGAACTAGCCCTTTCTGTTTCTCCCTTTAAAATTCAGAGATGGAGGTGCAAGGCAAGGAGAAACTGTGGCAAGTTCTCAAGGACTGTCAGTGGCTAAGCTGGAGCAAGTTCAAAGCCTTCTGCTGACCCCACAGCTTCTGGAGCATTGATAACTACAAAGAGGGGACGCCAGTGGGGCTTTTCTGAAGTACCCTAAGTCTTGGGCAAATTGTTTCTGAGTTGAGGTGTTCCTCCATCAAATATCAGCTATTTGGAAGCAGAAATATTTCCTCATCTTTTTAACCAGAGAAGATAACTACAAAAAATGATTTTCTTCCAAATAGATCAGTCATTTCACTCATGAGCTCAGGCATCGGCGTGAGTCCGGGAAGGAGCCCAAGGGGCAGGGAGAATATTTTGAACTGTGATAAATAGCGGTCTTGCAGGATCTTTCTGTCAATACTGAAGAGAAATTGCAGCAAGACACTCTAAAAGGGGCATTTTGTATACATAGAGAAGTGGGTATAATGAACAGTTTCAAATTCCAGCATATAATTTCTTAGAGATATGTACACGTGAATTTAATACAAATGTACAGATGGTCTTTTATTGTAAAGAATTTTGCTAAGTCCTGTAGGGATATAAATATAATAAGACATAATCTCTGTCTTTATGGAGCTTATTGCATAGTAGAAAAGGCAGATAGATGTCTTTAATTACAATAATATAAATCATGAGCCATAAAAATAAAAATATTGAGGAACTACTAAGAAAAGAAATACAGATCAAATTAAACTCAGAAACCAGAGAAGGCTTCCAAGATTTGAGGCAGACCTTGATGGCTGGCCAGGTTTCAGTAGCTATAGTTGGGTATGAAAGCTGTCCAGGCAGAGGGAACACAGAAGTAGACGCAGAGGTGAGAAATCCTGGGCGTGTTTAGAAAACACATAGTAACAAGTCTGGTGCTCTGATTGCCTGTCTAGGGAGCCTGTCCTGCTCACTGAGCAAAGGGTATGTATACTCAAGGCCGCTGAGCAGGCAAGGGGCAAGGGGCAAGGGGCAAGGGGCAAGGGACACGACCAGGCTGTAGATGGTGAACTTTGCAGAACTGACGTGAGAAGAGAGCACAGGCAACGTTGCAGGATTGTTGGGAAGAGCCAACGTCTGTGTGGACAGTATGGCTGGTAGTGAGAGTAGAAAGGACTCCAGAGTGGAAGGGAATTCTGCATGTAGTCTTCAAGCTATGGGAAGGGGTGAAAAGAACTTAAACGAATCCCAAAGTTCAGTGTTTACACACCTAGAAGAATGTAGCTACGATTACAGGGCCAGGGAACAAAGGAGAGGAGCTGACTTGAGACACATCGCGAGTTTTTAAATGTTTGAAGTTGACGAGTCAAATAGAAGTCAAGGGAGAGAGTATGTTTAGACCTGGGTTCCCATGAAGCGTAGCTTATGATTGACAGTTGGAAATTATTCGCATGGGAAATAGACCATCATTTACCTTGATGGTTGTTTCCTGATTGGTAGATAAATTTCTTTATACGACACACAGCTACATAACACCATCATGAAGCTGAGACCCAGAGGCATTCGATTGTAGATGTTCCCATAGTTCACTCAGCTCATGACACATTAAGGACCTACTATGTGTGACATCCTGATGCACAATGTAGCAAAAGGTAGGTTGAACCTGAAACCTTAGGGCACGAGTATATGAGGGATGGGTTAGATCTAGAGGGAAGGAAACTTAGCCTGAAAAGATATTAGTGTTGGAAAACACTGACAGTTGGAACGTGGGAGAGGAGAAATGCCCAAAGAATGTGTGTAAGGTGCAGATGGAGAGATGAAGAGGACGAGGAGAGCTTAAGGGAGATCCTAAAGTGGAGCCCTATATTGATCTGGATATTCTCTCAGACTCTGTGTTAAAGGCTTAGTTCCCAGCAGGGCACTGTTGGAAGGTGGTGACAACTTTAGGAGGTGTGGCCTAGCTAGAGCTCTGAGGTTATTGAGATCACCCTTGAAGAAGATTGTACCTAATTGGTTGCTACGTCTTGGTGAGTGGTCCTTCTTTGTCATACCCTCCTGCTATGATGCCTCACCATAGGTCTAAAGGGACTGGGCCAACAACCATATATTGAATCTTACCAAACTGAGCTAAAAATATATTTCCTGTGTAACCTTGGCTGTTTAGGACTCACTTTGTAGATCAGGCTAGCCTCAAACTCACAAAGATCCACCTGGCTCTGCCTCCCAGAGTTTTGGGATTACAGACATGCACCACCGTGCCCGGCTATTTCCTTCTTTTAAGTTGACTGTCTCAGGTGTTTTGTTACAATAAATGAAAGCTGACTAATACAAGAAAATACAGGTAGAGCGGGAATGAAGCAACTTCTATCTTGCTAATAGCATCAGATGTCCTGGAAACATCTCGGACATTGGAATTAAGCACAAGCATCTCAGTTTGATGTTGAGTTAATGAGATGGGTTCCAGTAAAACAAGGAGGAAGTAGACTAAACATGGTAGTTTTAGGGAGTCCAGAAGTCATGACATCCGGGAATAGCAGGTGAAGAATAGAGACACTGGCAGAGCTAGTGAGATAAGGAACATGAAGGAGATATAGTGATTAAAAAGATGGGAGTACTCAGGCATAGGACTCAGTGGAGGTGATGAATTGTTTCACAGCTGGAACATCTGGCTAGAGATGCAACCTGATAGTCTTAACTTTTAGGCATAAGACCAAACATGGTACTGGTGTGCAGATGAAAACCCTCTCTAACGTGCATTTTGGGTGGGCATCATTGACCCGTGTTTCTGAGGAAGAGATTATCCACAAGGATGATTGTCCTTCTTGACTCACGTTGCTTAGTACGTGGGCTATGGGTGTCCTCAGACTTGTTCTTGTTGTTTGTCACTGGGATTCTGCACCTCTACACATGTCTTGTGTGTCCTTGGGCAGCACTTACTAGGGTGGCCCTTGCCTCCCCTTCTTCTTGGCACCAGCCAGCCCGATGTCCTCAGTGAGTTCATGCTACATGGATGCTTCCCTCTGAAGTCCAGGCCTCACATGGCACTATCACAGGACCAACTGGACCCGCACACTGGCCACCAGACACATCAGCATTTCCTCGAGAGGTGACAGTGGCCTCAGTCTTCTTCCCTAAATGGTCTATTGGTGGCACAGGTCATTCACACTCATGCTGGCTGCAAAGCTCTGGGATATATTGTGGGGGTATGGCCTCAGAAGACAGGGAAGTGAACAGAGTAAGTTGGACAGATGGCAGAATGTGGCCTTCAAGGGTGAACTAAATTTCTAGTGTGGAAATCAAGTGCCTTTGCCGGGAGTAAGAAGTGCATATTAAAGGTTTTTTATGCTTGATTTTTGTTGTTTTTAAATTCAAGCGTATGTGTTTGCCTACCTGAATTTTTTGTGTACCACATGCATGTATGTGTCTGTGGAGGCCAGAAGAGGGCCTCCAGGTCCCCTGGAACTAGAGTTAGAGGAGGAGGGTGTAAGCTACCTGATGTGGGTTCTGGGAACTGAACCTGAGCTGCAGTAAGTGCCTTTAAGACAGTTAGCAGTCTCCCTAGCTCTGAGGACTGCTTATCAATAGATCACACTTTGGAACATAATACAATCAGAGTAATGTGTGAGAGGAAAGCCTAAAGAACGTGTGTTCACTTATATATATACATACACACACACACACACACACACACACACACACACACACACACACACACACACATATATATATACACATACACACACATATGTATGTCTGTCTGTATATCTGTCTGTATGTATGTATGTATCCCTCCATGAAGGGAGTGTTGACTAGCGTACGCTTGTATGTGGATGCTGGTGGAACAGACTTGAGTGGGAGAAGAAGAACAGAGGCTGAGAGGAGATCTTGGGAGTTCCTCCGAATGCTGTGGGGTTTCAGTTTTGTGTGAGCTCTGAGGTACTTCCAAATCCAACTGCGTAAAGTACCACGCAAGTGTGTCCTACCAAGGAACTGTTGTGGGATGGTGCCACTGTACAACAGTGCCCGAGATGCTGCTTTGGATCAAGTAATTAAAGAACAGCGAGTCTGAAAAGGTCAGGAGAGGTGGGTGCTGGTGGTTTATTTCCTATTTTAAATGGAACGAACTTCATCGCGTATGAATTTGTTTTAGAAGCCATGGGGGTTGTGTAAACAGTTCTGTGCCCTGGGTGAATAATTCTCACTTTTTGGTAGTTAAACATTCTTCGAGATGCCGTTAAATTTAAAAGCACCTGCTCCCCCCACTGTCTTTGGATACCTGCTATGCCAGCACAGACTGTCTTATATGTGCATTATCCAGTTGCATTTTTTATATTAGCCTTTTAGGTTGCCATGCAGAACAATGGGATTCTTCACGATGCCTTCATTCATGTATGAATTTGTGCTTTATTGTCATTCCTTCCTCTCCTCCCCTCCCTCCACTAATCTCCTCCCTTTTCTTCTCCAACTGCTTACTTCTCTTTTTCCACTTTCCCCCACATTTTTTTCTTACGTCTATTCTCCCATTTCCTTAAACATGTCTTCTTATAATCCCCTGTCCTTTTCTGTGACCTATAAATACACACATGTATAATTTCATACTTAGGTTCCACATATGAGAGAAAATGTGCATTTGTCTGTCTAAGTCTGTGTTATTTTGCTTAACCATTATTTTAATTAAATGATTTCCATTTGCATCCATTTTTCTGCAAATGTCACAGGTTCATTTTTGTTTTTTTACTCCATCGTATCTATGTGCTACCATTCTTTATCCACTGATCTGTTGATGGACATTGTGGACCTTCATTGGATGTCAGTGAGCAGGCTGGTGTTTGTGGAGAGGACGCCACAGGTGCCCTCTCTGAGACTGGGGTTGGAAGGAGCAGCACCCTAGAGATGGTGTGTGAGGATGACCAGAAGGCATTTGGCTTCAGGAAGGAGTCCTGTGAGTTTGCGATGGCCACGCTTCACCTCCTCAGGGAACGGATAGTGCATAGGGCTTTGAGAACATGTGGCCTAGGCTATGTTTACTTTCTCAGCTGACTCTGTGAGATGAGCAAAGAACAAAGGCACGGTGCTTATGTAAAGGGAATGTAGGGGACATCTAATGGGTCACTGAGAGGGAAACTCACAAGGGCAGTTGAAGGAGAGGCCACTGCAGGCTTTTTTTTTTTTAAAGAGACATTGGCTGTTTGTGTTCCTTCTCATTATAGAGACATTAACAGCACCACAGGGTTCTATTAAATCTGCTTTTGACATTAGAGCTCTAGTTTTGCCTTCAAAGGATTCTTCTATCCTAAAGACTTTAGGAGCAGATGTCACACAGATTACAGACACTCTAGAGTGGCTTCTAACTCTTTTTAAAAAGTTCCCACTAAAATTTATTTATTAACTGTGACATAAAGTTATGCTGTGAGTTGTCAAATTTGCTTGTAAATTGTTTATTTATGTATTCACTTTTTAAATATTATTTTCTATTTAATTAATTTATTCATATTACATCTAAATTGTTATCCCATCCCTTGTATCCTCCCATTCCTCCCTTCCTCCCGCTTTCACCCTATTCCCCTCCCCTATGTCTGTGACCGAGGGGGACCTCCTCCCCCACTATCTGGTCATAGGCTATCAATCAAGTCTCATCTTCGTAGCCTGCTTATTCTTTCTCTGAGTGCCATCAGGCCTCCCACCATGGAAAAGTGGTTAAATATGGGGCACCAGAGTTCATGTCCGAGTCAGTCCTCATTCTCTACTCAACTGTGGAGAATGTCCTGTCCATTGACTAGATCTGAGTAGGGGTTCAATGTTTACTGCATGTATTGTCCTTGGTGCAGTAGTTTGAGCAGAACCCCTGGGCCCAGATTCACCCACCATGATGTTCTTCTTGTAGGTTTCTAGGATCCTCTGGATCCTTCTATTTCCCCATTATCCCATACTTCTCTCACCTAGAGTCTCAGTAGAATGTCCTCACATCTATCCCAATCTCCTGGTAAGTGAAGACTTTCAGGGAACATGCCTCTTGAGCTAGTGTCCAATTATAAGTGAGTATATACCATGTGAGTCTTTCTGCTTCTGGGTTAACTCACTCAGTATGATCATTTCTAGTTCCATTCATTTGTCCACAAATTTTGGGATTTCCTTGTTTTTAATAGCTGAGTAGTATTCCATAGTGTAAATGTACCACAGTTTCTTTATCCATTCTTCGGCTGAGGGATATTTAGGTTGTTTCTAGGTTCTGGCTATTATGGATAAGGCCACTATGAACATGGTTGAGCATATGTCCTTGTTGTGTGGTAGAGCATCTTCTGGGTATATTCCAAGGAGTGGAATAGCTAGGTCTTGAGAAAGCCCTATTCCCAGTTTTCTGAGATAGTGGCAGATAGATTTCCAAAGTGGTTATACAAGTTTACATTCCCACCTGCAATGAAGGAGTGTTCCCCTTTCTCCACATCCTCGCCAGCATGAGGTGTCACTTGAGTTTTTGATCTTAGCCATTCTGATGGGTGTAAGATGGAAACTCAGCATAATTTTGATTTGCATTTCTCTGATGGCTAAAGATGTTGAGCATTTCTTTAAGTGTCTCTCAGCCATTTGATATTCCTCTGTTGAGAATTCTCTTTTTAGTTCTGAGCCCCATTTCTTAATTGGGTTATTGGGTTTGGTGGTGTTTAATTTCTTGAGTTCTTCATATATTTTGTATTCACTTTATATCCTAATCATGGCCCTCTCCCACAACTCCTCCCAGTCCCCCCTCCCTCTCTTCCCCCTATCTACCCTCCCCTCAGAAAAGGGGAACCCTTCTCCCACCAACCCACCCCAGATCATCAAGAGACATCAGGAGCTGCCTACATCCTTTTCCTAGGTGGCCTGGCAAGGCAGCCCCGCCAGGGGGTAGTGGTCAAAAAGCTGGCAACAGAGTCCTTGTCAGAAACAGCCCTTGCTTCCCTTAAGGACCTTCATGAAGACCAAGCTGCCTATAGGGTCTATATGTGTCGGGGGTGGGGGGGTTAGCTAACTCTTCCTTAGGCCCATTCTGTTTAAATCTGTGTGTGTCTGAGCACTGTAGTAATCTCTGGGATGTAGAAGTTGGGGAGTTAGAAACTTAGCTTCATTCTTGTGGATTAATTTTTTAAGTAAGATTATCCTTCTCATAAGATTGTAGAAATGGACTCCTTTGCCAGATTCCTCCTAAGCGGAAGGTATTTTACCCCTCAACGCAGTTGTCTTGGAAACTGTAGGTGAAGCAGGTATCTTTTTGGTTCCCAGGGATCCTTATAAGCCGTCTGTCCCTGAGCTAGTATCTTTGGACTTTGCCACTTAATCTCTTCCCTAATAGTTCTCATCGAAAGTCTCATTTCTGTTTCTCATCTTTATTTGATGACTCTATCATCTGGGGTGCTATGATTATTTCCTTCTTTATTCCTATAATCAATTGGGTCCATTGTCCTCGATCCACCAAACACCCTGGCATTGGAACATCTTGAATTTTTTTGTGTTCAGCCAGCCATTGCTACCCCCTGTGGCCATACCATAGCACTATTGTCATTACAGATTACCTCACATCCTTCAACATCTCTGCACTGAGACCATTGCCACACTGTTTGATAGTATATTTTGAGCCCCAGTGTCATTTGTATTTCCTTGGAGTTATTCTTTGGCTCTTTAGGACACCCTGGGGACTGAATGCCCCTTAGATTGGCTCTGCCAATGGTTCTTACTTTTCCTCAATATTATGTTGTCATTCATCTTCTTACCCAGGCACCTCCTCCTGTATCTCTCACCAGCAATGCCTGAGCCTGAGATATATGGGGGTAGTAGCCTCTTAGGGAAATGGCTCAAGGGAGAACTTCCCACAAAGCTCAGTTTTTCTCTTATGCTTTACTACACATGAGAAACTGATATTACTATAGAAAATTCATATGACTGTGTTGTCTGGACATGCTGGGTTTTCTACCCTAAATCCCAAACAATGGCCAATGCTACTAGAAAATGCAAAATTTTTGCTTTCAGCTCATCCATGCCTCCCATTCTCTACAAAAGTCTCTCTTTCTACATGTCCTTTCTTTCATCTCAATTAGGCTCTCCCGATAAATTCCACCAGTTTGGTGCAATTTAATAATAAATGGCCCCCACCACCCCATCACAAAACCCCAGCTCACCTGTATTTGCTTTTTTCCTTTACACTGGAAGCAGTGTTGGTGTGCCTAAGTCCCAACCCCACCTTGGTACCTTTAATCTGAACCACGTTTGCCTGCCCTAGGTTCCCGATACTGGAATTTCTTCTCTCTCACAACTTTTTTCATCATGAAATTATTCACAACAACATAGAGACATCGTAATTACCAATCAAGTCTAAGGATAAAGCCTGGTCTCCCATCCCTTCTGCGTGACCCAATTCTGTCTTCACATAGTCTCCAAGCTATTGGCTCATACTTCCTGCTTCTATTCTCTCACCACTTTCCCCTTTCACAGGTCATTCCAAGTACACTGACTTTTTGCACCCATTGCTCCACTAAAATATTTTCTGTTCAGATTTTTCTAATAGATCCTACTATGGCACTTTATTTATTTATTTATTATGTATATAGCACTCTGCCTGCATGTACACCTGCAGGCCAGAAGAGGGCATCTGATCACATTATAGGTGGCTGTGAACCACCACGTGGTGTAGGGAATTGAACTCAGGAAGAGCAGTCAGTGTTTTTAACCGCTGAGCCATCTCTCTAGCCTCTACTGTAGCACTTTTGGCACTAATCTTATTCAGCCTCCTACTGGGTTGTGAATAAGATTGAGGTCCTCTCTCCTTTTTTTCCTGTCATGAATTATGGAGGTATAATTATTTATAGATAATGAAAGTATATTCACAATTCACTTTAAATTCTTCTGTGTTATAGTTTTCCATTTTGAAATTTCTCTGAGTTATCTTTTTAAAAATAGATAGATAGATAGATAGATAGATAGATAGATAGATAGATAGATAGATAGATAATTTACTTTATATCCTGGTCATAGCCTCATCCCTCCTCACCTCCCAGTTCCACCCTCCATCCCTCTCTCCCAGCCTCCCTTATTCCTCAGAAAAGGGAGGCCCCCTTCTCATCCACCTCAGCTTCTCAAGTTGTAACAGAGCTGAGTATGTCCTCTTCCCCTGTAGCCTGGCAAGGCAGTCCCACCAGAGGGAAATAATTGAAAAGCTGGCAAGAGAGTCCATGTTATAAAGAGAGCCCTCGCTGCCTTACCAGGGGACCCACATTAAGCCAAAGCAGCCCATAGGCCACATCTGTGTAGGGGGCCTAGGTCCAGTCCATTCAAGGTCCTTGGTTGGTGCTTCAGTCTTAGCAGGCTCCTCTGGGCCCTGGTTAGTTGGCTTTGTTGGTCTTCTTGTGACACCCCTGTCACCTCAGGTTCTTTTCTCCTTCCCCTCACTTTTCCATACAGCTCCCTATGCCTCACCAAATGTTTGGCTGTGGGTCTCAGCATCTGTTTCAAGACTCTGCTGCGCGGAGCCTCTCAGAGGACTATGCTGCCTGACTCCTGTCTGCAAGCATAGCAAAATATTGTTAATAGTGTCAAGGGTTGGCTCTCTCCCATGGGGTGGGTCTTGGGTTGGGCCAAGCATTGGTTGGAAGTTTCCTCACTCTCTGCTCTGTCTGTTCTATCTTTATCCCCACACATCTTGTAGGCAGGATGAATTTTGAGTAGAAGTTTTTGTGGGTGGGTTGGTGTTTCCCTCCCTCTACTAGAAGAAGACTTGTCTAGGTTCCAGGGTGACATCTTCAGTCTCTGTGGCTCCTGCTACTAGGAGTCTCTGCTAGAGTCCCTCTCATGTCCTTCTGGGGGGCCTACCTTCACTTAAGTCTCTAGCTTGTCACAGAGATGCTTTTCACCCACAGTTTCTTTTTTTCTCTACCAGCTTTTTGTTCTCCTGCCCCCAGCTCTCCCCAGGTCAGAGTTCCACCATCATATCTCTCTGTGTTTCTTCTCCTACTTTCTTCCCTTTCTTCGATCTCTGAGTTATTTTAACAAGACTTATTGAACATATGACTAGTTTTGAAGGGTTGCTGATGCTTGACTGAGTAGATAATTATTTCCTTCTTCCTAGAAGCCCTTTCTTTTCCAAGCCACCAAATTTCCCTCTGAGTTATCTTGAAATATCTTTCCTGACATTGGCTGTCCTATTTATATTTCTTTGGTTCCTGCTGTTTACTGATTGATCTTGGGATGACCTAACACTGGGGACATATGTGTTGTCCAATTACATGGGTTTAGATTTTGACTCTGTCACTTCCTAGCAATATGATGTTGGAAATTCAATGCTATTTTTGTTTTTGAAAAACGAGGGCTGAAGGGTGGTGAGGTGGCTAGCCTGAATAGCCTGAATTTCATTCAAGGGACTCACATTGCGGAGGGAGAGAACTGACTCTCACAAATTGTCTTCTGACCTCCTTGCCCATAGACAGACAGACAGACAGACACACACACACACACACACACACACACACACACACACATACACACACACACACACACACACCTCTAAATGCAGAAGAGAGACAGATGAGTGGGGTAAGAGGGTAGTGGAGGGGTGAGTATGATCAAAGTACATGGTATACATATATGAAAATATAATAAAACCCATCATTTTGTTTAATATATGTTACTTCAAAAATAAAATTCTAATGTTAAAAACAGAAAAAGGAGAGAAAAAAATCATAACCCCTGCTTCCTAGAGTTGACATAGGGATTGAATAAGTTAACATGATCAAACATAGTGAATGACTTGTTCATAGTAAATCTATATTAGTCTATAATAATGGTAGCTATTTTTCATTCATTACGTTTTTTATTTGGTGCCATAATGAGAAGAGACTTGCCATTTGGGTCAAGGAACTAGAAAAATGATTGTAGGTGATCTTTCTCTCTGCCACATGGATTGCATGTATATGAGACAATGAGGCTAGAATGTGAAGGCTTGAGGAAGGTGGCTTGGGGGATAAAATGCTTGGCATTTAAGCACAAGGACCAGAGTGGGATCCCCAGAACCCACATACAGCCGGGCAATTTAGATGAACTGAACTATATGAATTAGCTGGGCTACCTGAATTGTCAGCTGTAGGTTCAGTAAAGACCTGACTCAATATAGAAGTTAGAGGGAGTCAAGGATGACATCCAACAAAATACTTGGCCTTCACAGACACATGCACACATATACATACCCACACATGTAAACACACATACATACACACATACTCCCCCCACATTTAAATAAAAGAAGAAATTGGCATAACAGTAAAAAACTTTAGTTTAGATTAACAGAATTTATTCCTGATAGTGTAGCCAAATTAGGTAGAGATGTTTTATTGGAAGATATTAGAAAGTGCAGGAATTCCAGAATTGCTAGAAAGTGGTGTTAATGGTTCTGTTAAAGTTGTTTTTTTTTTTTTTTTTTTTTTTGGTATAAAACTGTGTTTGTTTCTCAGTTTCTCTCTTAACCCAACTATTACACAAATAACTGAGACTCTTTTACCTTTGTTTAATGGTAAGTGTCACAGCACAATAACTGAGCAATTATTACTCTATTCTTAACCCTTTAAGGTAATTATTTTCCTCCAAGCATACACCCTAGAGATACTTATACTTTGTAGCTTTCCCTGTACCAGTTCCTTCCTGATATCTCTTGGACCATTCCTGCAGCTGAATCTCCTACTTTATCCTCTAACTCCTCCTCCCTTGGCTGGCAGGAAGTCTAGCCTTATTCTCTCCCCTGCTCAGTGATTGATTGTAAGCTGCTTTAATGGCATACCAGATTAGGGAGGAATGTTTACAGAACATTGAGACAGGAGATTCTCAGAACAAGGATTGTAACCAGATATGTGGGGATGAGTGGGTATAGAAATCAGCATTTGAATTACCCAATAACCTTTGTGCCTACATACATTGTCATTGTTAGTGCAGCTGAGAAGAATGACTAAACTCACTGAGAAAGCATTCTAACAAACAGACATTCTTGGTATGTATTGCTACTTGACCTGCCACAAACTCCCAGCTTGAAGCCAGAATCTATGCCACTGTTGGTCCAGAAAGGGGCTTCTCCCACCACTGTCAGTCAAACAGTCTCCTAGTCTGTGACCATCATGGCTAACTCTTGTTGATTTTCCTATCCCTGCCGTAGTGCCTTCAACATCATATCCTTATCTTATCAGGGCCTTCAGGCAGACCATTTCCTGTCTCTAGAAAGTCCTTTTCACCTTTGTCATTCTTCCTCTTTAGAGTCCATAATTGGATGCCTCCTAGATTCTGCCTTATCCTTTATCTCTGAATTAGATGTTACTTCATGAGCGGCATTGCAATGGGAGCTCCTTGGGACTGGGGATATGTGTGTTCTGTTCATAACTGCTCCCTGTTGCACAGAGCAGCAGCTGTTGAGTAAACGAATGGCAAAGGCAGCCCTCATACTCTTAGGATATATGTTTCCTAAGTGTGTCTCCAGGATCATGGTATGCCTTGTGCTTTGGTGTGCCTGCTATTTTGTTTACATCTGTATTCACACCAATGGCCACGATCAACAGGGTAAGAAAAGCAACTCAAGACAAGGAAGGAAATGTGTGCAAGCTGTGCTCGTTACTTTTCTCCTTGCTGTGATAAAATGTTTAGCAAACGCACCTGCAGGAAGGAAGGATTTAGTTGGCTCCTGGTTTAAGAAGAGACAGAGTCCATTATGCCTGGGAAGTTTGAAGGCAGGAGTATGAAGTGGCTGGTCACACTGCATCTGCTGTCAGCCCAGGATCCTAGCCATGGGCTATGGGATGGGCTGTTCATATTCAGGATAGGCCAGTTTTCCCTGCGAGAGAGCATTTACTGACACACCCCACGGACACACTGGCAGGCTGATTTCCTAGGGATTTAAAGCCAGTCAAGTTGACAGTGAAAATGAACCATCACACATATCATATATCTGAAAAGGGATTCGTCTCCAGTCCTGTTTTTAAAAAGTTCCTAAAACTCTATAATACAAAATAAATTTTAACAGGAGCAAGCAAGGTCTTGGGTAAACATTTCGGCAAAGAGGATACATAAGTGGGCAATAAACACACAGGATGATTTGAAAGGTTAGTAGCCACTCAAGGAGTGGACATTGCACCCACAATAAGATACCACTTCCTGCTTATTTGGAGGCTGGCTGTCTTCAAAAGAATCAGGCAAACAAAAAAGGCAGAAAATAACACATGTTGGTGAGGATGCAGAGAAGCTGCAACCTTCCTGCTTTGCTGGGAGGAGTGCAAAACTGCATAGTCCGGGAAAAGCTGTCTGCTGTTCCCCCAAATTAAAGATAGACTCTGATCCGGAGATGCCATTTTTAGCTATTTCCAAAAGAAACAAAAGCAGAGACTCAAACAGATAACATACACCTCCATCCTTGGCAACCTCACTCACAACTGCTAATGGGTGGGGACACAGCCCAATACCCATGGATAGGTAACACTCACACACACAGCATATATTGTGTGTGTGAGTGTGTGTGTGTGTGTGTGTGTGTGTGTGTGTGTGTGTGTGTGTGTCCATGCATATAAGAACTATTCAGCTTTATAAAGGAGCAAAGCTTGACACATGCTACAACATGACCCTTGAGGCCGTCTGGTATGTTGAGTGAGACAATCCAGATGCAAACAGTTAAATATTGTACTAGTCCATCTCCATGAGGCCCCTAGAATTGCCGAATTCATAAATAGAGAAATACTTGAGCCTTTTGGGAACTGAGGAGAGAGGAAAGGGGGAAGTGCTCTTCAATGGCTACTTGATGGCAGTTTCATAAGCTTTAAAAACTTCTGTGGATAGACAGTCCACACTGTGAGTAGGCTCAGTGCTGCTGAGCAGGGTGCCCAGAAGTGTTAAAAATGGCAAGCTTTCTTGTGTTCTGTGTACTGTTGCCACAATAGAAACACAGAATTAAAAAGAAAAAAACCCATATTCCCCGTTGCATGTAAGCTCACTGGAGGAACAACAGCCTTGGCTGTGTTGTCCTTGCATCCAACACAGGAAATGGGACATAGTAGTGACATTTGTTGGAGCTGAGCAATTAGCGTACAAAGGGTGCTTGGAGTCAGGGGAAACGAAGCTATTTGCTACCAGGTTTACATCATGAGAACACTGGCCAAAATCCTGTAGAGTGGAGTGGTATGTGTGTGTGTGTGTGTGTCACAAGTCCCGTCTTTCATTCCCGCAGTGCTCCTACACTAGTCCTAACTCCTCAGGATTTAAGTCTCTGCATCTTTAAAATACAGATAAAATGTGGGTGGCCTTTTGGTGTTCTTAGGAGAACTGATATTCTTATCTGTTACAGTCCTGGGCTCTTTATGGGCCCCGATAAGAGTGACTTAAACTCAGCTCTCCCCATCCCTCTCCTCTGTGGCAGGCAGATCTGCCTCACCTAATTGATCTCAGCCATTGCTCTTCTTTCTCCTACCCTGGAGGCACCATAGCTGCCTCGTACTTTAAAGGGATGGAGCATGACGGCTTTGTTAAGCAGCTCGTATATCCTTTATGTCTGTTCCTGTATCAGGTTGTAACCCCCAGAGGACCAGAGCCAAGTTGTTAATCCGCAGTCACGGTTCTAAATTTAGCCAGGCCTATCCTCACGATGGCGATGAAGACGGACGTCCATTGTTTTGGATGGGACTATTGAATGTTACGGGGCTTCTTGGAATTTTCTGGATGGTTTCTTCTTCTTTCATTGCAGTAGCGATTCCCCTGGAGTGAAATGCATACACATAGAGAGGTAAATGGCCTGAAAACAAATGTGGTATAATACTTTCACTCTGGCTACAAAAATAAAACACCCCAACCCGAGTTTTCTTTGCAGTCTTTAAATCCAGATGGTAGTAAAATTTGACATTTCAATTCTGTTTGTGAAATTCATTTCGTTTTTAAATGGAGAAGAACCATGGGGCTAAAAATGTCTGGGGTCCTAGGAAAGCCCAGTGAGACCTCTTTAGTGATATTATTAATAAGGCTGTGGTGCTTGAAAGGGAATTTGGAGATAGTAGATAGACGCTGTCAACAACATGTGGATATGAATAAGGGCCCTGGTGCCTCAGAGCATAGAGCTGGCCCTCACCTAACATTACAGAGACAATGAAAAAAAATTAATTAATTAATTAAAAAAAAAAAAGAGGATCAAGACAAAATTTGTGACTGTTTTGGTGACCAAATTAAGCCAATGTTTAAAAAACATAATTCCCTAGTGTCTGGAATTAAAAAACTTTGCAATAGAATTACAACATTAGCGATTGATGCCTAACAATTCACAGTAGTTGCACTGCATGGGCAGATGTTTACAGTTTTCGTTGCAAAGGCTGAGCGAGGTATTGTGCTCTACAGCCTTCACATGAAGCACTGAAATTAAGACTCAGATGAAGTCTTTTCATTAAAAGTGTCTATAATGGAGGAAACAACTTAATTAAACTCAAGGTTTAGTGGTTCAGAGTGGTCAAAAGTAGCTTGGATACTTCCCTTATAGAATACTTTGTTGACAAGACTTACATTTGGTTAGAGTGGCCTCTCTAGACATTCTTAAAGAAAATCACAGAAACAAATTGGCAGTTATATATAGTAGTCAGTGTACTAGTTAAGTTCCTTTTGATTGAAAAGAAAGAAAGCTTGCCCTATGTGAATTTAATAAAAGACTATTTGCTTTTGCATCTGACAGCTCTAACAGGGAAGCTGGCCTAAGCTTTCATTCAGCACAAGGACTCCTGCAAACCCTTCAGGGTCATGTCTCACCCCCTACTTCTCTTCCATACAGTGGCCTCTTTCTCAGAGTCTCTTCACAGGTGCAAGAAGGCTGACTCTCAAGACTTCGTGATCCCAAGATGCCAAGTCTGTGGTGGAAGAGAGGACCTCCTATCTTAGAAGACAAAGATCAGTTGATGGTCCAAATTATGTCATATGCCAGTCTTTAAATCAATTACTCTAAATCAGTGGTTTGCAACCTTGCTAGTGCTGCAACCCTTTAATACAGTTCCTTACGTTATGGTGACCCCCCCAACCATAAAACTATTTTGTTTTCACTTCATAACTATAATTTTGCTGTTATGAATCCTGATATAAATATCTAACGTGTGACTCCCAAAGGGGTTGTGACCCACAGACCGAGAACCACTGCTCTAAGCAAAAGGATTGGATGTGCTGATTAATTTTGTCTAGTTGTAACTCACAGTGGAATTAAGAGAGGAAGAGGCCATGTAAACCATGTGGCCTGGCACTGATGGGAAATTAAGAAGACTCATGTAAATATAGTGACCAAAGTGGCAAGTACCTGGTATGATATAGCTAATTAAAGGACTTAGATGTTTAACAGAACATTTATTGATATTTAGTGGTTATTACACAGTAGGACTCGGGATGATGGCTAGGAAAGGTTGTCTCTTTCCATGTGTATAGGATTCCACTGAGTTCTCAGAGTTAACCAGGATGTTTCCAGATTCTCACACATTTTACCACAAAAGGCTCATGACTATTTTGCTGTATCACAGAAGGATATATTAATACCCTCTCTCTCCAGGGCCTCACTCTGTAGCTCCAGCTGGCCTAGAACTCGCTCACAGTTCTCATCTAGACCTAGACCAGGCCTCACACCAATAGAGATCCACCTGCCTCTGCCTCCTGAGTGCTGAGATTAAAGCTGTGCACCACCATACCTCACCTCCATATCTTTCTCATGAGATACACACATTCTGTGGAGACAAAGAGAGCAATTTGTGAAAATTTTCCATTTCTTCTGCTAAGCACATTGTATGTTTAGACCAACAGGAGAAGGCGTTGCTTTGGGCACAGGGATGCTCCTGTGTGAGTGGAGGTATTATACCTGTGTATTTGAACTGTGCGTTATGTGTGTGATAACAGCCATAGCTCCCTCCATTGGGTCTGGTGCAGGATCTTCCTCAGTTCTTTCTGTTTCCTTACATGCCTCTTTATGCTCCATAAATGCATAAGCATATATAAATATATATAGTGCACACATATATGGCACCATGTGCATGCACAGTTGATAATAAAATATTTAACAAGCGATATTGCATATTCATCCACCAGAGTGAATGTCACCCACAAATGATCAGTACAACTATATTAGGACAGTCCTGACTGTGAATCTCATACCTGGGCCCTATATTCCTAAGAATAAAGCATCATTCCAAGTGAATTTCCAAAAGCTTATCACCCTAACCCTCCAATGCACAAGAATCAGCTGAGCTGTTCTTGAGAAATAACCAATGACAGAGGAAGATAATCTTTACTTCTTAGGAGACTACACACCAGTAGATGTTGCCTGCTCATAATCTTTGTGAAGGGGACAGAGTAGCCATGTTTTGTGCCACATAGCAACTTCTACTTTTGCCACTGAACTAGGGAAAGATTCCTGGGGTGCCTGTTACTGTGATGTGAAGTAGAAAAGGCAGAATCTGGAACCATCAGCTTTCTCCTCTTTAGAACTTGTATCAGTAACAGCAACACATTCATTCGGTAGCTACCCAGTGTCCTGCACATCACAGGAAAGAAGGGCAACAAATAGGGGACAGCAGGTGGTGGGAGTAATTCAGAAAGGACTAGAACAGACCGGCAGACAGCTGTGAGCACAGAGAGCTACTTTCGTAAGACTGGGTCAAGAGGGATTCTAATGTAACAAGAATAAATTAAAAAAAAAAAAAAAAAAAAAAAAAGAAAAGAAAAAAAGAAAAAAAGAGGGATTCTCAGAAGAGGACGACTTTTGAAGATCTGCAGGGGACTGAGTTCCCCGCAGTGGGCACAACAAGGCTAAGGTTCTAAAGTAGTGCTGAGCTTGCTGGGGATGATGAGTGGGTCACCTCGGAGGAGTAGCATGGTGAGGAAGAGGGCTGCAAGAGCAGCCCTGTGTCAACAGGAGTGTGGGCTTGTTTCCCAAGTGCACCAAGAAGCCTTGCGAATCTAAAGAGAACAACAACCTGACCCGTGTAAACAGAGGCATTCCGTGAGAGAGCACCCGAGGGGGAGAAAACGAGAAGGGGAAAAATTTCCCAGGGAGCTGACTCAGAAACTGCCTACCTGGAAGGGCTGGAGAGCGGAAACCAAGGCTGCAAAGAATGAGAAAAGAGCTCCAGGCAAAGCGGAGATGCCCCGGTAGAGAGGGCAGTCTGAGAGAGCCGAGAAGGCTAGGAGTGGAATGCAGAGGCGCCCAGAGTCACCTGGCTCCACATTCCGTGGCTTTCCATCTCTCCCGCAGGACTCTGTACAGTGGATCCTCTGAGGCCTTCAGCTCCTTGTTGGTCCGTTGCTTCTTTCATTAAACCACCTCTCCTGGAAGAGCTACCTTGAGAGACTGTTACTAGAAACTAAACCGAGCTAATGATAATGAGTAAGACCCAGCTGCACACGGCATCTAGTACCTTGCCTTACTTCGCAAGTCAAAACGGGCGTCTTCCACGATTAAGGTTCCACGGACTGCTGTGTCACCTTGGTGCGCACAGTGTCTGTGTTGGACACCTCGTGCTCTCTCACATCTCATGCGCTCTTGGCCTCATGCCGCTCTGGTAGTTACGCAGGTCTCAGTGCTATAAGCCACACTGTATTTCTCAGTTTCTGCCTTGGGCTTCTCACGCCCCATGTGGGAAACCCATGGGGACCCATTAACACTCGAGTATGTGCAGACTTGGAAGTGTGACGGTGTTAATCCGCACTGGAAAAAACCTTACCCGGTGGAGGATGGGAGGCAGTGAATAAGCGCTCCCCAATACTATCTTCGAGGCTGACAATCCAAAGCGGGTGCGTTCTTTTATGGTTCCATAGAGGCTCCTACCTGAATAATCACCAGATTCCAATACTTTCTGGTTTCGTAATCCGTCTTTATGAAGAGATTCCTTCTCTGTTCCCCACGTCCCAGTCCGCCATGGCTCCATCTCCCAAAGCAAACCATGTGTGTGAGCCCTTGGCCTTGGCCTTCTGGCTGGAGCACAGACCAATCGGCTTGCACCCTGTATCACCTTACTGATGCGCATTTAGACAGCTTCCTTTGTCCTTTTCTTTTCTGTTACACCCCATGTTATAAAGCACAATATTGGAAGTACATCTTTGCAATTTCCTTAGGGGGACAACACTGTAAATGAAATTACTAAATTAATGACTGTGTAACATACACACATTAAAGGCTTTCTGTACATTCTGCAGCAAACCCACTTACACTGAACAGTTTCATGTTTGTGGAAAAGGTTTAGCTGCTAGTCTCGGGGCATAATTCATCTATGAACTTTCCCTTGCAGAGCTGGTCATGTGCTTGGTCTGGCTGCCCTCCAGAACTTGCCCCAAGACCTCTGGTGTGACTCAAGTGGGCAGATTCTCCTAACTGGGGTCAAATCAAACACAGCACTGTGTTTTGGGGGTTTGACTTTGCCCATCACACTTTGAGTCTCCCTAACATGGTAAGGTAAGAAGGAGTGAGAGATGAAGATGTCAGTGGAATTAAGACTTGTGTCTTTTAGGTTTGAGATAGTATTTCTACTTGTGAAAGTTTTCAAAAACTATAAAGACCTTTAGTCTAAGCACTAGTGTATCAAGACCACTAGAAGGATTTTTTTCCTTGACAGGAATAAAGTTGCCACCAACAACCATCTCTGCTCTGGTGTTACTGAAAAAAAAAAAAAAAAAGTTCTAAGTGGCCTTAGGTATGTTTCAAAATCACTTTCAAAATCCACCCAGGTTGATTTCTCCAAACTCTGTCCTTGACAAAGGTTACTTCTCCTTGACTGCAATGAAAACAAACTAGAAGTTAACAAACGTGCAAAGGAAACAGTGTTTACATATTCTATCACATTGGCTGTGCTCTCCTGAGTGCACCTGCTTACGTGCACTTTAGAAAGGCCTGTGATGTGGTTCACAGGCAGGCAGCTGACCATGCATGGTAGCGGTAGTTTCCACAAAGGCTTATTTGGTGGACACCTGCTTGGAACTGTGGTTATGTCTGCAGAAACCAGCATCCTACCTATAACATTTTGATTTAATAGCACTTTTCCCATTTTCTTGACCTGTAATAAAAATGTTGGCCTCCAACCAGAGTGGGCGCTATATTACACCATTGTTTCCATATAACAATGAAAGTCTATGTGGGTTGTGTTGATTTAAAGTGACTTTTACTGGAATGTAACCCACTTAAAGGGATGGTTTTCCCCTGAATTGTTCCTACCTAGGTGTAAACATGCTGGGTTTGTAGTTCAGAGGCAATCATAGGTTTAACATTGCTTCTAGGAAGCACTCCTGAAGATAAAGTTGGGACTGCAAAGACATAGTCACAAACGAAAGTAGAGACAGGCCAACCAGGGAGTTTTGGGGTTGGGGTTGGGGGGACTGTGGAGATTTTGAGAACAGAATTACCCAAGTGAAACTGGACTGTTAGAAACTATGATCAAGGCAGAGTGTAGGTTATGAATGGAAAGAGGACTCAATGTAGGCGGGTGCAGTGTTGCACGTCTTTAATGTCAGAACTCAGGAGGCAGAAGTAGGTGGATCTCTGTGAGTTCGAGGCCGGCCTGGTCTACAAAACAAGTCCAGGACAGCCAAGGCTACACAGAGAACCCCTGTTTGGGGGGGAAAATGAATTAAAAAAAGGGCTCACTGCATGTTAAAAAAAAACTGTCATAGGCATGAGATAATGATGGCTGAGGCAAGCAGGATGCTACTAGAAGCAAGAATAAAAGTGGGGGAGGGTACGGCAGGCATTTGAGAAGACACGGAATGTGGGATAGTAGAGGAACAGGGAAAGAATGGCTGGGAGGCCATTTGTGTTTGCAAGGGTGCAATCTGGGATTCCGTAGACCCTGCCTGCTTCCCTCGCTTCCTTTCTTCCTTAATCTCCCTCCTTTCCTTTTGTTCTTAGGCAAGGTGTTCCTATGTAGCCTATATTAGCCTCGAACTCAAAGTGTTTCTTCTGCCTTAGTCTCCCGAGTACTGGGATTACAAACACCATGATGGATTGGGGGACCTCATCACCCCTTTCTTCAGCTGCAAAGCATTGCTTGACCTGGAGTAGATAATAAATAATACTCACCGAAATGACATTTATATCACCCTAAGTGATCATATGTCATCCTAAAACTGATTTGGCACTTGTTTGCTTATCCCCGCCTGGGCCTCAGTGCAGATACTGACCAACCACACTCCGTCCCCAGCATGCCAGTTTTAGTTTGCTTTGTAGCATGCTACTCTTTCCCTTCCTTCGACAGGTAAATCTCAGCTGCCCCAAAGGGTAAGGCCTGAAGGGCTTGTCCTTCATCTTTCAAAGCAGGAAATGATTTGTGGATAGCCTCGGTACCTATTTACTTACCCCATAAAGCCACCAAGAGCAAGGGACTGTGCTTGTCTTCGCTTGCTTTGTGTGCTGTGTTGGGTCTGGAAGGGTTGCCATGCCCCGAGAAAGCAGAGGCCTGAGTTTGTACCAATGAAACTCCTTGTTAAACTAGGATTTGTGGGCTAGAAGGGCAATCTAGGAATCTAAAACAAACGATGAAGGCTGGAAGAGGGCAGCGAACCGAGTATAGTAGGAAATTTACAAAACCCTATGGGACGTTAAGAAAATGGCAACCTGACTCCATTGTTAAAACAGAGAGGCCTGGCTTAGACCATCTCTAAATGTTTTTCAACTCTGATAATATTGTTCTTTTCCTGTATTAAAGATGTTTAGTATGAATGTGTGTGTGTGTGTGTGTGTGTGTGTGTGTGTGTGTGTGTGTGTGTGTGTGTACCTGTGCATATGTTTTCATGTATTGGGGGTGTTTGTACATGTTGCATATACACATAGATGCCAAAGGACAACCTTGACTCTCATTCTTGAGGAGAAACCATCTTGTTTTTTGAAGTAAGGTCTCTCACTGGCCTGGAGGTTGGTAGGCCAGGCTGATTGGCCACTGAGCCCTAGAGGTCCTGTTTGTTTCAACCTCTACTGAGACTACAAGTATATGTCATGCCTGGCTTTTTAATCCTTATTATTTCTTTGTTTATCTGTACACACTGAGGACCAAACCTAGGTTCTTATGCTTGTATGTGTGTATGGCCAGGACTTTATCAACTGAGCCATCACTCCAGGCCCAGTACTATCTATTCACTATGGTCCTGTGTTTTTGTGTTCCCCAGCATTCTGACTGTGTTCACAACTCATGGCTGACATCTCATTTGTTAAGACTTGATAACGCAGTCTATTTAAACCACGAGGCACAGCTGCTGTGCCTGGAACTGTTAGTCTGGTGGGCTGTAAAACGGTATCTAGAGATTTATTAGGAGCTGCCTCAGACACAAATCGGCCTGTCTGGCCTCTGCTACTGTTTATAACCTATGTATTTACACCCGCACAGTATTTCCCCTGAGTCATAATGTCCCACTTAGGACATGATGACCCTTTTAGGTCTCGTCACCCTGGAACTTTCTTTCCCAACGACACATTGACGCACAGTTCTGTCATACCTGAGCATCTCCATGATAGCATTTCCCCCTTGCTGTTAGGGCCTGAGCTCCTTTGGTTTAACAGATTTGTAATGCATCATCACATGTCTACCCTATTTTTTTAAAAATTACAACAGGTCTCATCTTTGAGAAAAGTTCTTGGCAACTAGGTGCAGGATTGTTAAAGTTAGGTTCCTCTGTGTTTATTCCGTTTGAGGAGTGCATATTTACGAGGCAGATATGGTGTTAAGCCAACGGCGTCGTGTTGGCTACAAATTCTAGATGAATAGTGAACTAGTGCATAGGGTTGCATGAGAACTTCAACCTTTATATCTTATGAGAACAGCATACAGATGTTTAGGCACATCAGGCGCCCAAAGGGAGGCATCACATCCTTCCTGCTGTGGCTTCAGATGCCTGACTTCCTGTCTGGCATAACATAAGCTCTCACCTGGGTATTTACTGAACCCCAGCAGGATCTCCGTTGCTAAGGAACCCTTCATTCAAATCAGAGACTAGCAAAGAATGTCAACCTCGGAAGTCCCTCAGGGGAGCTGTACCACCTGTAGGTAGGTGTGCTCCACATAGGAAAGCGGGAGCAGAAAGTCTTCACCTTCACTCCCAACACCAGATTTTAGAATAAGTAGACAGAGCTGTCTCCATACTGAATGCCTTAAAGGATGCCCATCAGGTAGCCTGGCAGTGAGAGCAAGACACCCAGGCTAAGTGCCACAGCTGGAGCACATTCAATCCTGCTTCTGAGGGTGCTTCTTTCATGGCCTCTCTTGAGTGCCACAGATTTAAAGCCTTCTGGGAAATCTTTAAGGTCAGTAGGTATGGGACGCAGCAGCCTCTGGGGAGAGATATCTGCCTGTTAGACATGCCAAGGTGATGCATAAGCTTTTGTCAGTGCCCTGCTGGCAATGGGCAAAGAGACACTTTGTTGGTGATATTGTTCTATCAGTCAGGGGCAGAACAGATGCCAGGCCTTTGTTCATTCTAGCTTGTTGCCTGGCTTGGTAGCTAAAACTGTCTTATGTCCAGGACTCATAAAAATCAAATTAAATCTAAGCAGCACAACACAGCAGGAGGATGACAGAGACCTATGGACCACCATGTCATCCACAGACCTGCCTTCCAGTGCATGGCACAGGTGGGCCATAGACACTTGCTTGCCATCATGCATATAGCATGCATGGATGAAAGATGTTACCCAGGGGCCTACCAGTTGTGTGGCCAGCCTGGAGGGGGAGCAATATATTGTGGAGAGATGGGAGAGAAAGAGAAGTGGAACACCTTGAACATTATAAAGAGAGATAGAACTGAAGACTCGAGGATGGGGAGGAGTAGGATGTTACGAGTGGCCAGCCCTGCCACCTGGAGCCATGATGAGGTCTCAGCCCTAGCTGCTACTGAGGGCCATATCTGAGTCTGTGGCTATGCAGTGGCAGGGGTTGGTGTCAGAGTCTGTGGCTCATATTATCTCTAAATAACATGAGGATGTCCCTGGTTGAGGGGAAGCCATGGGGATCATGTGGATGTCCAGGGGCTGTGCACAACTGGCTCCACCCCTCACTAGATGTGGCACTCTGGAGAGATGGCCCAATCACTCATCTGTGGCAGCACTTGGGAAAGCCGGCTCTTATTCTCACCCAGGAAGCAACAGTGGAGCTGGTCCTGGCAGCAATGATGTGGATAAGCCAGCTCTGAGAGTGTGAGGATAGGAAACCTGATCTTGCCACCCCTACCACCCCTTGCCACCTCTAGCAGTTGGCAAAGCTGCACACAGGGTCATAGTTTGGGAGAGCTAGTCCTACCCCTCATCAGCTATAGCGCTCAGGAGAATGGGCCCTGTATCTCTCCTGGACAGCACAGCAGAGCCCACCCTGGTGGTGGGGAGTGCAAGTGAGCTAGCCCCGAGGGTGAGAGCATGGGAGAGCTGGAACCACCACTCATCTGCTATGAGGTGTCCTGGGCAGTGGGGAGATGCCCTCTGCCCCCTCTCCCTTTGACACCTGAGGTAGTCAGAAGAGCTGACCTCGGGGTCATGACGGTGGGTGAGCTGGCCTTGCCCCTCGCTGGCTGTAGCATATTGGGGGGGGGGCAGGTGACGAGTGGTCCCTGTACCTTGCCTGGGCAGCATAGTAGAGCTGGTGGAGGCCGAAAGTGTTGGAGAGCTGACCAATCCAGTGGTGTGGGTGCAGGGTTCATGCCTTCCTTCCCATGACCACCTGCAGTAGCAAGGAGAGTCATGAGTCTGGGAGAGTTTGCCCTGTCCCCTCACTGGCTGTAGCACTCAGGAGAGCCGGCCTTGCACCTTGCCTTGGCAACACAGTAGAGCTGGCTGTGATGGTGAAAGCATGAGTGAGCCAGTCATGCGGGTGTGAGAGCTGGAGAGCTGTCCCAGCCCCTCACAGACTGCAGTACTTGGGAGAGTGGGCCCCGAACCTTAACTGGGCAGCACAGTGGAGCTGGTTCTGGAGGTGTGTGTATGTGTGTACAGGTAAGCCTGGGCATGAGAGCAGGAGAGCTGACCCTGTTTCCTGCCAATGGTGGCATTGTGTGGCCTAGCCAGGGCAGTGCTGGAGAGCTTGCCCTGATGGTGCAGATAAGGGATAGCAGGTGAGCTGACTAGCTCAGCTACCACTCAGGCCCACATCCAGGGCTCTGAATTGGCCCACCCCAAAACCTGTATCATCTGCGAATGGTTGGGACTTGTGAAAGCCCCAGTCCTGCTGTTCCAAAGCTGCAGGATCTCCATGGCACAGGGCAACAACAGGATAACTGGAAGGAGTCCTGATAAGGATCCAATATTGATGGCATCACAGAAGCCAGAGATCTCAAACTAGATCAATGACTCATTTCAATGAACATTTGCAAGTGAAGATGTACGGACAGAGGGATATACTGTGGGACACACTGTGTCATACAACAGTTTCCCATGATGAGATGGTTTCTATGCTTTGTTTTTTTTGTTTTTTGTTTTTTGTTTTTTTTTTTTTTTTGTGTGTGTGTGTGCTTTATTTTGTGCGGGGAGGTTGTAAGAGCAAAAGGTGGATATGAGAGGTCAGGGAGATGAGCAGCCTGGGGTGCATGATGTGTCCTCACAAAGAATCAATAAAAGTTAACAACAACAACAAAAGCTTTTGTCAGTGATGGGACCTTATGTGATGGTGGTGGCGTTCTTCCGAATGACATTGGGCAGTTAGTGAGCTTTGGCTCAGTTTTCATGACGTTCCATGACGTATTAGTTACTTGTGGTTTCTCTAGCCCACCTCTATTCATACACAAAGTCACTGCCATTTCCCTCTCAGCCTAGGACCAAATGATCCTCAGTGATCTCAGGGAACGGAGAGGGGCTCGTTCGACTTCTTTGTTCCCTCCCCAGCTCTTTATTACACCATCACTGTCACACCTTACCTCCTTCGGTCCTGTTATGACTACCCTCATTTGTGCTCCATTTCTATCCTGCATGTGTTTGAAGTCTGTACTGACAGATTTGTGCTCATAACTTGTTGCAACCTGGATACCTCAGAGGGAGTAGGATTAAGTCATTCCAGGGAAGTGTGGGCAATAAAAAAAATTTCAGGTCACCACTTTACTATTCATTTCAACATAATACTCAACAGGGGTTTCCTTAACTTAGACTTTATGAGGATGTCAAATGTAATAGTTGGAACAGCAATTTGAATTGTCTGGGGACCTCCCCATCCCGGTTCAGCATTGGCTACTTGGCTTTTATTGGCAATACAGAGAACAAATGGTGACATGTTTACACAAACTTGAGACAGGAGACCCTTAGAATAACCATCAGAGTGCAATGCCTAGATGAAAATCAGAGAGTTGGGTAGAGAGATCAGCCTTTGAATGAACAAGGGTGAACTGTACACAGTCCACAAGAGCATTATGCCAACAATCTCTCAAATCTGGTGAAAAGTCACAACTTGTGTTAAAGAGATCATGCCAGCTGCATGTGGCGCAGAGAATCTTCATTTGGGCATCCACTCTTCTCTCGCTGATTCCCGTGTTCAGTTATGCAATGGTTCAGAGTCTGGCCTGGAGGAGCAAGCCTTGTGTCACCTGATACAGGCCTGACCTCTAGTGATGCACTGCCAGATGTGGCAATGGGTATTTGACACATTTTTCTCTAAGGAGCTAACATCAGCACCTGCATCTCTAACAGATGGTCAGAAACTCTTGTTACACCATGAACAGAGAGTAATTTCAGTGCTTTGTGAGTGCCTGTTTCTAAACTTCCTTGGGGCAACACCCTGTGACTCCTCAGAAACAGAGTCTCACCTCTCCTGGGTATTACTGCCGGGCACAGTGACATCTGTAGAGGCAGAGAAGAGCTGAGCAACCTGGGACCTTGCTTTGTTTGGGTTACACGCTTCTCTTTAATAGTGCACTCGGCAGCACAGATTCCTTAGATTCACACGCCATGCATACAACGCTTTCTGAACAATGCACCCAGCAACCCTGGACCTCCACCTGTGCATGTTTACATGTTCAATCTCCTCTGAACAATGGAATAGATTTCCCCTCCCCTAATGACCACCAACACTGGACAATGTCCATTCAAATGTGTTTCCAATACCTCCTAACCTAAGAATAGGGGGTCAATCCACCCTGACCTGGTTCTTGGAATACATGCAGTGAGGCAAAACAGTGTTCTTAAATGAACTGCTAGAGAGAATACCCTATTTATCTTACCTATGTATGTCTGTGTGTAATCGGGCATGCATATGATTAAAGTCACATGCATTCTGTGCAGGGGCATGTGCAATAGAAAGATTGTATGACCTATCAATCAAAACAGAGAAACACTTTGGTTATGTGTCTTAATAACCTCACTCCTTCTTCTCTTGAACTCCTTAAAAGGTTTCCCTAAACAATAATCAGGGCCCTTAAGTGCTCTCACTCATGGGGCCTGCTATCAGTGTTGACAGTGTATCCCTCTCTAATCTACAGCATTACTTTGTTCTGAATGGCGTTACCTTGCTACCTTTGCCCACCCATGTTGAGTCCTTGTTTCATTTTGGTTAAGAAGCCGAGAGCCTGGGAGGTCCAGCCTAGATCTTCAGCACCGGCAATACTATCACTTCATTCCTACTCTCCCTCCAAGGACATTTTCTCCTGGAAGCTTTAGCTGAGGTTAGATGGAGCAGCTAGTCGCCCTGGCTGCTTCTTGATGTTTTCTTTTGAGTCATTAGCTCCTAGAAGGAACCATGAAGGCTTAACTCTCTGTCACTATTCTATGCAGCACTTGCTATGTTTGCACACTTCCCACTCCTTTATACTCCAAATATAAGCATATTGGTATGTGAGTGGCATGGCGACCCAGCGACTGCATGGCTGTGATTATGCAAACGCTCTTCCAATTATGAGAGCCTTGATAACATTTTCTTCTCTGCATTGTTCTTCATCTTCCCTAGAAGTAATAATGTGTAAACAACTTCCATGTTCACGTATTTGCTGAGTTTTCTTTGTGCTTATGTCAGGAGTAATTGAAAACTGTGGCTTGTGACCCAAATGTAGCCGCTACCTGCTTCTTGCTGAAGTGCAGCAAAGCCCATCTGTTTGCATACTGTCTACACATGCTTTTGATGTCAGACAGATGAACTAGGTTGCTTGATGAAGACTGATAAACCTAAAATGTTTACCTGGCCCTTTACAGGAAAAATTGGCCTTCTTCCAGCTTATGTAATCCAGCCTCAAACTCGCCTAATGTTCAGGATCATTGCAGAAACTCTTTAGAAGCAGCCAGCATTCTCCTGACTTTCTGTCTTTCCACTCCCACAACCCCAAGACAGGGTTTCTCTGTGTGGCCTTGCCTGTCCTGGGACTCTGTTTGCAAACCAGGCTGGCCTTGAACTCACGGTGATCCACCTGCCTCTGCCTCCCAAATGCTGGTTTGAAAGTTGTGTGCCACCACACCCAGCACATCTCTTTTGCAACAATCTGACTTGGTTTCTGCTCTTTTAGATTGCAAAGGACGCGTAGGTTTTTGTTTATTTATTTGTGTGTGTGTGTTTAAGAAGGCCAAGGGGCGTGTATGGAAGTCAGAGGGCAAGTTGTAGGAGTTGGTTCTCTCCTTCCATCATGTGGGCCCCAAGTGATTGAGCTCAGGGTGTTAGCCCTGATGATGAGCACCTTTGTCTGCTGAGCCATCATTCATGACCCCTTTTGGTCTTTGGCACAGCCTCCAGTCCAGTGTTGCCCTTTACCATCCATCTTGAAGGCTCCCTTTGCTCTCTCCTGTAATGGATCCTTTGTCAGTTATATCTGATGTCTTATTTTGCCCCATGTTACTCTTTCCTTAAATCTTTAATCTTTTTCTCTGTGTCTGTCTGTCTGTCTCTGTCTCACTGTCTCTGTCTGTCTGTGTCTGTGTCTGTCTCTGTCTCCCCCCGCCCCCGCCGCCGTGTGTGTGTGTGTGTGTGTGTGTGTGTGTGTGTGTGTGTGTGTGTGTGTATGTGTGCCACAGCACACAGGTGGAGGGTAGAGGACTACTTGCTGGAGTCATTTTCTTTCCACTGTGTGGATCCTGGGGACTAAACTTTAGCCATCGGGCTTAGCGGCAAGTGCCTTTATTTGATGGGCTATCTTGCCAGCTTTGGAATACAATTTTAGCTTCCTGCAGAAAGATTGGTGGAATGTTGCATTTTTCAAATAGTGCATGTTGAAGGCACTGTTTATTTTACCTTCAAATTTGACTAATAGTTTGGCTGGGTATAAAATTCTGGGTAGGAAAATCTTTCTTCTGTTTCGAAGCAATTATTCCTTTATCTTCTTGCTTCTGATATTGCTGCTGAGAGGTCTGAGACCACTCAGATTCCACAATTCCTTCTATATGACTTTGAAAATAAGTCTCTTCACAGTCTACTGTTTTTTCTCTTTGTTCTCAGCATTGGGCCATTTCATCATGCTGTGTCTTGCTGCAGATCTATTTTCATCAATTAGGCCAGGCATTTGGCAAGCTCTTTTACTTTAGAAATTTATGTCCTTCAGTTCTGGGAAATGCTCTTGAATTATGTAATCAATGTTTTCCTCCCGAGGCCTAATTTAAGGCAGAACTGCTTAACCAGGAGAACATATAAAATTAACTTGGAAACCTTTTAAGATATGTTGTAAAAGTAACTTTTATTCTCCTGGCTCAGTGTTGTCTAGGAGGCTTACTACCTTTTTCTGCTAACCTAGGTGAAGACTTGGAAACTTCTAGCCTCTGTACAGTCTAATCTAGGCCTAGAATGTTTTAGCTTCTGAGACTTACTGCTTAATAAGCTCACCCTTACTTGCTCTTTCTGAGCTCTGGGCTGGCTGGTTCAATTCAACTCTGGCTGGCTAAAACTCTTTTCCCAGCTGACTTATTTAATCTGGCTTCTCTCTTGGCCTGAATGCTCTTCTTGGCTGCAAACTAATTTAGTAATCTGCTCTAATCTTCTGTCTTCTTCACATTTTCTGGCTCATTCTGTCTTTATCTGAGTTCTCTCCCTGAAAAACCATTGTAATATTACTGTCCTGGTAAAACTGCCTCCTCTCTCTCTGAAAAACTGCCTCTTAAGTAGCTTCCCTTTCCTTTCTTGTCTTGTGAGAGTTGGGAATATCCTATTCTGTCAAATCTTCTCTGATTCATCTTTTCTGTCACTCAATTAGACAGCATTGAGGAAGGGTGCTTCCTTCTACAAACTAACTTTACTTTTGTTTGGGATTAAAGGCATATATCACTACACCTGGATATAAGCTTTTCTTTACCTGATACTTGCTCTATACCAGGCTGGCCTTGAACTCAGCTCTTTTTGCCTCTGTCTCCTGGATCAAAGGTATGTTTGTATTCCAGTTGGATCACACAGACCTAGAAGTTCTTTGGATGTGATCTCTTGCCAGAACAGCCATGTTCTGAATTAACACTCTTCTACAATATGTACTCCCAGGTCCCAGTGCTTGAGTTTCCATTTTGGTGACATTCCTGTAGCAATCTTGAGAAACATGTCTGGAGAGATGTGGCTTTGAAGAAACAGCCTTAGACTATGATCTAGGAAATGTCACATCATTAGAACAAAAGCAGCTAGGAAAAAATACAGTCTCTGAAATCGAGCTTGAGCCCAAAGATCCTCTGTAACCACCACACTCAGTTGGTACTATGTGAGGTCTCTGGTTGTGAGTTGGTCATATACTTTCTCATAGATTGACTGGTGCTGCATCAGTTCACATGTGGTTAGCTGTATGTCATCCTAAAATTGCTCTTAAATACTTCTGAAGAGTATTTTGTCTATCCAATCAGATGATAGCTGCACAGAAGAAGGACAGTCATCCACCGGCTGACAACTCTAGTGCACAACAGGGGCCTCTGTCACTCAAGTGTTTATATTCCTAATGAGGACAGTCTGAAAGGAGGCACTTATGCATTCTTCTGATTAACTGAGGAGACATAAACTAGAGCTTGGTAGTGATTACTAACTCAAGTATCCAGAATGATGCTTCTTAGCCATTGTTACTTACAGTCAACTGGGTGACATCATGATGACCCTTCTTGATGCTTTGCTTTAACTGCCACGTGGGGAGATGATAAAGATAAGCTATTAACCTTTACTGACCACTTACCCTGGATCCCCGTTCATCTACTCACTGGTTCTTGGTGTACATAAAATTGCAATGTACAAAATCATTTATGGCAACCTTGCTTTGATCACTTTTATATTTCCAACTCTTACAACAGCATTTGACACTGAGCACTCAGCATAAATTTTGTTGAACAAATCTTTATATTTATGTACAATGCTGACGAATTCCCAGGACAGCAGTTCTTTGGGAGGTTGAAAATTTATTGATTTTCAAAACAGAACATTAAGTTTTTCACACTTCTGAGAGCTGTGGTCTTTTTGATGTTTAATCACAAATATTTGTGATCAGCTTCCATTATCAAGCAAAGAAATGAATTTAGGGGCTTTGTGTTACTTGACTTAGGGGCATTGCTGTTCCCACTCAATAAAAAAAAAAAAAAAAAGAATTCACTAAATGGCTTCTATTTTTAGATCTTTCAAAAATTCTAGTGTATAAAGCATTAATTTAGAAATAAGTCTGGCATAGATACTGCAAGCAAGTTATAAAGGTATGTATTGATAAGCATTCTACCATCAAAATGGTTTTTTTTAACTGAAGAATATTGTGAAACCATGTCTTTAAAACAAAGGAATTGTTAAATAATAATAACAACAACAATAATTATATTTATATAATAATATAATATTGTTATATATAATATGAAAGATTATATAATAATACAATACTATATAATTTATTATTATTACTATTATTATTATTATCTTTTTAAAAGAAATCGTCGCACATATAGTAGGAAGGCCTCAAACTTACTTCATAGCTGAGAATAACTTCAAACTCCTGATCTTCCCACTTCTACCTCCTAAGTGCTAGGCATACTGGTATGTGCTACCACACAAAGCTCATTTTTTAAAAATGGAAAGTGTTTTACTGTATAACCAAAGCAAATCTGACATCCACTACAGACCAGGTTGGCCTTCAATTTACAGAGACCCACCTGCCTCTGCTTCCCTAATACTGGGATTAAGTATGTGTGCTATCAAGCCTGGCTCAATTTTTTTTTTTTTGTTGACTGTGGTAAAATGTACACAGTGCAACACTCATCAATTAAGAACAAACAATTTGGTGGCATTAAGAATATCCTTAATGATATACAATTATCTATATCTGTGATGTATTAAGATCTAGCTCCCAAACATTTTCATCACCCCAGAAGAAACCAGGAGACATCAAACAGTCACTCTCTATCTCGAATCTGCATCCATCTCCATGTCTTTGCTTTTTTATCCTTGGATTTTCCCCATAAATGGAACAATAGATACAATATGGACTTTTTAAATTGACTTCTTTCATTTTAACAAACTGTCTTCAAGGTTCATCTTTGTTGAAGTGGTTATCAGTACCAAATGCACTTTTGAGGCTGAATAACACTGTGCAGTAATATGTATTATATTGTATTTGTTAATTAATAAATATTTGTCTTCTCCAACTTTAATTTGTGTGAAGCATGCTGCCATGAACATGGGTGCACATAGCTTAGTCCCTGTGCATTCTCTCTCTCTCTCTCTCTCTCTGGTCTTCACCTGAGACCTTCTCATTGGAATCCATGTTCTATCTGCATGTACACCTGCATACGAGAAGAGGGCATCAGATCACATTATAGGTGCTTGTGAGCCACCATGTGGTTGCTGTGAATTGAACTCAGGACCTCTAGAAGATAAACAAGTACTCTTAACCACCAAGCCATCTCTCCAGCTCCCACAAAGTCCAGGTTGTAACCATATCTCTGGGTACAGAAATCAGCATTTGTATACACAGTGCAAAAAAAAAATCCTCCAACACAACAGAACAAGATACAACAAGACTAGGCACAAGTCGTCATATCCTGGCTGGGTGAAGCAACCCAGTAGAACAAAAATGGTCCCAAGAACAGGCTAAAGAGTCAGAGACACCCCTATTCCACTGTTAGGAATCTTACAAAAGCACTAAGCTAACAACCATAACATATGTGCAGAGGACTGAGCACACAGTCTCTGTGAGTCCCTATGAGCACTGCTTAGTTGACTCTATGGTCTATGTTCTCCTGTGTGTGGAAATGGTGGCAATACTCATGGATACCGTACCATTTAGAAAAGAATAATCATCAAAGTGTCTCGGAGGATGATGTACCGTCTTCAAAAAGCTAACAATTCACCTAACTGGGGTAAGAAACCCATAGTTATTACATTGTGTTTGTTATTGCATTACATTAGTTACATAAGAAGACTGATGAGTGCTGTGGCTTAGCTCAGCAGTTAGAATGCTTTGCCTAGATTGCACGAAGCTCTGGGTTTGATTCCCAGAACCGCATCAAACCGAACATGGTGACAGTAACTCAAGAACTTGGGGAGTAGAGGCAAGAGGATCAGAAGTTCAAGATCATCCTTGTCTTCATAGCAAGTTGGAAGCCAGCCTGGGATGCATGAGACCCTGTTTCAAATAAAAAAGAAATCAAAAGAAGGAAAATTAGTAAGAGAGTCATAGGAAATAAAAGACAAAGAAAACATACAGTGTAAGCATGAGCTTTTAAAGAGCATCACTGCGCAATCATAGACACAGTGGGCTTTCAGAGAGGGATATTAATTTGAGTGATGCAGAAGACAAAAAAAAAAAAAAAAAAAAAAAACGGCAATATGTTGAATGCACTAAAATATTTCAAAAAATAAAAATAAAAGCAGTTAATCCAGAGGACTCTTTAATGGTTGTCGCTAAAGGAACTGGAGTTGTATGCTGGCCCACAACTCAACAGCAGCCATGCAGTGCCTTAATGCCAGGTGCTGAGATGAGGCAAGGGGGTAGGGTGAGGAAGACAGGGAAGAGAGGGGTGCCAACAAAGACAAGCAGCAGAGAAGCATGCACGTCGGGGAAGCAGATAGGAAGAATTAGAGATGGAAGCCATCCGCTCAGCAGGTGGTATTGTCTACCTGTTGAGTTTTACAGCTTGAATGGCACTTTCATACTGGAATTGGTTGTGCTAGGATCTCTGGGCACACTAAGGTCTGGGGCCTATTACACTGAATGTGCTCATCTCTAAATGGGACATCTACATTAAGGCCCCTCCCAAGGCTCAGAGAACATCATGGAAGAGGGGGCGGAAAGGACGTAGGAGTTGAAGGATGGAGGGGAGTGCTGTGAAATGCATGTAGGAGACAGTGACAGGCCCACTGCCTTCAGGAACTCACAGCAGCTGTGGCCTGCACAAGACCAAGCTGGTCAGCACAACAGCATGGAGTCGGGGGGGGGGGGGGGGGGGGGAGTTGTTTACATTTGATGGCTGCTAGTGGGAGACAGTCTATTTCTTTGCATGGGTGGCCCATTCCCCAGGGAATGCCACCACACCCATATGTATACCAGTAATACTGATTGGACTCAGCCGAGGCATGAAGCTGAGGGGGAAGGTTGTTAAGAAGAGGGCTCTGGGTGTGAGGGAGTGAAATAGGAGGGCTCTTAGCTACCTCAAAGGGCTCCTAGCACCCATAGCTGACTTTGTGCCAGGAAGGGATCTCTGTCGTATTGGGCTACTGAGATCCAGTTTATTCTGTGGCATAGCATCGTCCTCTCTGGCCAACACACAGGGGCGACTTCAGTCTCACAAGTCACTCCGAGGATATTTGTTACAAAAAGACAGATAGCAAAGGAAGGACAGATGCAGCAGTGGCTCTTTGGGACTAATGAGGAAGTCCCTGGGGTGGCTGCAAAACATGAGGTTTCTTAAGCTCTCAGATACTGTTTTAATATCAGACTGTGTCTCTTCCCTACATGTTTGCAGCTTCTTTAAATTTGCAAAATGGGATACTGATTACCCTCGTAATAGAATATTGTGAAAATTAAGAGATGCCATATGTAAAATGTCTAGCCCGTCGCCTAACACATAGCAGCGCCAGCACCATCCTGGGAGAGTATGAGAAACTCTAGCCCATAATTAACTTCGTAAATTTCTGATGTGATTCACAGATGGGTGTTATTTACACTGGTGACATCTAGTAATTTAAAATTCCTACTTAAGATCTGAACTCTTTGAATCTCACTGCCATAGCCTGTGGCAGCCCAGGTTGATGCCTGGGGTAAGCGCACAGGAATTGAGAGCTATTGTTTTCTGCTATTGTTCTTTAAAAGGAAACGGAGAACAGAAGTGCCACTGCAGACACTGATTAGGCTCCAGGTTAGGCCAGGGCAGGGTGGCTGACTCTACATGGTTGAGGTTTTGTTAGCTGGGCGATTGATTGGCTCCGTGCCAGTCTGATTTGTTCCAAAGACCAGAAGAGCTGGATGGAGCCACAGGCATAATGACTGTGTTCTAAACATGTTTACCCTCTGATTACTTTTCTCTATAAACAATCACAGGAAGTGTTGGACGTGGACCCCAGATCAAGCTTCCATAGTCCTCAGCTTCTTTACTGCTTGATAACAATGGGAGCTCTGAGGAAAGTTCCATTTCCTTACTTTTTGGGAGGAGTATTTTGGACTAGCGAGCACTTTTTGGAGCCTAGCATCACACGCACAGATGCATGCACAGACAGATGCGCGCATGTGCACTTTTAAGGGGTGTTTTCCTAAATGTTTGTTTCCAAAATAGAACAGAAGACCCACACGGCTCAATCTTTGTGCAAGAATGAATTCAAGAGCATTGTTGGGGCCTAATAAGCATTTATGGTTCTTGAGCTATTTTTGCACTCTCAACACATTGCTAAAGGAGGTGCATGTGTATGGTTTTTTTGGGGGGAGGGGCACATATACTCTTTTAAAAACTAACTGTATTGGCATATAATTCACATCGTGTAAAAGTTACCCATCTAAACTATTTAATTCAATAGCTATTAGGGTGGGCTATGCAACTTTCATGCAGAACTAAGCATCTTAGAGTCTTCCTCTTTTATTATCATTTTTATCTACTTCCATTCGTATAACAGGAGGTTTCTAGATCTCATCACCTCCAGGTGCCACACCTCTAAGCCATGCACACACATTCTCATTGTTCTGTCCCACCTGATTTCTGCTCTTGAGCCTTCCTTCTCCACTGGCTGTCTCTTTCAGATCTTTAATACATAAATCAGCTGGGACTTGTCCACGGCAATGTTTTCTCTTTACTTGCCTGTTACTTGGACTCTGAAGATCAATGGAAAAGTCTCACGCAGCCCAGACAGGAGGGACAGTCCCCCCTTTGACCTAAGTGGGGATGCAGCTACGGGTAGAGAGAAGCCTGTGAGCCTGCACACCTCAGTCTTCCTTTCCCGCCTCAGGACTCACTCTCCTCTTGCCTTGCTCTCTACAGCTCGGTCATCTCTGGAAGTGGATCTTGCTTCTGAGGAAGGCCCAGTGTCTCAGGGGACAAAGTGGAATTAATTTTGAGCAGACTGACACAGATTCCACACATCTCATTTGCGCTGTGAAACACTTTTCACTTGCCGTCTTTTTTAGTCCTATTTAAGGCAAGTGCAGCCTCTCGGTGGCATCTCTGGGGTAGTGTGGGTGTGTCTGTGCATCGGCAAGCCTGTCCTTGCCTGTAGTGGCAGGCTGTTGCCTGATAAGGCTACACAAGACCTCATAGCTCCTGGGAAGTCACTGCCACATGGTATAAAAAGCTCGCTCTGACCCAGTTCTTTAGTGTGTTGTGTTATTTTTACTAAATCTTAGTCTGATGAAAATCAATTAAGGGATAAATATTTATTAAACACCCGCTGTGTTCAAAATATACCTTAATTATTCTGCGTAGCAGTTGATCCTTAGCCCCACGTAGTTTAAGATGGAAGCATGGATGCATGAGCAAACTTGACATTACCATATTAGAATTATACAGAAGTATAAGTTCTAGGGCAAATGGAAATTTCAAACTAGAAAGCATCTTTACAATAGCGCGATTAACAAGTAATACATTACACATTGTAATTTTTGTAATAGAAAGACACAAAGAAGATAGTCCAAAGGGAATGAGGTTCTGCTTCTTAGAAATGACTGCTGTTGGGGTTTTGACCAATGTTATTTGAGACCTCTTGCTATGCATACACACTTTATGTTATACATATACAAGTTTATATAACAGGATAATAGACTTACTATTTGTAACCTGTCCCCTACCCCCAACTCAGCATTATGTCAGAAACTGGCTTTCCTATCAGTAAACGTAGACTGATATTAAATTTAGTTAAAGTAGACTATTTCATTATACCTCTGTCATGTATTTAGCTAGTCCCCTATTGGTAGGTGTTTAAATGATTTAGTTATTTAAAATGTTTCATACAGCCATTGCTTGTGTGTCCATGCTGCCACGGACACACATTAAATCAAAGAAAAGGGGCATTTCAGTGTTGAGGGCACGTTGCCATCCATTCCTCAGACTTCAGTCCCCCTGGCTCAGACATGGCCGGTGCCGTGGCCCCTCTTCTGGATCCAGCCGGTAGCACATGGGATGGAACCAGTCTGAGGCCTCTGCTCATCTCCACCAGGGATATTCTACAGCTGTAGAGCTCTGCTTCAGGCAGTGAGACGGGAGCTGTCGTACCTCTTATTAATAGATAACAAGGCTCAGAGGGTAGTCACAGGAGGGTTGTAAGCAGCGTTTTGCATTGACCCTGGAGGATTCAGCCAGCTGTGGACAGTGGTCTCCTGTGTGTGGACTCCCTTTCTCTTCTCTCTTCTTACTGACTGACTTTGTCCCCTCGCCCCAGCCCCCTCCGCCTCCTGTGTGCTTTGCTGGAAATCCTGAGACCTTTCCTGAAATCCCAGCCTCAGGATCTGCCTTTGGTGGAACTCAGTTGTTGAAGACAACCTTTATGTTACAGGTGCATAGTGTGGCAGACAAAAAGCAGTGCACCCTGCCCAAGTGTCCACATCTGTGTCGCTGGAACCCAGGAAAATATTCTGCTAATGTGGCAAGAAGGACTTTGTGGAGGTTGTCAAATATGTAATCATGTATTAAGAATCTTGAAGAGCTGGTGCGCTCATCTGGAAGGTAAGGGTGCTTGCCACCAAACTTGTCAACCTGATCTGGATCCCTAGGACCATGATAGAAGGAGAGAACCAGCTTCCACAAATTGCCCTCTGACTTCCTCAAATATGTTATAATATGTGCATGTGCTTTTTTTCTGTATGCACTCAAGCGCATGCACACACACACACACATATACATGCATTCACACACATGTATGCATACACTGAATAAATAAATGAAGTAGTCAGCAAGAAGTCCCCAAATAACCACAAAGGTCCTTGGCAAAGAGAGAGGCAGAGAGAGAGGTTAAAAGTTACAGAAAAGCAGTGTGGTGTCTGAAGATGCAGGGGTCCATGAACCAAAGAGAGTGGGCGGTTGCTGGGATTTGGAAGAGATAAGAAACCAGTCCTTTCATTACACGTAGCCTCTGGAGGGACCAGGGCAGCTTCCTGAGACCTCTAGTTTAGTTCTCTGCCATCTGGACTGCGCTTCTAGCCTCCGGAATAGCACTAACTTTGTGGTAACTTATTACAGCAGCAACAAAATCTAACAACGAATATTAAAGAACGGGAGGTGGCTGGTGCTGGAGCATCATATGGCTGTGTGGATTATTCCAAAAGCTGGGCTTGAGCAAGGGAGGCCACTGAGAGGGACAAACAAGAGAGGGGGCAGCCAGTCAGGAAGCGCCTTCCTTCCTCCTGAGCACGAGCCACTTTGCTTGTGCCAGGTTAAGTTTAGAGTGGCTGACTCACGTTCTTCTAACAGAGGCTCATGGCCAGAGAGCCTCTCGGCGAGCTGGGAGTTTGTGTATTTGAATTTACATGAGAGTTCTGTTAAATTTCTGAAAGCCTTAATGCATATAAAATGTATCCAAGAGGATGAAAAGTTAAAAAAAGAAATCATTGGGGGGAATTCTTGGATCCCACTTGCTTGAGGACCTAATGCAAAAGTCTGAAATAGGACCTGGGAATCCACATCTACAGTCAGGGCTGGGGATGCGGCTCTCTTGGGAGGGTGCATGCTTGCCTACTAAGCATGAAGGCCTGGGTTTGGTCCCCAGCACTGCATAAGCCAGCAGAGTAGCCCCCGCCTGTAGTTCCCAGAATCCTGAGGCTGAAGCAGAAAGACCCAGAATTCAAGATCACTGTTGTCTACAAGGTGAGTCCAAGACCAGCTTGGACTGTATAAGACTCTAATTAAAAAAAAAAATATATATATACAAAAACAAGGTTATTCTGACACACATAGTTGAAGGGGGCTCTCACTGGAAGCACCTGCTCTTGGTGACTGGGCTGTCCATGCCTCACCTTGTTAGGTGGTGCAGGCAGGGAAGGGTCAGAAGGGAAGGGAGTCTCTTGGCTTTTTTTTTTTTTTTTTTTTTACTGTTGTTTCTTGATCTAAAATCACAGTTTGCTTCTGTTGAGGGTAGTGAATCCCAGCCATCAATAACACCAGCTCTTCAATTGTAACGGGGGGGGGGGGGGCAAGGGGTTTGCCCTTGTCACCTGGGACAGAGCATCCTGCCAAGCGCCTGGGGTGGGGGGGGGGGAATCTTGCGGTAGGTCTGCCAGCAGTTAGCATTTTTCCGTTCGGCTGCAGTGCATGCTTTTTCTAGGTGACCTTGGGGAGTGGGGGCACTACAGCTGCTACCAACTGAAAGCTGCAAACGCCAACATTTGGAGTATCTCTGGGATTACAGATGTGCCAGGATGTCCTCTCCCAGTGAGGGCCACAGAGGTCACCTTCAAAGAATGCTTGCCTTTGTCTCCTGCCTTTTTGAAGGAGTCTCTGCTTGTCTAGCTCTGCGCAGCTCTGAAATGTCAGGAGATAAGAAATGCCTCTCAGCATGGAGGCTCCCAGACACATATGTGACAAGAAATCTGGCATGAGTTTTACAAGTGTCAGATGTCTAGGAGAAAGCAATATGGGTATAGTATTTCTGGTGCTATTTTGGTACCCTGTACATGAGCCTGGAGCATTAGAAAAGCTACTTCTCAGCTTTGGGTGATAGCCTTACTGGCGCTCGGCATGCGTGTCTGAAAGTACAGTTGGGTGATATACTAGTTACAGGGCACAGAAAGTCACCTACAACCAGGAAACTGGGTTTCAAAGAAGTGTTCTCCAGTGGCATTTCATATCTTGTGGTGACTTGGGTAGCATGGCCACAGAGACTTTCATCAGATGGTACCACAGAGTTTTTAGCCAGCTCTTGCAGCATCCTATAAAGCTGGTAAACACAATACCCTTACCTTTCTGGTATGGCGAGATGTCCAACAGACAGGGCCACAGTCGAGGCCTGCTCCTTTTAGGTAGCATAACTACAGAAATTTTTTATTTCAGGCTTACCAGCCACATCATCTCAGCATGTTGCTGATGTAGGAGAAACGTCTCTGTGCAAGGTCAGGTTGACCAAAAGCTATGTTTATGTTCAGCATACTCTATAGCCATGCTACTCCTAGAAATTATCTAGCCATAAAAGCAGCTGGCCCTAACCATAAGCTCCACTTGGGAACAATCAAATTAAAGGTCCTCTAAAACTGCTTTGTCTAATTAACAAAAATAACTTGAGTCAGAGGTGACTACCCTGTTTCAATGGCCCCCTCCCCCTCCATGTGAGCTAATTGCAATTTTTGCCTTTGTAAGCTATCTCTAAGGACTGTTGATCATCACAGTTTGCCTCCTGAGTCTGCTATGTGTCCCTGACCATGGTCAGTCTTGGGTTGTTGCATTCAATAAGCCGTCCATATCTAACTGAGATCGGTGTCTGTGTGGTTTTTTTCAGCTTCCTCTGAACCCTACCTAAGAGCCACAAATACAGTCAGTTGACTTACTGTTGAATGTATCAAATGAGTGACATCAGAACCAATTTTTCTAAGTAGCTCAAGAAATCTCTTTCCTGGCAGGAAAGCATTTTAGGTACCTGGTGGTTTGCTGAAAAGACGTGATGTTCTCTGTCTTGCTGTCCCTTGGTTAGGAGTAAATGCTCAAACTATGGCACAAGCCAAGGACCGTAAGTGCAGTAAAACTTCGAACCCCTACCCAGATCTAGCCAATGGACAGGGCATTCTCCACAGTTGAGTGGAGAGTGGGGATTGACTTTCACACGAACTCTGGCTCCTCATATTTGACCATGTCCCCTTGATGGGGAGGCCTAGTGGCACTCAGAGGAAGGATAGAAGGCTACCAAGAAGAGACTTGATACCCTATGAGCATATACAGGGGGAGGAGGTCCCCCTCAGTCACAGTCATAGGGGAGGGGAGTAGGGTGAAAGCGGGAGGGAGGGAGGAATGGGAGGATACAAGGGATGGGATAACTGTTGAGGTGTAATATGAATATGCTTTGAGAAAAAAAAACCCAATAGAATAGGAATGCAAAATTAGTAGTCTGCAATTATTGTTAATACTGCCTTAATTATATTTGTACAAATAAAATTATATTAAATATGCAAAAAGAGTAAATGCTTAGGTCACTTGGTTTAATGACTGTCATGGCATGTGTAAGGAAGAAAATAAAATAAAATATGGTGAATCAGATTGTTGCGGCATTAATGTCCAGTGAAATGTTGTACATGCAGCCTGAGTGATAATACACCCTGCCCACCTAGCATCCTATTGTTTATTGGTTTATTTAGACAGGGTCTCTCTATGTAGCCCTTATTGGTCTAGAACTCCCTATGAAGACCGTGCTGTTTTTGAACTCACAGAGATCTGCCTGCCTCTGGCATCCAAGTGCTTGGATTAAAGGCACGTGTCATTATGCCCAGCTTTAAATTTCATTTCTTACTCACTTATTTAACACCCAGTGCTGAGCTGTGGACATCATAGTTTATTAAGGTCAAGAAGAGCAGAATGGAGAGTTTCTTGAATAAGTCAAATGTGCAAATTGAAAAGTTATGAGCAAGAAAACCCATAGGAAGAAGGAAGTCTGCGTGGCCTGTAAACACAAAACACAGGCTTGCTTTATAGCAGACAATTTTCTCTAGCAGAAGTGGACTTATTTTATCTCAGAGCATGAACATTTTAAAGAGTTGCAGAAAAGGATTTTCTAGCATGGGGGATGGATACACACAAGAATTAGGAATCCCAGGAAGGAATCCCCATTTCTGAAGGTCATTTTTGGCTAGACTAAATGAACAAGGCCTGACCAGGCTAATGACTTCTGATGGTTTCTCAGAACCCCAAGGCAGGATGCTTGTTAGTGATGGTGGTACCTAGTGAAATGTTTTGACATATAGAAGAATTGTAAACCTAGTGGACAGAGTTCCAGCGTCCAGCTTCCCCCAGCGGCATTAAGATAGCCTTGCCTCAAGCAGGATCTTAACCCTTATTCTACCACTACTAATAATGGCCCCATAAGTCGATTCTTAATATTTATTCAATACAGCTGAATTGGATTATTCATTCCTTCCCCCATTTCTTCATATGCTTTTAAAAAGAACCTCTGTTTTAAATTAGATATGCTTGCACACAAGGTGCTCTAAGAGGCCATAAGAGGGAATCAGATCCTTGGCAGCAGAGTTAGAGGTTGTGGTGAGTCCTTTGGCAGAGTGTAGGGAACTGAACTTGGGTTTTCTGAAGAGGTGATCTGTGCTCCTAACCACTGAGCCATCTCTCCAGCCCCACATGTCTTACTTTTTATTCAAATATCTGCTCAGGCCTCCCTGTCTTTTCCAACTAAAATAAGACTTTCTCACTTTTTCTCACCCGACCCCCCAACTTGGTTGTTGTTGTTTCCAGCGTAGTAACTGAAGGGGTGATTCATTGTTAAAAATGTAAGGCTTAGCTAGGTGTGAAGATGCACACCTTTAATGCCAGCACTCTGAAGGCAGAGGCTACTGGATCTCTAAGAAGTACAAGGCCAGCCTGGTCTACATAATAAGTTCCAGGACAGCCAGGGCTGTATGGAGGGACATTGTCTCAAAACAAGCAAACAAGCATTGCCTTCTACTAATAGTTATTTCCTTGGGGACAATGCCTTTCTCTCTCTCTCTCTCTCTCTCTCTCTCTCTCTCTCTCTCTATATATATATATATATATATATATATATATATATATATATATATATATATATATATATAAATATAATTTATTCATTCAGATTACATCTCAATTGTTATCCCCTTGCTTGTCTCCTCCCATTCCTCCCTCCCTCCCTCTTTCACCCTATTCCCCTCCCCTAGGACTGTTAGAGAAGAGGACCTTCTCCTCCACCATATGGTCACAGCCTATCAACTCTCTTCTTGGTAGCTTCCCTATCCTTTCTCTGAGTGCTACCAGGCCTCCTCACCAAGAGGAAGTGGTCAAATATGGGGCACCAGAGTTCATGTCAGAGTCAGTCCCCACTCTCCACACAATGATGACTCTTTATGCCTAGAGTATTACTTGATACCTGAGAGATTTTTATAAGACATTTGTTGAAACAATAAATGAATGCAGACATGGTCATCTGTGCACGAAGACGCAAGTAGCAACTTTCGAAAACCTTTATGTGTTTTTGTGTTTTTACACTCACAATTTATCTATGTGCAAATAGACTATGATTCTTTTTTAGTCAGAAGGTTGCATTTTAAATTTTCTTTGAATGATCTTAGAAATTAATTATTCATTTTAATATCATCATGACATTGTAGTTGCTAATCCATAAGAGTGTTTTTGAAACAAAAGGATAAGATGCTTTATTGAAACATAGTCTCATGTAGCTCGAGATTGACCTTAAACTTCTGATCTTCTGGTCTCCACTTCCTAAACGTGGGAATCGCAGACATGTGCCATCATGGCTGGCTTGGAAAAGGCAAATTCTGTGAAGCACTTTGAGCTAGCAGCCATGTGACAATACATCAACAGTTACAGTGCCATTATTAATTAGTGCTGTGAAAGAAGGAAGGAGGCACACAGTCCTGCCAGTGTCTTGGGAGTCACAAGACCCACCACATAATTAGAAACTCAGAGCCTAAGAAGTGGATCAAGGTCATGCAAGTACTGTGTGTTGGTACTCTACACTATGACAACTGGTTTGAAAATGTCATTTCTTCATAGAAGATTCAGGGATAGGTGTGAGGCCAGTGTTTATCGGCTATTAAAGTTATTTATGTGAGCTGGTGTGGTGGCATAGCACTTGGGAGGCAGAGGCAGTCCGATCACTGTGAATTCGAGACCAGCCTGGTATACACAGTGAGTCCAGGACAGCCAAGGCTACACAGAGAAACCTTGTCTCAAAACAAAAACAAAAAGACAAAAACGAAACAGGAAAGAAAAAGAAAAAAAAAAAAAGGCCCATAAAACATTCTTTATGTGCATAAGGCAATAAAAGTTTCCCCTTTCTGCCTAAATCATACAAGATGAGTCTTTGGGTAGCTCGGTCAGTTGGGACTCTGTACTCATCTGTGTTTGAAGGGTCTATGCAAACACCATGGCTGGCAGAGTAACCATCTAAGCTAGGCAAGAAGAAAATCCAGTTCAATATGTCTCAGTAGTGGATGATGCTTCAAGTATCTACAGTCTGTGTGGTGGTTTGAATGAAAATGGTCCCCATAGGCTCATAGGGAGTGGCACTATTGGGAGGTGTGGCCTTGTTGGAGTAGGTGTGGCCTTAATAGATGTGTTCTTAACTACAATGTGTGGCCTTGTGTCACTGGGAGGCAGGCTAAGAGTTGCAGATCCAGATGTAGAACTCTCAGCCACCTCTTCAGCACCATGCCTGTCTGTGTGCCACCATGCTTCCCATCATGATGAAAATGGACTAAACCTCTGAACTGTAAACCAGCCGCAATGAAATGCTTTCTTTTATAACAGTTGCTGTGGTCATGGTGCCTCTTCAGAGCAATAAAACCCTAACTAAGACAGTCTGACACAGGGCAGTTTATTTTAGACATATTTTTGTTTGTTTGTTTTTAAGACAGGGTCTCACTATATACCTCTGATTGTCTTGAAACTCACTATGTAAACCAGGGTGGCCTTGAACTAACAGAGGTCCACCTGCCTCTGCCTTCTTAATGCTGGCACTAAAGGTGTGCACCACTACACTTGGCATTAGGCATATTTACGGATGGTTCAATTTTGGAAATACCTTGTGCACAATAAAGCTTAAAGCACGACTATACCAAAACCACATGTGACCTCTCCCGTAAAGATGAGCTCTGTAGCTTAAGGAAGGAGCTGGTATGGTCCTGTCATACAGTTTGCACAGAGGTCATCAAGCAACAAAGTACATGTGACATCTCCTGTACGGATGGGTTCCATTGATGGAGAAACAAAGCTGAAGATAAAGGTCTAGAGAGGCAGTCTGGGTTAAGAGTGTAGGTGAGTCAGTAACCTGGCTCCACAGATAGGTCACCAGGTTATCAACAACATTCAATCCCAGCCTTCCAGGCAGAAAACAGGTTACACATTTTTTATATTGACTAGCCAACCCTGCGTGCTTGAAGCTCCTGGTTTCTATAGTGCTTTCGTTGTGTTCCCAACATCCAGACATTCATGGGGTTATGTGGCGTTTGGGGATGGAGAGTTGGACAGAGGCCTCCTACTGAGTGTGGTGGGGAGAGAGATGGCTCCTCAGTCTTCCTCACAGAGGAAGACAGACTTGTCATAGTCTGTGGAATACAGTATTTGAGTTTTGGTTTCCATAACTGTAAAATAAGAGGTTTTTTTTTTTTTTTTGGTGGATTTCAGACAAGAAATATGTTTTATTTGTTATAGTAGCTGTAGGAAACAAGTCACACAGTCTTATTCATATCCCCACAGTCAGAACTTGTCTGAAGTGCCTGGCTATATCTCCTTCATCTTCCGCTCCCATTAGATCAGTTTTCTCCTTGTGTCCAAGTGTTCACACATTCTACCCCCTACCTCCCATACATACACACCCACTAGTTATTATCCTATCTGTGAGATTCCTCTATTGGGAAAGAATTCCCTTCTTGGTGTAATGGATACGGGATGGGGGTGAGGGACAATGTCCCTTTCCCTCAGGAACTGCTAGACCAACTGGTCCTTCAGATGAGCAGGTGTTAAGAAATATCTGCCAAAATGGTTTTGCATTTCTGCAGTGCCAGCTCTGACCCTGAAGTCATGCAGACAAATCAAGGGCTTGCTCTGTGAGCATGCAGAGAGCTGGCTGGTTTGAGGACACATCTGACGCAGCAGTTATGAAAAAGTGTGCCATGGAGAATGATGAGAGAGGATGCCTGGGTGCTGTGTGTATGGGGTCCAAGGTTGGGGTTGTGGTGGAACCCTTCAGATGAAGGGATGAATAGACTTCATGAAGATGACTTGGAAGGGCAGCAGAAGGACGGGAAGGGCTCTTTTTGGTAGAGAGCAGATAGTTCAACCCTAACACCATCACCAGAGAGGTCAGAGGGGGAAATAAGAAGCATTTCATGCAGGGCCGCAAGCTGCTTAGCATGAGAGCAGAGGCGTCAGCCATCATAGAGGGAGAAGAAGGGCACACTGGGGTGGAGCAGGAAGCAGAAGTCAGCTGTCCGATCACTTTACAGGTCATACTAAGTGGTGGTTAGTTCACAGGGAGCCGCTCCCCCATTGAGGGGAAGGAATGGTATTCATTTTGGGAAGAGTATCCCTGCTTGGTACACAGAGGTTAGGTGTGGAAGGGTTGAAGTCAAAGGTAGAAAGAGAATATGTAAGAGGTGAGGGTCTAGGGGAATCATTAGAGCCTGCCCTAGGACACCCACTGGTGACTGGGAGAGAGAGAGAGCCATTGGCAAGAGAAGTGTTTAGGAGGAAGGAGGGCAAAGTGGACAAAGGGGTAATCAAGAAGACCACTCTCTGAGATGGCATGTTGACTGTTTGAAGAAAATGATAAACATTGAGTTTGATGTTGAGCCTGAAGTACTCAGACAAAGATGGCCATTAACTCCAGGCAAAGAGTTTAGGCTGGGGACAATTTTGGAACAGTTTGTACAAGTGAGAGTAAAAGATGAGACCAAGGGGAAAACTCTGTAAATGCATGTGATGAGAAGAAATGGCCAAGGGAAGTTTTAGGAGACACAGTGACTAAAAGGTCCTAGTGTCTTAGCTTGGGGCTTCTAAAATTACACCGCAGACTCATAGTGAAAACAAGTTTCTCTCATCTCTGAAAACCGAGTAGTCTAAGACCAAGCCCTTGGGTGAGGCTCTCTCTCTCATCCTGCCTTGAGATGGCAGCTGTGTCCTGCCTGTTTGCAGCAGCATGGAGCAGGGCAAAAGGAGAGGTGGCTGAGAGTTCTACATCCAGAGTTGCAACTCTTAGCCTGCCTCCCAGTGACACAAGGCCACACATTGTAGCAGCTGCACCCCCATGACATAGCCACCCCAAAAGGTCTCTCCTGCTAATACTACCACGTTGGGTGGTCAAGAGTTCAATATGTGTGTTTTGAGGGGAGCATTCAGTCCATAGGAAGAGAAGGAAAGGGTGTGTCAAGAAGGTTTCAATAGCATGGAAAGCCACTGAGATGCCAGGCAAGAAGACAAACATTTATAGTGCAGTTAAGTGAGATTATTAAATAGTCAGACAGTAAATGAGAGGTGAGAAAGTTCAAGCTAACCATCACTTCTAAGACCATGGATTGTGAGAAGTTGAAGGCAGAGGTGGTGGTAAACTGAGCATTGGTTGGACCATGAGAGAGAGAGAGAGAGAGAGAGAGAGAGAGAGAGAGAGAGAGAGAGAGAGAGAGAGAGAGAGAGAAGGGAGTTCTAGAAACCAAATAAAGCAGATGAATCTGGTACAGGGAGAGAATCCAGCTTTAGATGAGCAGGAGACTCCTCTTAGTCAAGCATGGCACCAGGAAGTTTATAGGTTGTGAGGTAGGGTTGCCTACAATGGCTTGAAAGACAATAACCTTTGTATAAGAATTGTGGATTATACTTCACGGAGGACAGATGTAGAGGGAGGAGGCTTGGCAATGAAGGGTTTAGGCATAAAATAGATTGGGAGAGTGATCTGGAAGCCACCAGAGCCTAGGATGTCAAGGACTTAGATACTCCATTGGGAGGTTTATTTTGCCCAACCAGACAGCAGGCCAATGTTGTCTATGTACTGATGGGTTAAGGTTAGGGTTAGGGTTAGGGTTAGGGTTAGGGTTAGGGTTAGAATGTGTCCATATCTTCTATACTGACTGGGGGATCACGTATAACATGAATTTACTCCTTCCCCCATGCCAGTAGGGCTAGCACCCACAAGGTCTTGGTTTCAGTTCCTAGTACTATGAACCCACAAAATGAATAAGAAAAATCTAACTCATTGGGAGATGAGAGAACAACTTTTGAAACGCTGTGTCATTAAAGGCAAGCTTGAGAACCCCTTTCCAATATGATCAATGAGATGAAAGTCTCCATTTAGTTCCATGGTTCAAACGTGACATGCTCCTCACAGGCTCACATGTTTGAACACTTGGATTTTAGCTGGCAGCGCTGTTTTAGAAGGCTCTGGAACCTTTGCGGGCACATATGGTGGCTGGTGGAGGAGGACCACCATGAGACGGATTTTGAGGACCGTAGTTTTTCTTGCTCTGTGATCTACTGCCATGCTAATGAGCCACACGGCAGGACCCTTCTGCTGCCACATACAGTCACTCGGACATGGTGCTTTTGTGCCACAGTGGGATGGAGTCGGGAAGCACAAGGGCAAACACACCTGTGTCCCCTTCAGCTGCTTCTGTCAATCAAGCATTTTGTCTTGGTGATGAGATGAGCCGACAAAGGCACTCACTGAATTCTCTATCACTTTCTGTGGGCGCTGTGGTAAATCACCACAAGCTGTTGGCTTAAAATAATAAACACCTGTTCTCTCACAGTTCTGGACCAGAAGCCCAAAAGCAATGTGTCAGTAGGGTCATGCTTGCTCTGAAGGATCTTGTGGGGATTCCTTCGTTGCCCCTTCTACCTTTTGGTATCTGTGGGTGCCCCTGACTTGCAATGGATAACTCCAGTCCCTGCCTCCATATCTGCACAGATGTCTTCCTTGTGTTTCTGTCTTGTCTCTTTCCATCTTTCTTCTGGATTTGTGTCTCCCCTCTTCCTGTTTCTCATAAGGGAACATGTCATTGAGAGCCTACCTGGATAGTCTAGGGTGTGCATAGTTCAATATTTTAACTTAAGTACACTTCCAAAATCCTAGCTACAAATAAGGTCACACAGGTTCTGGGTGGGCATAGATTTTGTTTAGCAGTACCTCCCTAATCACTACAGACTCCAACAGATTAAATCTGTTGATTTAGGCCCTTTCCAAAATATGCATATAGGGCTGGAGAGATGGCTCAGCAGTTAAGGGTACTGATTACTCTTCCAGAGGTCATGAGTTCAATTCCCAGCAACCACATGGTGGCTCACAGCCATTTATAATGTGATAATAAATAAATCTTTTAAAAAAATATGCATATATTTAAATAAAATTTAAATGTAGTTATATAACATATTAATTTAGTGTATATATTTACTTTAAGATTCTTTGTCCTTCCCCACAAAATAGTATCAAGCACTTAGTAACTAGAATTGAGATTTGTGTGAGAATCTTCTAGATCACATGTCAAAAAAAAATTGAAAAGAAAAGAAAAAAGAAAAAAAGATATTGCCAGGTGGTAGTGGTGCACATCTTTAATCCCAGCACCCAGGAAGCAAAGACAAGTGGATCTCTGTGAGTTCAAGGCCAGCCTGGTGCACAAAGTGAGTTCTAGGATAGCCAGGGCTACACAGAGAAATCCTGTCTTGAAAAACAAAACAAAATAAGATATTATGAATGTTAGTAATTTAGCAATTATCCACAGCTTTATCCACAGCAAATGGTGGCTTTGGTGTGTCTCCTTATACTTAAAAAGTTTAAAGGGAGCCTGGAGAGATGACTCAGTGATTAAGAGCATGGCTAGTTCTTCCAGAGGACCCAGATTGAATTCCTAGCGCCCACGTGGCCCTTCCTAGGATCCATTACTCCAGTTTCAGGGGACCTGATGCCCCCTCCTGGCCTCCTCTGGCATTGTAGGCACACAGTGCACAGACATTAAATAAAAATAAGTAAGTCTTTAACAAAAGAATTTCTAAGGAATTTTTTTTTTCGAGACAGGGTTTCTCTGTGTAGCCTTGGTTGTCCTGAACTCTCTTTGTAGACCTGGCTGACCCTGAGTGCTGGGATTAAAGGCATGTGCCAACAAAAGAATTCTAAAGGAAAAAAAAAAAAAAAAAAAAAAAAAAAAACTCAAGAGGTAGAGATACCCACGGTTTCTTGTGCTTCCTTTATGTTCCGGCTTTAATTACGACTTTCCTTTGCCTTTGGAGACAGTGGTTGACAAGTCAGTGCAAAAGTTTCAGAAGTAATATAAGACCCACAAAGACACACCCGAAGCTTGGCAGAGCTTAAGGTAATAAAACTTCTTCTCACCACTTGTTCTGGATCAGAAGGCCAAAAGCAAGACGCTGCCGGAGGAGCAGCCCAGGAATATGGCTATGTTTGCAGCAAGTCAGTGACCGACAGGAGTAAGTGAAGGGATCCCAGCAACACAAGCTGCTGTAGCTGAGTGCAGTGCACTGTCAACCACCTCCCACAGACAGGAGAATACTTCATTAAAGTAATGAGAAACTGGGAACATCCTTATGCATGGTGGCGGTCACACAAAAATGTGTTTCTTATGCCTTCTAGTGATAATTTTGCTTGTGATTCTCAAATAAATCTATGTCTAGTCATTAATTCTCACTTTTACTCTGGCCTCAAATTGAAAATGCTTAGAGAGTATTCCTAATTGCAACTTTTGCCAGTGCAAGGTACAAATTAATTTTATACGAGACCCCTAGAAAACTCTCCCCACATCTCAGTTTCTGCTACTGGTGTCACCTCTTGTGGATATTAGGTTTCTTAACACCATGTTAGAGCAGGGAGGGAAAAGCTTAGAATAGTTGTCAAGATCCGAAAACTTAGTTTAGATTCTTTGGTCTATACAAGCTTTGGTTAATTTACATAAACATCAGGATCTTTCTCTCTCTCTCTCTCTCTCTCTCTCTCTCTCTCTCTCTCTCTCTCTGTGTGTGTGTGTGTGTTATGTGTGCATGAGTGCATGTGCTTGTATGAGTGAAGGTGCATTGGCATACACATGGGTATGGAGGCCAGAGGTCAACCTTGGATGTGTTTCCTCAGAGCCATCCACTTTGCTTTTTTGGCCCCACCTTGGTTTTTGGGACAATCTGTTACCGGGATCTCGGTCTCACTAATTTGGCTAGCTAGGCTGGCTGGCCAGGCAGTCCCCAGGATCCTCTGTCTCTGCCTCCCAGAGCTGGTGTATTGTAAACACATGCTACTACATGGACTTTCCACACGGGTGCTGGGATTGACTGCACGCCCTCACGCAGGCACTGGAGGCACTCTGTTGACTGAGTGGTTTCCCACAGCACAGGATGTTTCCATTCATGTGCAGAATGAAGCTCTGGGCCTGAAGCCAGCTAGACTCCTTACTCATTCACCTAACACACACATTTGTGGCACCTCTGTGTGCTAGCTGGTGGTTAGCAGAGGCCGGAGTGGGTGAGACTGGGGCTGGATGGAGGTGGTGGTGGCATGTGGGCGCTCTAGTCAGCTCCGATCCTCCTCTGTGTCTGCCTCTGCCTTTCTTCCTCTAGTCAGCTGCAGTCACCCCATCAAATCCAGGGGCCTCCAGAGCCTCCCTATCTCTCTGGTCTCCCCACCCTCAGCCTTGCTCTATCCTGTACTCCTTTCATCATTTTCTCCTCTGGACCTGCTGCTTCCTGCTGCTCCTATGAGTGATGTCACCTTTCTTAGGCTGTTGCCAAGGTCTTCGGCAACCTCTCCTGATGGAGTCTAATTTTATCTCTACCTTCCCACACGAATCCCACCTTTGCCGTTCCTATCTCCTTGTTCTTTGGCAAACGCTTCATGCTCACTTGCTGAGGCTCCCACCTCATTGTTTTCCCTCCCACCCCCTAATACTGTAATCCTCCAACAAACCTACATACTCTCAAGGAAGACCACTCCCACCCCTGAACCCACAAGCCATATCCTCATTTCCTCAGTTACATTCTTGGACTTTTAGTCTAAAGTTTTACAAGTGTACCGGTGAGCTTTTTTTTTGTCAACTCGACCGATACAACCTAGAGTCGTTTAAGAAGAGAGAGTCTCAACTGAGATCAGATTGGCCTGCAGGCAAGTCTATGGCTCATTTCCTTGATTAGTGACTGATGTGAGAGGGCCCAGACCACCGTGGACCATGTCACCCTAGACGAGTGGTCCTGGGTTGTATAAGAAAGCAAGACAAACAAGTCAGAGAGAGCAAGCCAGTAAGCAGCACTCTTCCGTATCCTCTGCTTCAGTTGCTGCCTCCAGGTTCCTGCTTTACGTCTGGCCCAGGCCTCCCTCAGTAATGGAGAGTGACCTGGGAGTTGGCAAATGAACTCAATCCTTTCCTTCCAAGTTGCTTTTGGTCACTGTGTTCGATGCAACATTAGAAAGCAGAGCAGCAGGCGTTTGGTCGCAGAGTATTAAGTCTTCCCTTGTTAAAAGTTTAGGTCTCACAGATTCAGCACATTTGGTAGTCTTCTTTTTTTTAATTGGTAGCTTTTTTATAAATTAAAAAAATTTTTTTTCAAAAGATAGGGTACCACCGTGTAGCCCTGGCTTGTCTGGAACTCACTATGTAGACCAGCCTACCCTTGAACTCACAAAGATCCACCTGCCTCTGACTCCCATGTGCTGGGATTAAAGGTGTGCACCTTTGTGCCTGGCCCACATTTGGCAGCTGTTCACACAAAGGTCCTAGGCCAGCCCTGGTCACAGTCAGGAACACAAGAGTGAAATCTGAGACTGAATTCCAAGGCCTGGTAGTCCGAGATCTCAGCAAGACCCCTGTCTTTCTGGTTGTGTGACCACAGATAACTTATTTACCCTCTCTGAACTTCCATCTGATGGTCTGCAAACTTGGCACATCAATATTGGGTGCCCGAGTTTGTCACTACTCAATACGAGTGGTGACTTGTTACAGTTAAGATGAGCAGGGTGCTTAAAACACCCTGTAGTAAAAGCTCAGGAAGTGTTAGCTTGTTATTTCATTAGAGGCATGTGTAAATTAAATGCAAGCCCTAGGTGTAGTGCCTTGGCCTGGAGCAAGCATTCAGTAAGTATTAACTAGTGCTATCATTTTATTTAACATACGAGGAGGTCTGTTAGAAAAGAAAATAGTTATGACTGTTTTATTGTCAAAAATGTTTAAAATGAGATAGGGTTATAATGATATCTACTCTGTGTGGACATGTGTCCAAGTGTGCAGATTTTCATACGTGTGTACACACATGCATGTGGAGACCAGAGGACAACCAGGCTCAGGTGTTGTTCATTAGGCACCATTTATCCACCTTCAGCTTGTGTGTGTGTGTGTGTGTGTGTGTGTGTGTGTATGTGTGTGTGTGTGCACGTGCCCACACATGATTGTATGTACATTCATGTGAGAGTCAGAGGACAACCATGGGTGCCATTCCTTGGGCACCTAGTCCATTTTTGTTTGACGTGGAGTTCTCATTGGTGCAGGGCTTAGTCAAGAAGACTAGACTTGGGGCTGGAGGGATGGCTCAGTGGTTAGAGTGTTTGCTGCTCATACAGAGGACCTGGCACCCATGTGGTAGCTCACATCTGTCTCTAACTACAGTCTCAAGGGCCCCAATACCCTCTTCTGGTCTCCTCAGGCATCATGTATGCACATGGTACACATATGTATTAAAGGGAAACATCCACACTCATAAAATGAAAAATAAATACATTTTTAAAAAGGTTAGAATAGTGACCAGTGAGCATCCAGTGGCCTACCTGTCTCTCTCACTATCACTGAGATTACAAGAAAGTTCTGGGGACTCGAGTTTGGGTCTTCACTCTTATGAGGCAAGCACTTTGCAGACTCAGCCTTCTCTTCAGACATGACTTTTGAGACAGGATCTTTCATTGGCCTTTAGTTCACCAAGTAAGCCAGGCTGGCCAGTGAGCCCCTGGGACCTACCTGTCTCTGCCTCCTCAGAGCTGGGTTACCAGCATGTGCCACCACAACTGACTATATATATATCTGTATCTATATCTCTGTATCTCTCTCTCTCTCTCTCTCTCTCTCTCTCTCTCTCTCTCTCTCTCTCTCTCTCTCTCTCGCTATATATATATATATAGAGAGAGAGAGAGAGTGGGTTCTGGGGATCGAACTCATATCTTCATGCTTGCTGGACAAGTAATTTATGAACTGAATTGTCTCTCCAGTCCCATGATTTCTGTGTTATTTTATTTTTCCAAGATGAGGAAATTGAGGTTTAAAGAGATAAAGTCACACAACTAACACTAAAGCAAGGTGAACCACCCAGAAAGACTACAGAAGCTCTTCCTTTTTAAATAGTCCACACCGTGCTCCTGGTCCTGGGTCAGGCAGTGTGTGTAAATTTGGGGGTCTGTAACGTCCTGCCTCCCATCCTGTTTCACGTGGTACCTGAGCAGGATATTTAATCCTGTAGAGGTTGCCTTTCCTTATCTGTGGGATGGAGACAGTGATGCCGTCTCCCTTGTAGGCTGTGGTAGGAATTAAAGGGGAAATCCGTGTCATACTCCTTGTGATGCCTAGACTTTAGACAGCACTCAGTATACTTTCAGCTCCTTCCTTTGAACCTTTGAGCAAAACTCCGTTTAGCCCCTTTAATTAGTCTGTGATATGAACTAAAATACAGCATGACTCTGGGAAGCATCCAATAATACCATGCCTGACATCGCCTGGACTTTGCGTTATAAACAGACAGACATGGATTGTATTAACAATATCTGAACACCTGGCTCAACTTACTTATTCATAGCCATTGGCTAGGGTTCTTCTACAAGTTGTGGCACGTCCTGGCAGAGTTCTTTTGCTAAGCGTGTCGGGGTGGGTAAGAGAAAAATGAGGTTATAAGCAGCCAGAGTTGGGAAGGCTCATTAGGGCGTGTGAGGTGCAGGGAATGCTGGGCCTTGTGGTCGAGTCACTGAGACCTCTGAAGGTCATACTCCTCCCTCTCTGATGCACATGCCACAGGAACTTTCCAAAGATTGTTTTATTTTAGTCTCTGGACTGAGTTGGTGGTGTCACAATCTGTGGTTGAAAATAGCATGAATAATTAGGTTAGAGGCGAGTGAATGTCCCGAGATGTTAATAACATTACCAGGAATTCACAGAGGAATTTCCTCCCCAAATTCAAAGTAGGCACAACTTACATTAAACCGGTTTAAGGCAGCAGCAGAAAACACTGGCGTCCTGCACAGGCTGTGGTGTCCGAGTCAGCTGAACAGGGGCTACAATTTCCTTCTCTTCCTTTTTAAAAATTTAATAGAGACGTGTTACCTTTCAGAGCTTGTGATCCCTTTCCCTGCTCCCTCTTGGAGGACAATGGCTAGCCTGGTTTCTCTGTGCTTTTCTGTTCCACTTTTCACTTCAGAGACTTGTGATAATAGATGTCACTCCTGCTACATGGGGCCAATTTAAGAAGAAAATGAGCTCCTAGCTGCGTTATACTTAGTGCCTTAGTGAGGGTTTCTATTGCTCTGGTCAAACACCATGACCAAAAGCAACCTGGGAAGGAAAGGGTTAATTTCACTTAGACCAGGTAATAGCCCATAGGAGGTCAGGGCAGGGACATGGGGGTGGCGGCTAATGGAGGAGTCATGTAGTAATGGCAGTCATGGAGGAGTGCTGCTTACCTTCCATGGTGAGCTGGGCCCTCTCATATTAACCACCAATCAGGAAATGCCCAACAGGCTTACTTACCCCCTTGCTCTTCTGGAAGCATTCTCTCAGGTGAGGTTTCCTCTTCCTACCTGACTCCAACTTGTGTCAAGCTGACATAAAACTAGCCAGCGGATTTAGTAACGTTTAGAAATGATTAGAAATATTTCACATCTACGATAAATGAGAGAAACGAACTAATCCTTAAGAACAAAACTCTCACCAAGAGCGTGATACAAATCTTGAATCCTAGCACTTGGAAGGTAGGGGGCAGAGGCAGGCAGATCTCTGTGAGCTCAAGGCCCAGTGGGTCTACTCAGGGAATTCTAGGCCAGTCAGGGCTACATAGTATAAGTCTCTCAAATAAGTATAAGACTCTCAAAATAGGTACATGACAGAACTTAGCTGAGTTCACCACAGCGATGAGACTGAACAATCAGGCCCAAATATTAGCTGGTTAGACTTCAGATCTCCTGCTGGCACCTTCTAACCCTGTTACCTGAAGCACCTGCTTTGTCTGAGTCCCATCCACTTGACAGGAGTACACGAAACAGTGGATGTCAAGCTCCAACACAATGTCTGGCACGGAATATCTCTCAGTAAGTGTCAGCTATTTTTGTTGGTGTTAATATTGATATTATGAAGGTTTGGGAGTGTATTAGTTACTTTCTCACTGCTGTGATAAAACATTCGACAATAAGCAACTTGAGAAAACAAACGTTAATTTTGGTTCACAATCTGAGGGGCGACAAATGGATCCATCATGTTGGAAAACTCGCAGCAGCAGGCATATGGGGCAGGTGGTCTTCAGTCAGGAAGGCAAAACTAAAACCAGCTTCTTCCATCGTCACTGAGGGCCCCCCAGCCAGCATTTAGGGTGGGTCTTCCCGCCTTAATTAAGCTTCTGGAAACAACCCCCACAGACACATGCAGGAGTGTGTCTCTGAGGTGATTCTAAGTGCACTCAAGTTGACAAGGAAGAGCAAATGCAGCAGTGTTGAGCTCCTCAAGAAGCAGTGTGTTTTTTAAAAGTCACTAAACTAAGTAAGACCAATAATAACTTATAACTAACTCCCATTAGTCTTATTTAGAGAGAAAACAAGTTTGGACTCAGGGATGTCTCTCTTTTCCTTTATCTCCCATTGTTAGGTTTGAAGATAGGGATTAAAAAGAAAGAAGGGGGAATATAGAAAAATATAGGGAAGATAGCACAAAAAGTAGATTAGTGAATCTACTCCTCAACTTAATGCCTCAATTGTCACAAGGTTATTTTTAATTCACTGGTATAGAATTTTGTGTATAGATGAAAAATAAGCTTAATTTTAGATACATTGGCACAGAATTCAAATGTAAGATTATTCTACACACACATTAGATATATTTCTAATATGAGGTATTGTGCCCATATAACTCAATTATAATACATGGTTTACTTCCAATACTTTGAAAGTGCTATTGCAGGCTGTTTAGGATGCATGAGTTATACAAGTTAAGTGTTAGTTGATCAAATTATGGTCATGTCAATTGCTAGTCTATTTTTATCACAAGAATATACATCTTAGGTGCAATAGATAGATATGATTGTATAGAAAGATAAGGTAAAATAGTTAGACAAGGTCTTCAAAAACCTCAGAAACATACAGAATATGGCATTTAAAATGTTTTTAAGATTTTAAAGATTCACTGACAATGAGACAGGTTAAATCCTGGCAACACCAGGCCTACATCAAAGAGCTTGATGAACATCAAAGAACCTCCTTATGGAGATGGCTTCAAATGTGGCAAACAAGCCACAGGGCAAAATGTCCTCATTTCTACCACAGACAGAATTCTGCCTAAAAAAGGGCAAGCTTGGATGCAGGCAGAGTCAATAGTCAAGCTCTGCCAAAACAGGATAAGCAAGTCCTCAATAGTTCCTGCCTCACAAATATGTCTGTCATATATATATTGGTCCAGAAGGCTGAAGATGGGTGACTATTGAGGTAGCAAGCTGTTTCTGTCATCTTCTCATTTGGGAAGCTGCTAACCTGCACTCCCAGCATACTCAGGTATATTTTATTCCTTCTCAAGTCTCTGATGGGGTTGAAGACCAGATAGTTTAGTTTTACAATGAAGCTTAGTTGTTTAGAGGTTAAGATGTTTTTAGGTCTAGATAGGCGTTTTAAGTTAATAATGATGAGATATGATAGATACTGATTTACATTCAGAATTTTAGATGCACCAAGACAGGAAAGATGTTTTCTTCAAGTCTGTCAAATACAAATAGCCAAAACACTAAGAATGTAACATTTATGTAATTCCTGATTGTGTCATGGTTCTTCTTGCTGTAGGTAGTTTATTGTATATATGTGTAATAATATAAATGTATATTTAAAAAATAAAAAAATGTTTAATTAAAAAAAGAAAAAATATTTCTTTTACATAAGAAATTCCCTAAACTTAGAAAAGGTTTCGTATGCCCAACAGGGGAAACCTGCCTTCTATAAAAAGACAAGCAAGCAAGCAAACAAGAAGTGGTTAGCTGGGACTCTTGTGATGGCAATGACTTGGACATCCACAAAAGAATGTGAGCCACCAATGGACTGTAATGGTGTCTGTAATCTCTGAGCATGGCTGAAGTCCCAAGAGAAAACAGAACCTCAAAGAAAAGTTAAGGTTGGATCTGGTTCTTCTAGAAGTCTTTTGGTGTTTCTGTTTAGTCCATCCACCCATCTTTCTATTTATTCATTGGTCTGCCTGTACATTTAAACATTTTCCATGACCTATTGTACATCAGAAAGTAGGCATTTGTTACATCTACACAAATGAAGAAAATTAAGACCCAGCTCTTGAGACACTTTCAGACTAGAAAGCTAGATGGGGAAGCAAATGTTCTTAAAAGTAACAGAGATGCCAGGAGAACACAGCAGAACCTTGCTCTCAGTTTACTTTTATGAACTGTAAGTGGGTTGCATGCGTGGGTTGCATGTGTGGGTTGCATGTGTGGGTGCATGGGTGCAGGACTTTGAGAGAAGAAGTAAACATGGCCACGTCGAGTATTGTATGGGGCATTCTACCTTTAGAAGGGGATAAGTGAAAATTGTACCTTGCCTCAAGAGTGTACAGACAGTACTCCAGAACGGCTCAGTGCACACTCCTCCCTCCCCCAAGACAAGGTCTCTCAGGGTAGCCTTGGATGTCTTGGATTCACTTTTGTAGATCAGGCTGGTCTCAAACTCACGGCGGTCTGCCTGCCTCCTGCCTTCCAAGTGTTGGGATTACAGGTGTGTGACACCACGCCCAGCTCAGTGCACAATTTCGCCATTGCTGTTCTCTCAAGAAGAGCTGAGGGGCGTGGGGAAGGCCGTGCTAGGATTCAGTCTTCTGAAGTATGGAAAACAGCACTGGGGCGGGTGGGGGGGTGGTGGGAGGGTGGAGGAGGGTGGAAACAATAGAGCACAAAGCTGAGAGTTAGGGAGCTTGCAATGAGGAGGAGGGCTATGAAGAGAAGAGATGGACAGTGAAAAGAAGGGAGACATGGGAAGGGGAGCAGTGAGGGAAGAAGGCAATGAGGAGAAGAGGTGGGCAGTAAGAAGAGGGAGGCGCACTCTTAGCCATAGGGAAAGTCTCACGCTAAAGGCAGAAAAAGCAGCTGCTTTGCCTTTCTCTGTCTTTAAATGAGAAAACCCAACACCCCCAGACTGGAAGACAGCACTTTGGAAAGGATTGGGTGATTGAGAGCCTTTCCCTGAAAAGGAGCGCAGAGGAACCAGGAAACCAAAAGTTTTGAGATAAACCAACCCCTAGGACTCAGCTGGCATGTCATAAGCGACTGAGAGGCACCCCCACTACTTTTGTAAAGACATATCTTTTGTGGATTTAAAAATAAATCAAGGGGCTGAAGAGACGGCTTGTCAGTCAAGAGCATGTAGCTGCTTTTCCAGAGGAACCAGAGTTTGATTCCTAGCACCGATAGCGGGTGGCACTGTCAGCTTCATCTCCAGGGGATCCAATGCCCCTGGCCTCCTCAGGGACCTGTCTTCACATGCACACACCCACACTCCCACACACTCATAAACAATGTTTTAAAATAAGTTAAAAGTAAACCTCAAAGGTGTACATCTCTCTTGCAGCTGTGTGGATCGCAGCATCCTTGTAAACTGTCATAGATGCTGACAAGGGGGGGGGGGGTGAGAGCAGCTTTCTGGACCCATGAGTCTGCTGAGACTGTTGCACTGTAGCAATTGTCTGGAGCCTTCAGAAGCACAGGAAGGGCACCGTGCAAACAGGTGTGCGGAGCAAACAAGGGCTTTCTTCTGGATAGGTAAATTAGCTGCAGGGAAGCAGGTCCCTTGTACTTAAACAAAAACAAACAACCTGGACTTCAGTTTTAGGTTAGTCTGATAGGATTTGTTTTCAGGTATCCTCGCAGTCAGAGCTTTCATCAATGAAGAAAGATGCTGGGCCAAAGCTCCCGATGACTCACTCTTGGGGTGTGCTACTATTGGGCATCTATTGGGTATTTCTGATTGGCCATCTACCTGCCTTGTCTTTTCCACTTCCCACAAAAGCCCCTGTCATAATTATCGAAGTTTTACAGACAAGGAAACCCGAGCTGATATGGGTTCAGTAATTCACCATGTTGACAGAGTTGCAGGTGTTACAGCCAAGATGCCCTGCTAAGTGATAGTCTGGTCTGGGAAAACCCACACCGGGTACAGTGTAATGACAAAGGTGGACTTGGCTGTGTGGCGGGGGTTGAATGAGCTCAGTGGGAGGGAGGAGGATATCATATTGGTGCCTGAGGGATTTATAAACTTGTAATCATTAACATGGACTCCAAGGTAAGGAGTTAAGCTTTCCAGTGAGTTCAGCTGCAGGGCTGTCTGTGACCATCAAGTGGCAGCCAGTGTGCCGCTGGTTAGACCAGGCAGGACGATACTGTTGCGATCCTTCATGAGCCAGCAGAGGGGAACAGCTCATGTACTCACAGTCCGGTTCAAAGTGCTTACTTACATTCAATGCTTTAATTACTGAATTAAAAAAAAATAAATAGTTACAACTCACTGCATGTTCTCCAATAAGAACTATAGGTCCAGGAACTCAAGTTGGCTAGTCTACTCCCTCTGTGTGGTCTGAGCTTGTCACAGTAGCCACAAAGTACTTTTTTTTTTTTTTTTTAAATCACAACAGCCTCTTCACAGGAGTGCTTGGATTACAGATTAGTGCTAGTGAGAGCCTTCTCCAAGGCCCAAGTGCATGGATTTTGATGGAAGAAACAGGACACCATTGCCTGAGACTAATTGCTATTTTAAAGGCTATTATCAATCTAGCAAAATGGAGTTAATTGCTGTACTCGCACGTTTTTTACCAGTAAAGTCATTTCTATGTTTACAGGTCTGAGTCCCTGACCTTGGACATCTGCCTCACTGAAAGCCTAGGCCAAAATGTTTAGGAGGTGAAAGAAGGCTCTTTTAAAACATAATCCATTTACCAATAGATCAGGCGAGGGACTGAATAACACATAATAAAAACAGAAATGAAAGCTGGTTCATCTACCGCAGCCATGCATTCTCAGCAGTTGTGGTTGCATAGGACCTACCTACATACGATCATGTCAGTCAATATTCTAGCAGGAAGTGGGAGAGGCCTTATGGATAGTTGATGGTATCTCAGGGAGGGAGAGTCAGTTTTCTGTAAGAGTGTGACTCCTTACAGCTCCACCATGCTCCAGTCAATGGTTAGATGGTCCTATATCCACAAGTATATGGGAAGCACAGTTTTTTCTTTTGATTTGTTTGTTTTGACAGAGGATTTCTCTGTATAGCCCTGGCTGTCCTGGAACTCACTCTGCAGACCTGGCTGGCCTCGAACTCACAGAGATCTGCCCGCCTTTGCTCCTGAGAGCAGGGATTAAAGGCATGCGCCACCATGAAGTTGGGAGAAGGTTGGTGGTGCATCTGGAAGGAGATAAGGGAAGCACTAAGGGATAAACATGATCAAATACATTGAATGCATGCTTAGAATTCTCAAAGAGTTGTGAAATATATTAAAAATTGGGCCATGATATAGAGGAGCAAATGATATTGAGTTGCTTCTATGTCAGCTCAGTGAAGCCATTTAAGAGCCTCAGATTTAGGGAAGAAACAGATCATCAGAAGCCCACAGTGACAGACCCTCTGCTAGCAGATTCATGCATTTCCGACCATTTTCTCCTTTAACAAGGTAAATGTCCTTAGAACTGGCATTTTAATTGTTAAGACACTAAGGTTCATGGAGGCATGACTGTTAACTGACAAGCGTGGAATTTCAACCCTGAAATTGTTGACTCCAGAGCTCACACTGTTATTTGTAAGCACCCTCTCATAGACTTTGGCAGAACTGTGGCTGGAATCATGCAGACTTAATCGCCACCAGTGAGCCCCACAGTCACAATCCAGAAATATGAATGATTGTGGACAAGGCATCTGTCATCTGGAGGTGACTGGGGCCACTTCTCTGGCCAGTGTCAGCCCCTGGCAAGTACCTCCCAGACACAGGTGCTAGGGTTGATACCCTGGGCTCAGCCAGATACCATGGAAAGAGTAACTCTTGGCTTCACAGATGGAATCCAGTGAGGGACCATGGTGCCTGGTGATGAGTGACAGGGCCAACCATCTCTCTGCCTGAGAGATCCTGAGGTCTTCCAACTCAGATGGATTAAAATTTTGGCCGATGTACTTCATAGTCTCTGCTGTTTTCTTCATCCAGGAGAGAATTTCACAAGCTTCCGTTAAAGGCGGAATCAACACGTCTCAAGATGAATACTTTCTTCGGACACCACCAACGGCCTTCTTTACTTTTGCATACATCAAGCACCGCTACAAATATTTCTTGATATTTTTCCTTGTGGTTTTATATCCTGCCCCCTCTCCTTAATTCCCCGACCATACTCTCTGCTTCCTCTTCATGAATTCTTCGCTCCTGACAAGCTCTAAGAGTTGCTGTTGAGTGGCTTTGATAGCCTCATAACACAGGTGCTGTGCTGAGTGCATTTTTATAATGGCTCCTTGGGTACCACTTGGGTATTTGCCTGGGCTTCTTGTGTCCATACTTGAAGCCAACATTTCCGGATTCCCGTGGATCACACTCCAGCCTAGGCCTGAATACAAATCATACTGTCACGTTCTTCAAGAGGTGTCAGCAGTCATGAAAACTGAATATGAGTGAGCTACTCTTATTTTTGTAATTTCATTTAAATAATGTAGTTTATTATCATAAATTTACATGTTACTCTATTGCAAATTAAGCCATACCAGGCTTAGCTCCAAGCACAAAGTTTACTCCTTGTGAATATTATTTTCATAGAGACTCTTAGGAAGGACATAGATTATATTTAAATATTTTAAGAACTCGTTTATTTTCAGAGACTTCAGAGACTATGGGAGTGTGAGTATTCGGGAGTGCCCTGCTCCCAAGATCTTACAAGAAATTTAAAAAGCAGGCACAGCTGGGCCAGTTGGGCCAGCTCATCATGTTTATCAGCTGTGTGTGGGCTGGGTGCCTCTGCTGCCTCTGCCGTGTGCTAGAGCAACAGGGACCGAGACTGAAGCCTGTCTACAGAACTTGTCACTTGAGAGCACAGATGAGAATGGTGTCAACTGTTCGGACATGTGACCCTCAAAGCAAAAGACACGGGGAAGAGGAAGAATGAAATTGGCCTGACCCTGAAGAGAGGTTTGCAGTTTAAACAAAACAGGATCTTTTGCTGCTCCTGGCTACTCCGAGACCACTTGCCTTGGCCACCAGCCTGGAGCCACCATCCAGCTATTTGTGGAACTGGGGTTCTTGCAGGTGCCACAACTCAGAGGGCCACCAGAGGGTGCTTTCCTCCTTTCAGGTTCTGTCTTACTGAGTACAGCTCCTTTTGCTGGATAGCACTGAATTTCCCAGGAGCTGGGGATGTGGCTGAGGCAGCTGTGGTAGACAGCTTGGGTTCTGGGCAAGAGGAAATGCCAAGGATTTTATGTGTGTTTCTGTGCATATTTCTTCACTTCTGTCTCCTCTGGTGAGCTGTGCACTTAAGTTCAAGGCGTTATCTATATTTACCCCTCATTTGTGGATAGCCCAGAGCCTGATGTTTAAGAGTTTTTAAATAAATGCTACAGAGTGTGGAGAACTGATCTTGACTCAGGTTTCAGTTTTCTGCCTCTCTGAGCCATCTGGGGTCAGCTTGACCTGGGATTCTCACTCGTTAGGCTTGGGATGGGGGTGCAAATGCATCTTTGGGAAGCCCTGTGCTCCAAGTTAGCTGTTGCTGCCCCACATGTGGGCCTCCTTGGCTTGCTGCCCTGGCTATGGGCCGCTGAGGATGATAAATGAATCTCATATTTTTGGGTCTGCCACTAAGTCCCTTTAGTGTGACCCAGTCTGCCCTCCCATCTTGCCTTTCTTTTCCTCTTCCCATGAGTACCCTTTCCTGCCAGAGATGACATCACCTGCCAGTTGTGGGAGACCAGCTGGGAAGACGAGGGGCTTTCGGCAGGGGCAGCTGCTTCAGTCATTCTGCCTCAACCAATACTTAAACTACATGGGTGCTAGAACAGAGGGTACCCCAAAACTAAGAGGTTATTTTCTCTTATAACAAAGGCTAATAATATTGCTTTTTCAGAGTCCTATTTTCCAAGGTTTTGAAAAGGAAATGGGTGTATATGTGATGAGTGAGGAGAGTAAGTTTGTTTGGTTGGTTTTGTTTTATTTTATTTTTTGTGGTTTTTAGAGACAGTGTTTTTCCATGTCACCCTGGCTGTCCTGGAACTCCCTCTGTAGACCAGGCCAACCTCAAACTCACAGAGATTCCCCTGCCTCTGCCTCCTGAGTGCTGAGGTCAAAGGTGCACACCACCACCGCCCAACTGGGGAGAGTAACTTTTTTTTTTAAGATTTATTTATTATGTATACAGTGTTGTGTCTGCATGTACACCTGGATGCCAGAAGAGGGCACCAGACTGAATTTGGTTGCTGGGAATTGAACTCAGGACCTCTGGAAGAGCAGCCAGTGCTCTTAACCTCTGATCCATCTCTCCAGCCCGAGAGAAACTTTGAATGGGGGAGAGTCTTCATGTTATTTGGGTCAGCATTGAGTGGGAAATGATTAGAAGGTCAGCCTTTTGAGTCAGGTGGCGCTGCATAAATGTGAGTGAGTGTATGAACAAGTTGGCTAACACTCTTTGAGCCTCAATCACCTCATTGGTCAAACTGGACAGTAATATCCCCATACAGGTTATATGCCAACTTGGCTTTAGACCCTAAGCTGTCAATGTAAGTGATAGTATGGAAAGCTCATGCTTGGACTACAGTAGGATGCTGCAGAAAGTTGTCCTTGTGTCCTCTTCTTTGGCCATCATACCATAAAACAGTCATTTCTCTTCCTGCACTTTCATTTCATGAACCTGATGATTTCTACAACCGACCGACTGTTTTCCCTTCTTTAAACCATAGAAAACCCAGAGCCAAATGTGTAGTCCATCAGCATCAACTATGCATGTCATTATAAGATGTTTTCTTGGCCACACGCATGGTTCTGTTTACACACTTGCCATCGCAAAAACCTGCTCTCACTTTTCAATGATGCTATTATGTATTATTATTCTACAGATCTTACTCTTTCTGAAATAAGACAGAATGAAATAAAAATGCATTTGTTACTAAGTATATGAGGACACAGCTTTAAAGCAGTTTTCACAATGTCTGGGCAATAATAGTGTCATAACACACAAGGTAGTTTTATGTAGTCCTCGTAAATGACTCTAATTGCCCTCTGTGAATCTGAACTTGTTTCTTATGGATTGTATTAGAAGGGTGTGGTAAAGTGGTTCTTATCATAGACAGGTTTCCCAAGACTGAAAGGTGTTACTGCATTAGCTAGTGGTAGGTGTAATTCTAACCACACTGACAGCCCCGATTGTCCAATCACTGCAGAGACTGCCTTATAGATGAACCCAGCCTAGAACAAAAATAATTCCCAAGTTATTTCAACCTATATGAGTTTCTCAAAGTGTATTAAAAGGGGATTTATTCCTTGCCAGCCACACATCATAAAATCTTGTTTCTTCTCCTTTCTAACTCCCTTTTACTCACTATTTCTCAACTTTCTTACTTCCAACTAGACTCTCCTCCCATCTCTACCCCCACCCTCCCCCATTCCTGCTCTTAGTGAGGTGGGCCACCAGGCTCTGCTTTCTTATGTCTCCCTGGGTTTCTTTCTCACTTCTATCCTCTGATTCTATGTCAGACAGGATTTATGAAGTGATCCAACAAGGACAATTCCTCTTCTGAAGGGCTGGAGAACCTTCAAACATTAATACGTCCCCATCATCTAAGAAATAAGGTCTGGTGAATACATGATGGAAGAGAATTGGAAACATGGCTTTACCTCCAAGCATGCTCAGTCTGTTGTATGTATGTATATATATATATATATATATATATATATATATATATATATATAGTGGTGTGTGTATATGTATGCACGTGTGTGTGTGTGTATGTATATATATATATACATATGTATATATATATGTATATATATAGTGTGTGTGTATATATATATGCGCGCGCGTGTATATATATATATATATATATATCGTTATTGCAAAACCATATGTTTATACGTATCACATCAGCTTTGGAGCCCTTGTTAGACTGCAGTATAAAGATCACATTTGAAGAGGACCAAATACAATAATAGACCAGGTCGGGAGATGGACAAAGAAATATTGGCCTAGTACAAGAGCTAACACGACCATTTGCATTGAACTTAGAGGTTCACCCTCATTGTATTTCAGTTTTTTCTTTGGTGAATACTTACAGTTTGTGAGTTGTGTTAAGTACCAAGGACCCAAGGACATTACAGTGTTAAGACACTGGTCTCTCTCCGCAGGAAAACATATGTAAAAAGGATAATTAGAGCACACTTCATTCAATGCTTTGACCGGAATACAAGCAGGATGCTGTGGGAACCTAGAAGAGAGTGTGACTAGCTTGGCCTAGGAGAGCTAGGGAGGAAGTAAACCCTGGGGCTGAAGTTCATGCATAAGAAGGGCTTTGCTCATATTCTGGGTTGTTTTGTCTAGATTTTAGTTTTATCACACTGCCTCATAAAAATTACAAAACATATTCTGGCCAAATATGGTCTTAGCATTTGGTCTTTGCATTCTACAATTAGTAACAGACACAGTAGCATCCATGGAATGTTCTTCTGAGTTGAGGAATGTGGAAGATTTCATACACAGTCGGAGACAAACTTTATCTTTGAGGTAAGCAGAGAAGTGCCCTGACTTCTGAGCCTGGTGGCAGGTTGTACGGATGTTCGTCTTCACTATAGCGTGACTGCATTTGGGACCACCTAGGAGGTATGTCTTTGAGGGTGCTTCTAGAGAGGATTAACCAAAGAGTGAAGGCCCACCCCAAATGTGAGCAGCATTATCCCAAGGTCCGTGGGCCCAGACTGAATCCAAAGAGTAAGAGAAGGGAGCCGGTTGAGTACTATCACTGGCTTTCTGCTTCCTGACTGCAGCTACAATGTGATCAGCCACGCTGTGCTTCCCCCTGACAAGTCTTCCCTGCTATGGTAGACTATAGTCCCGCAAACACTGAACTAAAATAAGCCATTCTACCCTTCAGGTATTTCTTGTCAAGTATTTGTCCACAGTAAGAAGACAAGTGAAGAGCTTATTCTGTAAAATGCATAGCAAAGGGGACTGGTTGTTGCCTCCAGAACAGTTTTGTGGATGCTGTAGACCCAGGCTGACTACATGGATGTTGCTGTTGCCAGGGAAGAAATGACCTGTGCTGTGTACAAGCCACTGGGATTCACTTCAAGCAAGAATAAGATTGTTGGACTACAGCTTTAAGCCAAAGGTCCTGTGAATGTTGCATCCTGGTCCCCATAAGAAAGGACAGCACGGTGGGGCCGTCTCAGTGCATCTCCCAGTTCTCTGACACAGTTCTTTCCAGTTTTCAGATATAAATCATGAATTAGAGATTTGTTTATTTTCTTAGAAATTGTTATTAAAAATGACCATTAAATAGAAGGTTATAGTCACTAGAACAGTTGGAAGCCAACTTTTAGGCTAACAGTTTAAGTACAGTTTACTTTCAACTTTTTTCCAACTTGATTTCAGTTTTAAATCCTAACAAGGTCCTTCCTGGGCCTAGGTGACAGCATCTTACAGAGTGCCAGACCACTATGGGCCTCCATGTTCAGTAGCATTTGGAATCTAAGGTTCTCTAAGGCCTTAAGCAATCTTCGGGAGAGGCTATCTTCCTTCTTCCTCACTTGTACGGATGTGTTCTTGAGTTTATACTGAGTTACTGTAAAGAGGGATACTTAAAGCACTGGTTTTTGGAGCCATAGTCTCTGGCTGTGTTTCCTGGCTTACTGACAAGCTATGTGGCCTTAGAAACATAAGGCGACATTTCTGTGATATGTTCCTCTTAGCTTTGATGAGGAAACAATGGTGTGCTCACTTCAGAGGTGCTTGGAGGATGAAGCAAAGCAGAATACTTGAATCCCTGAGACAGTTCTTCATAGCAGCAAGACTTCAGACATGCTAGCTGTTGTTATGAGTTCACAAAGTCACATGACACTGATGGCCTTGTATTCATTAGATAATTCCATATTGGGTAGTTTGCATGTGTATGCTTATTCATGGTGGGTTGAAGGCAGGTAGTGACTCTCATTTATAAACCCAACAGTATGGACGCTGAGATGGGGGATCACCATGAGTTTAAAACCAGCTTGGGCTACCTAGAGAGATCCAGGCTAACCTGGGTGGCAAGTAAGAGCTGGTTTTAAAACCAACCAAGCATCTGGGTGGTGGTGGTGCACATCTTTAATGCCCACACTTGGGAGGCAGAGGCAGAGGCAGAGGCAGAGGCAGAGGCAGAGGCAGAGGCAGAGGCAGGCAGATCTCTGTGAGTTTGAGGCCAGCCTCGTCTACTGAGTGAGTTCCAGGATAGCCAGGGCAATACAGAGAAACCTTGTCTCAAAGAACCAACCAAAACAAACAAACAACCCCCCAAACCCAAAACAAAACAAAACCCTAAAATAAAGCAAAACAAAAATCTAACCCCAACCCCCCAAAACAATCAAGCAAACATTGATGAGTAGAAAATTTTATTTTACTTTAAGATTTTATTTTTATTTATGTGTATGTGTGCATCTGTGTGAATGAATGCAGCATATGTTTGGATGGGGCCGAGAAAACTCAGATTCCTGGAGCTAGAGTTACAAAGGGTTATGGGTCAACCTAGTGTTGGGAACTGAACTTAGTTCCTCTAAGAGAACATCAGAACCTTTTGACTGCTGACTCATCTATCCACGCCCAAGAAATTTATCATTAGACAACCGTAGTCAGTGAGTAGTTGAATAAAACCTTAGAATGAAGGTTTTAGTCTTTCTTTTTTTTTTTTAACAATATATATTTTTTTATTTTTTATTTTTATTAATTTATTCTTGTTACATCTCAATGTTTATCCCATCCCTTGTATCCTCCCATTCTTCCCTCCCTCCCATTTTCCCATTATTCCCCTCCCCTATGACTGTTCCTGAGGGGGATTACCTCCCCCTGTATATGCTCATAGGGTATCAAGTCTCTTCTTGGTAACCTGCTGTGAAGGTTTTAGTCTTTCAACCACAAGGGAAAAGAACATCACATTATCTCCAGGAAAATGGATGCAACTGGAGAGAGACTGGTAAATAAGTCAATCTCCAAAAGACAGACATACATTTTTTTTTCATTTGTGGTTCCCAGATTGTATATACAAAAATCTACATAAATTATACAATATTACACAAAATCATTTATGTGTACATGAGTGTAGGAATAAAACTGTCCAGAAAATCAAAGGAGACTAAATTCAGGGGTAGGAGATAACATGATGTGAGGGCAAATATGCTCAAAGTACCTTACATACTATATATGAAAATGTCCTTATTTAATTCCATACCTTGCATTATCAAATACATCAAGAAACAAACAAATAAAAGAATGGTGGTGTTTCAGAGACAGGCAAGCAGAGCAGGCCAGCTGCCCAAGCCTTCGGTTTGGAAGAGAGCCTCCCCAGCATCAATGTTATCATTTGTAGGTCACCTTCGGGGCTCATCTAGAAAATGCAATGGGTTTCTCACAAGACCGTTGAAAGCACAATGCATAGAACACTTGGGGCACATGCTGAAACTCAAAACAGCTGTGGGGAGCAATCAAAGGAGAGCTGGATCAATTTACAGGCAGGTCTGCTAAGTCATGACTTGTTCCTTGGTAGCAAGGCAGGGAGACAGGGTCTCACACGGGGCAGCAGGCAGAAGGAAAACATTCCGCTCTTCTCACTTTAAGAATGTTACCAGAATTGCCAAACCCAGAAGGACAAATGGCAACATGTGGCTGTCAGTAGAAGTGTGCGGGTGGACAGCCTGGCTCAGATGAGTCATTGGATCTGCCCCATCCAATGTCCAAGAACTCCACCTGCAACACTGCCGAGAGAGGGAAGCCAGTAGGCCAAAGAGCTGGTGTTTCTTCTGGGAACAGGCGGCCCCTGGGCCACACTGTGCAGTCTGTTCAATTAGAAGGTTCTCAAACGTTGTCAGGTGTAAAACTGAAGTGAAGTGTCTGTTTACAAGGCCTGTCTAAAGCCTCCTCCACAGAAAGGCCAAGTCAGTGGGTCCTTGGGCTAGCCTTAGAATCTTTTATCTTCAAGCTTTGTGGCTGTATCCAAGGCAGCTGCTTTGAAGGCTGCATATGGAGAAGGGCAACTCGGGTGAGGTCAAGCTGGGTAAAAATCCCCTGGGAAGGCTGCTGCCCTCTTCATAGGTCTTTCCCCCCAAAAGACAAACAACAAACAAACAAACAAAACAAAACCAACAAAACAAAGCAAAACAAAACAAAGCAGAAAACCGCTTTTGCTTTCTTTTGTGCCAAAGCACTAAGCTGTGTTATTGTTTCTGTAGTCGCTGTGTGGGGAGACTTCATTATTCTATTTGATGTGAAAGGAGCTGGGGATGCACCGGTGGTTCTTTAGGGGTACAGTGTAGTTTGGGGCGAGCATGAATTACTGGCCAACGTTACACAGGTCCTTCAACTTGTCCCCTACCATCTGGGTATTGCTAAACACATCTGTTCCTTCTCCTAAAGGATGCTCTAGGGTCGCCACATGATTTAAACGATGCAGAGAGACAGGCTCCGTTTGTCCACGTCTCTGGTTTGCAGAGACAGCTCTGAAGAGCCTAGCTTGCCATGACTGGCACTCATTCAGAGCCTGGGTTTTTAACTCTGAATTTTGAATTGGGCATTTGCCTGGGGTGTTAGTCTGCCAGGACCTTCCCAGTCTGTTCTCTGCTGTTTCACTCCTAAAGATTTACAGCTAATGAACGGATAAAGAAAGGTCACGGGCGAGAGGCAGCAGCATGTGGTGGTGACTCACTGGCTGGGCCTGGTATGCAGCCAGTTTGGGTGGAATGCTCCGGGCTGTGCCTGCTTTCATGTGGCTCTCAGCCAGGTCCCTGCAGGAACCGTTTTTTTTTTTTTTTTTTTTGCCTGTTCCTGGTCAGCGAGAAAGCTTGGCTTTTTTTTTTTTTTTTTTTACCTGTTCCCTGCTGGGATGGGCTCAGGTCAAAGCTATGAAACATGTTGGCCATTTCACAAAGAATCCGACAGTTGAGCTCTGAGAAGCTCAGGAGGTAGTGGTCAGGCCAGTCTTGGGGGGTGGTCAGGCATAGAGACCAGCCATAGGTCACTGTAGCTCATGGGTACATTAACAGAAAGGCTGAAGGAGCCCAGGTAGGTAGCTACAGACGGGCACAGTTTCTGAGTCTTGGCACTGCTGATGCTTTGGGCCAAATGATTTTTTTTTTTTTTTTTGTAAAGGGTGTGTGTACATCACAAGAAGTCAACAGTATCCCAGGCCTCCCAACCATTGGAGCGTGAGAACCCCTACACCCATCTCTCTGTCAATGCAACTAGGAGAATCTTCTCTGGCTGAGAACCAGTGTGGTGTGGCAGTTTTGGGCCTGTGACTGACCAGAGTTGGGAAGATCCATCCATTGCAAAAATCTACTGGGCATTAGGCATGTGACTGGCACTCTGCTTGCCTTCATCGCCTCATTTATGTCGCATTACAGCTGTGGGATGAGGAAAGCCTCTTTGGTCCATTGTAGGGCTATAAGGCCAGGTGCTCACAAACACAACTTGGAGCTCAAGGCCAAGCATAAACTGCCCACTCCTCCCTTGTTGTCTCCCATAGTGGAGCTATCAGCTAGGAATATGGGTGAAAATTTAACATGCAAATCCCAAGCTGCTGTTGTAGCTCAAAGATGCTGCAAGCTGAGTAGACATTGAGGGACTTGAGTGAACTTGAACGAACTTGAACTTGAATGGAGGATCCAGCCAGATGTTCCATGGGGAAAGAGAAGAGCCTGAGTTCCAGCCATATGGTTCGGACAGAGAGCCAACAAGAGATAGGAGGTTGTCACAACCAAACTTGTACCTCTCTGCCCTTCTGTCCCTGACATGATGCTGGATGTGTATTCAAATCTCCCCCTTCCCAGTTCAAATATCACTCACGCCGCCTCCATTTTCCCTGTCAGGATCAAGCCTCCTTTTGCTGCCTGGAGTCTCTGGGAGCAAGCGTGTGCTGTGGGAAGAGCCATGGAATGGCTGCAACACGGGGTGTACACCAAGACCTTTGCATGACAATGGAACCTAGTATGACGTCTAGTCTGTGTACAACACCTGGAGTTTGCGAAAACTCATGACTCTGAATCCAACACCAGTAGCTGCTATTCAACTCTGGGAAAGGTATGTCTAGTAATAACAGCTTTTGCGGGAGGGCAGGCAGGGGGGAGGGAAGAGCCTAGAGAGGAAGGAGAGCAGGGGTGAGGGAGAGTCAGTCTTAAAACGAAGTGTGCATGAAGACGACATATGGACACCTGTTACTTTTAACCTTAGTTTAAAATCAAATAAAAATGAAAAACAGTTCCTTTAAAAATTTTTTTGTTTTTATTTATGTGTATGTGCAGGGGCACATGGGTATCTATGTAGACCAGAAGAGGATGTCAGATCTTCTGTAGCTGGAGTTATGAGTGAGTGTGAGCCTTGTGATATAGGTGCTGGGAACTGAACTCGGGTCCTTTAAGGGATCAGCCCTCAACAGCCAAGCCATCTCTCCAGTGAGTGTCCACAACACATTTTAAAAAAGGAAAGAGTCAGGCCCTCTGCTGTGTATTCCTCACTTACCAAAGGCGCCAGGTGGAAGCGAGGAAGCTGCTTCATGGAACCAAAGTGAACATCTAAAAGGAACGTCAAGGTTGTGTGGGCTGCAGTCGCTTTCTGGTCTGGTGGCCTTCAGTTTTTAAAATGACCTTATCGAAGTAGGACTAGCTTTGAAGACATAGGCTTTCCTGTATCCATACTTCATTAGCAATTAAACTCAGGTGTAATGTGAAAACCTGAAGCAGCTTTGCAGGAGGGAGGGTTCTGATTGAATTGCAAAGGATCAGCCTGGGAGCTGCTGCTCACTGTCTGAAAGCCACTGATGTCTCCAAGGGAGTTCTTGCTCAGCTCAGTTACTATGCACGTTCTAGTGTTTGCTTGAAAGCATCTCTGGGACTCTCTCTGTTCCTAATCCCTCCTGCCCTCTCCTGTCCCCCGTCCTTTCCAGGAGACACTGTAGCTGGCCCTTGTTGGTTCATTGAACATCACTGAACAGCAGGCTGCTCTAAAGCAACCTTAGGCTTTGCATACTCTCTATGATCTTTGCTTTATAGCATTTTAAATATCAGGAAAAAGTACATGAAGAAAAATTAGAAAATGCAGTCATATAAGACAAAAAGGAAAGGGAAAAATATCTTATAATCTCATAACCAAGACAGGGGATTTAGGTTATATTCTTGTTTTTGTTTTGCTTTTAACAAAAAGAAGGGCTGGAAGAAATTGTCAGAAGACGTGTGATATTTTCTTAGAATTTCCAGAACTGTACTTTTAAGAAATATCTTCAGATTGCTTGGCAAATAGGTCTAGATAAAATTCAATGATACACATCATTTTGGAAATAAGAAAAGAAATGTCATATGATGAAGGTTGTATCTCTCTCTCTCTCTCTCTCTCTCTCTCTCTCTCTCTCTCTCTCTGTGTGTGTGTGTGTGTGTGTGTGTGTGCAGGCGTGTGCAGCATAGCATATGTAAATGAACTGTCTGTGGCTCCTGAAGAAGAAATTCTGTTGCTAATTTGCTGACTCACCGCCAAGCTCTGCTGCAGGCAGGGAGCAGATTCTACTTATTCAAGCCAAGCATTTGGCCCTCACGGCTTATTGGCTACCGTGACAGACTTCTCTCACACCTCACCTCCTCCTTGGCACATGGACATACAAAGTGTCTTGTTCATTTTACCTCCTAATCGCCTCTCTCTCTTTTTTTTCAACTACTCTTTAACGTCTCTCAAATTTATCTCAGCTCCACCCCCACATGCCTCATTACAAAGTTAGAAATATCCAGGAGCCTCCTTCTTGAGGCCACTGTCGGGGGTGGGGGGTGGTGTCTCCTTTGAGAGCTTGTCTGAGTATGTGTGCTCCTGCTTTGAGCCCTGAGGGCGCCACACACATGACTCCGACGGCAAGCTCTGAGGATGGCTCTCTATTTCCTTTCCACGACCAATATACAATCAGGGCCTCCAGTTGAACTAACTTTGTGGAGGTCCCAGAGGGTGGGAGGAGGGACCAGTGTGAGGAGGTGATGGGGGAAACAACCAACAAAATTCCTCGGCATGCAACCAAAAGAGAACTTAGCTCAGAATGGCTTGGCCAGGAACACATTTGCTGAGAAGACATGCAGCAGAGCCACAATTTCCAAAGGTTTACACTAAGGAGCATTTGTCTACGCTTGGTGAATACTATGTACCTGGCACTGTAGGGTGGTTTAAAGAATGACAAGGCTGGAAGGAGCTGAGGTGAAAGCCGTGTGCGAAGAGCTTGCTTTCAGGCCCTGTGGTGTTGCCCTTCCTCCACCTTGAATCGAATAAGGGACACTATAGTTGCATCTAAGTTGCACGCACTGGTGTGAGCATTCACCTTGTAACCATTCATTTAGGCGCTTTAATATCCCCGAGGGAGGACCAATCACTTCTAGTTTTACAAATGTAAAGACAGGAGACTTTACACCCACCCGAGGTCACAGGTTAAGTAAGCTGCAGAGTTGGGATGCAGGTCAGCCTAGCATCTTCTTCCTGTGACCTACCTCTTCTTCCTGTGACAGTAGTCATAGGCTTCTTTGTTCTAGTCAGAGCTTTGCTAGAGAAGCCATATCAGACTTATTAACTAGGAATGGCCCCACAGAAGGGTTAGGCTATGCCTGCCCACTTCTACAATCCTTGGACATATCTGGAGAGAGAATTACAACCTGCTTCAAAGGAAATCTGGCCTGCATTTTGTATCTGGCTCTTACCTGGTCTCAGTTTCACCATTCTCTTGACAGGAGCAGCGTAGGATCTCTGTTATGAGAAGAGAGTCACTTCCTTTTGGGGTACAATTGTCACTGGGCTAGTTCTAGCAATAAAGATGGGTTCATTGAGGCTTTTCCATGAAGGGTATATGGGATGGGGAGTCTGGGGAAATGGAGATATTCCTCAACTAGAAAGTATACTATTCCTTATTTCTAAGAAAAAACTTTGAATCCCTAGACATAGTACGTTGGAAAGGCTAAGCACCACTGGCCAAAGGAAATGACTGTTCCAACTGACTTGCCAGGTATTCTCAGCAACTCATTTGGACCTCAGGGCTTCTTTCTTTAATGAGGTGCAGGCAAAGACCTGAAGCATTACCTGCAAGACTCTCTGCACATACCTCTCTGCCTGCTGATTGCCTTAGGTATCCTTGGGAGGAGGGTTTCCCAGCATCTTTTCTGTCTGTCTGTCTGTCTTCTGAACTTCTGCTGCTCCACCCTCTGAATCAACAAAGTCTGCTGAGCCTTTTGGGACAGTGGTGACAGCAAATGTGGAGAACAGGTCACAATGGTAGTGACTGCATATCCACTCGTCAGTAATAAAGAAAGTTACAAAGACCTTTGTATACATGCATACCTTTGTAAACTGAGTCCTGTTCTGGTGTTACCAAAATCTTGGGGCCACCCTTCCAATTCTGTACCTCACAGCAAAATCTCTCCTTCTTATCCTGCAAAGGGGTAAAATTACTCACGCCCATGATTTAGTCTTCAGAAGCCTAAATTTAGTCTTGCAAGCCTAAACTTCCTTCCCTATTCTTACCAGGCATTCCATAAATTTCTAACTGAATTCCTATTCTGGCCTGGTGAATGTGCCTCGGTAGAGAGCTAATTTTTGCCTGGACCTTGGAGAAGCTGAGATCAGATATGGTGAGGGGATGGAGAGCAGAAATACTGCCAGAGGGAAAGTGGAATCAGATTTTGAAGAGAACCCTGCGTCACATTGAGGAGTCTATATTTTATGTTGTAAACAGCAAGAAGCACATAGAAGGTGTGTGTGTGTATGTGTGTGTGTGTGTATGAGTGTGTGAATGTGAGTGTGTATGAGTGTGTGAATGTGTATGTGTGTGAATGTGTATCTTTGTGTGTGTGTGTGTATGAGTGTGTGAATGTGAGTGTGTGTGAATGTGTATCTTTGTGTGTGTATGAGTGTGTGAATGTGAGTGTGTATGAGTGTGTGAATGTGTATGTGTGTGAATGTGTATCTTTGTGTGTGTGTGTGTGTGTGTGTGTGTGTACACACAATTCAGGCTTCTTATCTATTAATGTCAACTCACATATCTCTTGCCTCAAAGGCAATGAGACAATTTTTGTGTTTAAACAAAAGTGACTATGCCTGGGAGCCTAGATTCAGGTTACCCCAAATACCATGCTCCAATGTGAACCAACTCATGAAGCTGTTATAGCAATAGAACAAAGAAAATAATAAATCAAGTAAAAACATATTGGTAGAAAATCAAATGGATGGTTGCAGTGAAGTGGAGAAATCTCTGTTCCAAGCCATGGATGTTACCTAGTGATGCCCTTGGCCTTGGGGTTGATAGAAGGCATAGGTATGCTTGAACATTTCAGAAGGATTTACCCAGTAGTCACACTGACTTAGGTCAAATTACAGAGGTGAACAATGGATGGCTATTAAAAGTGCTAAAGATACTTCAAGATAATTTGGTTTCAAACTTGCAACATCCCAGTTTTCCATAACCGCAAAACTTATAATCAGCTAATCAGCTTTGTAGAATTTTTAGCACAGACGAAATCTTTTTTTTTTTTTTTTTTCTAGTTTAGATTAGGGATGGGGAAGGACCATCAGTTTATAGTAAGGTTCAGTTTATAGCTCAGCACAAATGTTCGATCAGCATCAGTTTTGTGTTGGGCTCTGTGCTGGTTAGCTGCTTTGTCAACTTCGTACAGACTACAGGGACCCTCAGGTGAGGAACCGCTTCAATCAAATTGGCTTATGGGCCCCACATGTCAGCTAAATTGTTAAGTAACTAAATTACAAGGCTAAGAAGATATTGACTGCTGTCTGGAAGACAGTCAGCATTTTCTCAGGGGCATTTTCTCAATTGCTAATTGACGAAGGAGGGCTCTACCCACTGTGGGCGGTGTCATCTCTAGGCCCATGAGCCTGGCTGTATAAGAAAGCAGCTGAGCAAGCCACAGGAGAGAAAGCCAGTCAACAGTGTTCCTCCATAGAAAGGCAGGAAGTAGCATTTCCTCTGATGTCTTTGTCTCAGCTCCTGCTCTATGTTTGCATTGGGCTCCCTCCTGCCTCAGTGGTGGACTGGAACCTGTAAGGCAAATGAACTCTTTCCTCAGCACATTGTTTTTGCTTATGATGTTTTAGTACAGCAGTAGGGAGCAAACTACAGTGGGTGCAAGAGGGAAAAGATAGCAGGCCATGGTTACCATGATGGGCAGCAGGAGACGGACGCATACACGACACATGTGCAAAGAGTTAAGAATACGTACCCATTCTTCCAGGGAGCAGAGGCTGGTTTGTTTTGCTTGTTTGCTTGTTTTGATTTTTCTGAGACAGTTTCTTTGTATAGCCCTGGCTGTCCTGGAACTAACTCTCTCTCTCTCTCTCTGTCTCTGTCTCTCTCTCTGTCTCTCTCTCTCTCTCTCTCTCTCTCTCTCTCTCTCTCTCTCTCTCTCTCTCTCTCTCTCTCTCTCTCTGTGTGTGTGTGTGTGTGTGTGTGTGTGTGTGTAGACCAGGCTGGCCTCGAACTCAGATATCCTTCGGTGCTGGAGCAGATGTTTTTAGGCAAAAGAAGGGTCACTTTGAAAAACTAAGTAGAAGCCACCATGGTGGTTCATCCCTGGAATCTCAGTTCTAGGACAACCTGGCCTACACAAGGCTTTGTCTTAAAAAGTAAATATAAGAGAACTATCCCTGTTTGACTGTGAAATATGAGCAAGGCGGCAGTTCTCAACTTCTGGGTCACCTATTTGGGGGTGCTGAATGATCCTTTCACAGAGGTCCCCTAAGAGCATTGGTAAGCACATATATTTACATGATGATTCTTTGCAGTAGCAAAATTACAGTTATGAAGCAACAACAACAAAATTTACAATTATAGGGGTCACCACAGTGTGAAGAACTGTGTTAAGGGGTCACAGCATTAGGAAGGCTAGGAAGCACTGGGCTAGAGGGTGGAGCCGGCAAAGGTGATGCAAGTTTCCTTCAGCGTTAGCTCACTTCCTAATGGTGACGACTGTTGTGGATTTTCCTGCATTTGGCATGTGACTGCACAGTGCAGGAAATCCTACCTAACGGATTTTTTTCTAGGCTTTAGTAGTCAGTACCCATTTGCCTAAATAAATAAAAACAGCACCAAATGTATAAGGCAGTTGCTGCATGGAAAGGTGGCTTTGACGTACCAGGATTTTCCAAATGTTTCCAAATATTCTGGGAATATGTAGATCAGCTGGTCAGGGCCCCACTGAGACGTCTTAGGAATAAAATAATGTAATTAAAATCATTTAGGCCATAGCTACCCTTTTCCAATAATTCACTTATGATTTATACTTGAAAAAAAAAATATATATAATCTCACGCTATTTAAGTGCAGAGGGTGGCGGGCAAGAGAACAGGCTCTGCTGTGGGGATCAGTTGTCAGGATGTCGCTGACCTCAGAAATGGCTCTGACTCTCTTCCAGGCAGCAGTTGATATTTTATAGCCTTGTAATTTTGTCCGCTGTCACTTAGATTACATGTGGGACACCCGTGACATATATGCACAGAGACCAAATGTGCTAACTACGAAGGCAGAGCACAGGTGGGAGGGCCCTGTTACAACCCCTGTTTAACAACAGTGGCAGACTGTTATGAGAGGGTTGTCGATCATCCAGGAAGGTCAAGACTCACAGGGTAGAATGTTCTGGGTTGGCCTTGCAGCTTTGCTCCTGTCACTACTCTCCAGAATTGGGGCTGTGTTTGTTTGGTGGAGTCAGGGGAGGGCAGGAAGAAAAAGTAACCATGGGTGGGTAGGTTGAGGGAGGCTTCAGAGAGAAAGCTATTTGTCCCATCTGAGCTGACTCACTATGGTCATTTCAGCTCACTTTAGATGTGACACTGTCAGGAATACTTTTCATTCATTTTTAAATTATTTTTTTACACTTAAAAATTGTATGTATGAATGTATATATGTGAGTATGTAGGTACATGAATTAGGGTGAGCATATGTAGATCAGAGGACAACTTAGAGAAGTCTGCTCTTAGGAGGCTCAACTCAGGCTTGGCAGCAGGGGCCTTTATTTGTTGAGCCATCTTTCCAGCCCTCACTAATTAAACGTATTTTGCTATTATTATTTTTATGTGTATGAGTGTTTTGGCTGCATCTATGTATGTGCCTGGTATTCTTGGCAATCGCAAGAGGGCATCGGACCTTCTGGAACTGGGCCTACAGATTGCCCAGGTTGTGGGCTGCCCTATGGGCACTGGGAACTGAATCCAACCAGTGCTCTTAACTGCTGAGCTGTCTTTCCAGCCATCTATTTAAATTTTTTGAGCCTCTACACTTTCACCCCCAGATGATTTTTTCCTTCATTTGTGTATATGGTATGTGGGTGTGTGTATGTGTGTGACTGCACACATGGGGTGGAGGAACAAGGCTGATATTAAAGCCTCTCCTGGGTTACTCCCCTTCTTTATTCTTTGAGGCAGGATCTCTCGGTGAAGCCCAAAGCTTGCCCTTTCAGCCAGCCTCCCTCGCCAGCTTGCTCGGAAGACTTCCTGCTGATACCTCTGAGGTTGGCTGCCATGTCCTCCTGAGGCTCCTGTGGGTTCTGCGGAATCAAACTGCAATCTTCACTCTTGTGCAGCAAAAGCACATTAACCACTAAGCCATCTCCCTGGCTCATCTTTTTCTTTCCTTAATTCCAAGAAATCTACCCGGCGGAGTGTGTGTCCCGGAAAACACAGTTCAAAAATGACGTCCTGCATGGAAACGCAAGCCTTGAGTTTTCTTTCAAGCAAGCATTAACATATTAAGTTCTGTTGTATTTGAGAGTAAGAAAAAAAATCCAAGGTAAAAGTGAATGCGCTGCCCTGTGCCAAACGAAGGCGTATTTAAGGTGAGTCCACCAGCCATGTCTAAAGCCTTTTTTTTTCTCCTTTGGGTTCTAAGCTTGTGGTTACACCTAACATTAAAAAGAATACATTTGTGTTTTTCCAGACAGATGGCATACTTTTTCCTCCTTATGCTTGTCCTTAAATAGAAAAGGAGGAGGAGGAGGAAGAGAATGAGGAAGAGGAGGAAGAGGAAAAGGGGGTGGAGAAGGAGAAAAAGAAAAGAAGCTGTTTTGCAGCTCTCTCTCTGTCTTTCTCTCTCTCTCTGTGTCTCTGTCTGAGAAGGAGAAAAAGAAAAGCAGTTGTTTTGGAGCTCTCTGTTTCTCTGTCTCTGTCTCTGTCTCTATGTCTGTCTGTCTGTCTGTCTGTCTGTCTGTCTGTCTCTCTCTGTCTGTCTGTCTGTCTCTCTCTCTCTCTCATCTCTGGCTGTCCTGGAACTCCCTATGTAGACCAGGCTGACCTCAACTTCCAGCGATTAGCCTGCCTCTGCCCCTCAGGTGCTGGTATTAAAGGCAGCAGCACTCTGCCAGACCGGCTCTGGAGCACATCCTTAAGCAGAGTTAAGTGCTCAAGACCCAGAGAGACCTGGAAAATTTAGTCCCCATGTTCCAAATTCAGTTTCAGTATTTTGTCTCTTAATTCTACTGCCTGTGCCTCAGCTCTGGAAACCTACCTGCAAGATGTTTTGGCAGCAAAGAAACCCAAAGCTGGATCAATTGCTACATAACAAGCAGGGAAGCTGTGGCATTTAAAACCAAGCTCAACATAATATAAATGTTTCCACGCTGTTTAAAACACGCATTCCAAGCCTCCCTTTGGAAGTAGGCTGGTTAAACCTATCCATCATGAACAGAGAGTGATCACCACTAGGCGTTTGGATACTCCTGTGTGGCAGTATCTGCCTATGTGCATCTAGGAGGATGGATCCCTGCTACCTCTGTGGAACAGGGCTGGTAGCAAGCAGACTATGGTAACAGAGATCCTGGGGCTGCTGTTGAACACCCGGGGGAGGTCTAGACACGCAGCCAGTCTGCAGTCAACTGCAGAGCTCATCGGCTGGAAAGACTACGTCATGCCCACACAATGGCACCACCAAACCTTCCTCCATACATTTCTACATTGTGCAAACAGAGTTCATTGGAGATTTAGTGGCAGAAATTGTGAGGTCATTAGTCGTTCATCCAATAGATAGCTGCTGGGTGTGTATAAACTCTGGACGGTGTACAGGGAGGGAAAGAACAAGGTGAATGTGCCTGCACCATGCTGTTATTACTTCGTAGGTTACAGTGACATAACTCTGGGTGAACTTTAAAGCGGGTGACATAGCATCTGTGCTTCCTACGAACCATGCACATATCACGTTAAAAATATATCTTTTATTCATGCACGTGGCTTAAAACACCAGCATGTGAAACAGTTCACACTGAAAACATCAGTATTTTTTTCCCTTATTCCTCGAGTGTCAGAAGTCTCTCCCTTGAACCATAGCCTGCTTTGAGTTGTCTGAGTGGTAATGCCTCTGGGTCTAAACACACGCCTTCTCTGAGTTCTCCATTCTGTCCTGCTGCAGTGGATGAAAACCTAGCTCATTCTCTGCCCCCATTCCTCCTCTTCTTTGTAATATAATTATATCACTAGTTTTTGGCTCTTTTAATGGTTACTTTTGTACCTCAGAACGATGCGCTTAAACCTCCTTTTAATTGAGTATTGGCAGGAGCTCTTGACTGTCCATTTAGGATGTTCATACACCACTTTCTTCCTGTGACTTTTTTCCCCTCCCTCCTTCACCTTCTAGCTTCTCTCAGTTGCAATTTTGCTTTCAGAGTGTCAAGGCTGATGATATTTACACTCTGTTCTCTAATATAATTATTCTCAAAAGTTGTTTAAAATGAGCTGTTGCAGTATTGTCTGAGGACTTGTGTCACACGCAGTGAGTCATCGTTACAGGGAAAGAGCCTTTCTGTGAAGATGGGAGCTGTGCTCTGCCCTCTCGCCTACAGACTGTGGGCCCTCAAAGGTCCCAGTGATGTTTCTGTGCTTCAACCTGGAAATCCTGTTATTCGCTGGCATTAGAATGTGTGTGGCACCGACTCTTGGGTTAAAGTTGATCCACGGACCTTTTACTGTGTTCTCCACTAGTCTTCTCAACTCTCATTCCCCCCCTGATGTTTAGGCCAGACCTTTTCTATTTGAAGTCATTCCCAATGTAGAAGAATATTGCCTTTTATGATTTCATGCCCTCTGCTCACACTGTGTGTGTTCCCTGGGGGTACTCGTCCGTAGCTCATACAGTTGGTGTAAATCCTACTTTAAATGGTTCCTACCCCAGTTCTCAGTTCTTCCCATGAAAGTAAAGGCTCAGGTTAACGATGTATCAATAATGAAAACTTAGAATTTGGACTTAAAAAAAATCTTGCTGGATTCCTACTGTGAAGACAAAGCACTTCTAAAAATATGATTTGATGTGCTAAGTAGTTTTTGAGATTATCTCATTTTAACGTTACAGCACCGTGAATTCAGAGAGTGTAAGGTCATTGCTAAGCATGTGACAAAGCCAACCCATCTCCTCAAACCCAGGACTCACAAAATGTGAGCTCCAGGTTACCACATTTCCTCCCTAAGTGTTTACTGGCTGAAATATCTCACCAGCACTGTGTGAAGTCTTTTCTAGAGAAAGTAGAAACCTGCAGTGGGAGATATGCAATTGCAACCCAGGTGTTCTAGGATATTGCAATAATTGGAGGAAATATCAAGTATGCTTTCTGCACATGCTCACTTACAAGCTGGTGCATGTGTGTGTCATGCATGCGGAGGCTAGAGGGGTCCCTTGAATTTTGTTGCTTTAGGAGCTATTCACTTTGTTTGTTTTTGTTTCTTCGCCCTGCCCATGCCCCCCTCCCTAGACAGCACTTCTCTGTGTAGTCCTGGCTGTCCTTGAACTCACTCTGTAGACCAGGTTGGCCTCGAACTCAGAGATCCACTTGCTCCTGTCTCCTGAGTATTGTGACTAAAGGTCTCCCAAGTACTGGGATTAATCCCCCTCAGGAACAGTCATAGGGGAGGGGAATAATGGGAAAATGGGGGGGGGGGGGGGAGGAATGGAAGGATACAAGGGATGGGATAAACATTGAGATGTAACAAGAATAAATTAATAAAAAAAAGAAAAAAAATAAATCTTTAAAAAAAAAAAAAAAGATGTGCACCACCACTGCCTGGCCCATCTTGGATTTTTTGTTTTGTTTTTGTTTTTGTTTTTTGAGGCAGGGTCTTGTATTGCTCTGGTGTTTGCTGACTAGGCTGTGCTGTCTGTCCAGTGAGGTCCAGCGATCTGCCTGCTGCCCCATCCCTGGCATTGGGATTACAGGCACATGCCACCATGCCCAGCTTTTTTTTTTTTTTTTATGTGGATGCCAGGGTCCTGATATACCTGCACATTCTGCTTCTGTTTCACAACTTACTTCAGGATGAATATTGACTGGTGGAGATGCCTTCATCCCATGCCTGACACTGGACGCTGAGATAAGAAGGAGAAAGACAAGTTTCTTATGCTTCGCCCAGTGTTTGGCTGTGAGTCTCATCATCTGCTTCGCCACTGCTGGGAGGAGGCGCTCAGAGGACAGCTATGCTGGGCTCCCATTTGAAATCATAGCAAAGTATTGTTAATAGTGTCAGGGGTTGGCTCTTTCCCATGGGGTGGGTCTCAGATTGGGCCAGTTATTGGTTGGGCAGTCTCTCAATCTCTGCTCTAGCTTTATCCTTTCATATCTTGTAGGCAGGGTAAATTTGGGGTCAAAGTTTTATGAGTGGGTTGGTACTCTCCTCCCTCCACTAGGAGTCCTGTCTAGTTAGAGGGTTTCCTCTTCAGTCTCCATGACCCCTGCTACTAGGAGTCTCAGTTAGAGTTACCTCCAAATCCTCTCAGAAGCCTACCCTGTGGTAGGTCTCCAGCTTGTCACAGAGATGCCCTCTCCCACAGATTCTCTTCTCTTTGCAAGCTCTCTGTCTTCCCACCCTGGCTTTCCTTAGGTCTGCCTCTACCCTCAGTTCTCTCCATGCTCCCTCTCCTACCTTGTTTCTTTTTCAACCACTTCCTCTGTCTGTTCTATTTCCCCTTCTGAGTGAGATCTAAGCATCCTCCCTTGGGTCCTCCTTGTTATTTATCTGCCTTGGTTCTGTGAATTGTAATATGGCTACCCTGTACTTGGAAAAGTGGCAGAAGGATAGAAGGACCTGGAAGGGACAGGAGGTCCACAAGAAGACAAACAGAGCCAACTACTCAGGGTACAGGCTGGGTTGTGGAGACTGAAGCACCAACCAAGGATCATGCATGGACTGGACCTAGGTCCCCCTACTCATACGTACGTGATGGGCAGCTTGGTTTTCATGTGGGTCCCCTAGTAAGGGGAGCAGGGGCTGTCTCTGACATAGACTATGTTGCCTGCTTTTTGGTCACTTCTCCCTGGTGGAGCTTCCTCAACAAACCAGAGGGGAAGAGAATGTACTCAGTCCTGATGCAACTCAATGTGCTGGGATGGGTTGGTAAGGGGAGGCTCCCTTTTTCTAAAGAGAAAGGGAGAGTAAACAGGAGAAAAAGGAGGGAGAATGGGACTAGGAAGAGAGGAGGGAGGGGGCCTACAGTTGGGATGTAAAGTGAATACATGCATACATACATGCATACATACATACATACATTCATACATACATAGACAGAAAAAGGCATGTCTCTTTTCTCAGGAAGCCCTGAAGACCAAGGAGGTGGCCAGGTACACCAATGGAATTCAGGAAACAATGGATGTCTTTTTGTGTTTTGGAATTTATATCCACTTTTGCAACCTTTCAAAATGATGAACCTGATGTGTTGGCTAAGTGTGACTCTGTTCCTTTAGGTTAACTATTTCACATACTGCAGTTGCCTTGATTTATGCTAAAAAAAAAAAAAAAAAAAAAAAAAAAAAAACCAAAAAAACAAAAAAACAAAAAACCCAACAAGCTATGGATCTTATATCCTTGCCAAGACAAAAGTAGGATGGCCTGTCTGTGTGCTGGCTGTGCTGGCTGTGCTGGTGTGTGCTGTTTTTTTTGTATGTATAGCCTATAACACCCCAGACTACAGCTACTGTAGGTGGTTGCCTTTGAAGCAACAAAGAGAAAAACTTCACTCGCATTGTGTTAGTTGTGTTTCTCACCTCTGTGACCAGATACCTGGAGAACAACTTGAAGGAGAGCATATTTGCTTTGCTCACAGCTTCAGAGGCATCTCCCCATGTTGGTTTGACCCTGGGTGCTTGGGCAGGATCCCACAGCAGCAGGAACATGCAGCACAGAAGGCGTTTTATCTTATTGTGAGCACAAAGCGTAAAACAGACAGGGAGGGTCCACGCACACGATACCTCCAAGGACTTACCTTCAGTGACCTACTTCCTCCAGTTAGCTCTTACTTCCTAAAGTTTCCAGAACCTTCCAAAATATGATGTTGACATCAGCAGGGCTCAGGCCTTTGACATATGAACCTGTGGGGGAATTTCATATTCAAACTAAAACACATTTTAATCAGTTATTTTTAATTTCTGCTGGAAGAACTAAACATGTATATTATATGCTTATGTTGCTCCCTTGTGAAAAAAAAATCTATGCTCTATTAATTAGCCCCATAAGTTTTTCAAAGGTGACCAGAACATTCTCTTAGGTTAGCACTTATTAAACAGAAATTCCTGAATGAATTTTCACTTTGAAATATAAGGTCTGTCTTCTCTTTGGTGGGCTCTGTATGAGAATTTAGTGTGAATATGCACACAAGCTTGTATCTCTGTGCATGTTTATGGTTTATGTGTGTATGTATGTATGATGTATATGTCTAATGTGCATATATGTGTGGTGGTATGCCTGCCACGCTCTCTGTGTGTGGCGTATGTTATAGTGAATATGTGTGTACTATATATGTGTGCATGTTTGTGTGTGGTGTATGTATGTATGTATGTATGTATGTTTGTGTGGTTTATTTTTGTGTATGGTTTGTATTATATGTGTTGTGTGTGCTGTATATGTGTACACATGTGTATTTGTGGTGTGTGTCATATGTTTGTATGTGTCATATGTTTGTATGTGTCATATGTTTGTATGAATACTATATGTATGTATGGTGGAGTTTTGTGGTGTGTGCATGTGTGTGTTGTGGGCATATTTGTGTGTATGGGTGTGCCATGGGGTACCCATTAACTTCTAATCATTAGTGCAACTCCTTATTCATATTCATTATTATTCACTCGGTTCTGCTTACAGTATGAATAGAAGAAGGAAAACATTTATAGATCACTTAAAACGTTTTGCTAGAAGAAAGGGAACAAATTAGCCCACTTGAATCACTAGCTTTGCAGAGGGGAACGAGCAGAAGATATATTTAATCTTTCATCAAAGGCTGTATTTGAAGCTCCTAATATACAGTTGCACTTGGAGCAGTGCTAAATGAGTTATTCCAACATTTACACAGGGTCGTCATTGTTTTTATTAGCGGCATTATTCCTTGCTCCTTTGTTAGAGAAACACCCCACAGTGTGTGCAGATCATGTCTAATTGCAATGCTTTTACATTTCCCCTCAAATGTAGTTGACTTATTTTATAAATATTTCAAGTACGTAATTGCTATTTTGCTTTAATGAAAATCACAAATGTATTTTGATAACCTAAGGGGTTAGAATCCATCTGCCCCTGTGTCACGGTTATAGAAAGGGTCAGGCTGACTACTGACTTCCTCGGCTGTGGCTCTGGGGCAGGGTCTCTGCCATTATGTCCTCCCTGTCTGTCATAGTGAAAAGCTGTTGTGCTTGACAGACATGGGCTTCAAGCCCAGTGTTTTCTTTCTCCTCTACTTTCTAGTGCAGTAATCTTGGGCAAGTTCTTCCCTTCTCTGAGCTTCTGGAATGCTTTGTAAGTTTGCTGAGTGGGATATTATTGACCTTGCCAGTCTAGTATGAAAATAGATGATATTAAACACTTAACCCTGGGGCCAGACAAACAGAATGCACTCGGCACATTTTATTTCTTTCATTGTTACAGCTATGCTTTGATGGGCAGGAGAGGATTATCAAGGAGAGTTGTGATGTTCTGCCCTCAGTTGTGAGGGTGGATCTGTCTGCTTAGCACTATGACTGAGGTGAGATCACCCCTCATTTGGGTGTGCTGTGCAAAACAAATAAAAACGCAAGACTTTGTCTTTTTCTACTTCTACCTGTATCTCTGTGTCCAGCAGCCATCATGACAGTGAGTGTGCCAATGATATTGAAACATTTGAAATGATGGGAGGAGAGCAATTGTAGAATCTAGGGACTGGCTGTTGGCACCAGGACCAGGACGCTTGTGCGATATGAACTGGCTGGAGAGGCAGCTGCCTTTGTCAGCACCCATCCTGGAGTCATGGTGGGGATTTGGGTTGGTCCAGGAGGCCACAGCGCACAAATCACTCTTACTGTGTTGGAAGCAGCTAGCTTTATGTGCCTGTAAAGAATCTGGCTCAGCTAGATGATGGTGTCCCATGCCTGTAATCCCAGCACCCAGGGAGGCAGAGGTAGGCAGATCTCTGTGAGTTCGAGGCCGGCCTGGTCTACAGAGTGAGTTCCAGGACAACCAAGGCTACACAGAGAAACCCTACCTCCTGCCCCCCACCAAAATTTTTTTGTTCATAGTCAGTGACTGGTAATTCCTGCTAGGAAATACCTGAGGAGCTTAGGATATAACTCAGTGGTAGAGCATTTTCTTTTTCTTTTTCTCTCCTTTTTTTTTTCTTTGTCGGTAGAGCACTTTCTTAGCATGAGTAAGACCCCGGGTTCAATCCCCAGCACTTAAAAAGCATCTGGGAAAGCACTCATATCTCCCTTATCCACAGCCCTTTGCCCATACAGTCCCCACACACACTCCAGATGAACTGGCTCCTTCAGTAAGTGGCAAGGACATTCTTCTGAAGGGGAAGCTGAGTTGTCATCACTTTAGGTGACTCCTCCTAGGGGCGGAGAAGTGACCTTGCATTTGCTATGGGACCTTGAAGATGTGGGCTGTACCAATGTGTGCCCCAACACTGTTGCCCAGAGAGTGAGAATTTCCCTAGCTTAGTCTCTATTTCTTCCATGATACTTCCTTGTGCCCACTATAGAGGACAAATTCTGACTGTATGTCATTAATTTCCGGAGTCTAAGGGGAAGTGGAGGCTGACCTAGTGCTTTCTGCTGATTCAGTGTGATTTCAAGGGATCCAGCAATCTGTCTTGGGGACAACCACTTTTTCTGTACTTCTCACAAGTTTAGACTTGCACCCCACAGATGCACAGATGAACCAAAGTGTCGTCAGTATAGGCTCTTCTTGTATTTGTCACTTGCTCTTGTGGACATCTATGATGTCTGTTGCCACAGTTATCAACGTTGTCAGAGATTGCCACCAGAGCCACCTACTAAACACGATCCATAATATATTAAAAAAAAAAAAAAAGCTTAAAGATGCAATCTAAACAGAAAATTTAAATGCACTGGCCAAGTCTTTGTGCATGGGTGTGTCAATGTTCACATGTGCATGTGTATGCATGCAGAGTCGGTTCACAACCTCAGATGTCATTCGTCATGTGCCTTACACCTTGTTTTTTAAGTTAGGGTCTCTTGTCGGTCTGTAACTCACTAAATAGGATAGGCTGATTAGCCAGCATGCCCTAGGGGTGCAGCTGTTTCCACTTCCCAGAACTGGGATTCTGAGATTATAGGTATGTGCCACCATATCTGTTTGTTGTTGTTTGTTTGTTTGTTTAAATGTGGTTTCTCAGGGCTTGAACTCAGGTCCCCATGCTTCATTCATAGAGCTATCTCTTTAGCTTTTAGTAACTTTTTAAACATCTTCTTTCTTTTTGATTAAGTTCTTAGTTATGTGTTTGCATGCCTGTTAGTGCATGCATGTGTGTGAGTACCCTCAAAGACCAAAAGAGGTGGGGGTGTTGGATCCCCTGGAGCTGGAGTTACAGGTGGCTGTGAGCCGCCTGACTTGATACTGGCAACTCAAGTCCAGTTCTCTTTAAGAGCAACAAGTGTTCTTAACTACGGAGCCAGCTCTCCAGCCCTTCTAACAAACCTTAATTCATCTTTTATTTACCGGAGCCTCGTGCAGGGCCTGCCACCCCGGCAGAGGCTCATTCAGCTGTTCTGTGGTGATTTCTGAATGAGTATATATTAGACGGCATCGGAGAAAAAGGGCTCTGGCTGGAGAGCAGCCTTGTCTGTGCCACTGTTTGCTTCTCTTATCGACTACCTTCCCAGCACTCCCATCCCACACCTGAAAGAATTTTCTTTCACTTTGGCCTGAGACGAATAATGCTCTTTGTACTTTGAGTCTGTACTCAAATCAAGGTGATCACGGAAATTCCGGTCAGGATTTTGGCCTTTATGCTAGATGTCACTTGAGATCCAGGCCCTGTGCTCTCTGTACCTCCAGCACGAACTGAAGGAGAGGAGCTGGGGCAGAGAAGGGACGGTGGCAGAGGAGCCTTTGTGTATTTCTGTGGTTTCTGTCATTTCACCCTGGGAGGGAGACTGAAAAGCGAATGCGTTTCCCAGACTGTACATCTTCCGGCTCGCCGCCCCCGCCCCCAAAGCCTTGTGAAGTTTCACCTGTGCTGATAGTTTCCCATCAGCTGACTTAGGATCACACCCAAAACAGAGAGCAAAGTTTAAGATGATATTCCAGGTTGTTGAGGTAATTTCTCAGTTAAGGTCCAATAAGGTAGCTTGTGTGTGCATGTGGGTGCTCATGTGGTGTGTACGTGGGCACACAAGTGCTGCAGTGCTGGGAGGTCGCCCGGTTACTTTGAGGGCTGGTTCTTCCCGTTCCACCTTTACGTGGTTCTGGAGATTAACTCAGGTTACCAGGCTTGTGTGGCAAGTGCCTTCAGCTGCAGAGCCGTCTTGCTGCTTGTGGAATAATCTTTTTGGACACGTTCTTAACTGACACGCTCAGTGGTCCCTGTCTGGGTTTGTTCTGTCTCTGTGCAACACACAATAAACCCAGTGTGTTCAGCATCAGGTGTGCTTCTGGTGGTTTCTGTCTGGAAGGCATGATCCTTCACTTGATAACCACGAACCACAGGATTTAAAGTCACATGGCAAAGAGCAACATGAAGGCCACTCTGCCGCCTTAGATACGTTTTCCCTATCTCTGTTGGTTTTCTCTTTGCTTAAACTAGGGGGTAGACCTTATGTGGATTCCATGGTCCTACTCAGTATCAGCATGCTCTGGTTATCTCGGTCAGGCACAGAGATGCTGTGTGCCATGGAACAGAACAACAAAAGCAAAAAGACAATACGGGAATATCCTTGGAGTCCTATTTTTTTTTTCCTAGTCTACCAAAGAGAGTCCTGTGGTTACCGATGCAATTCCTTCCTCCTCCCACTACTTTATAAAAAGGAGCCTGGTCCTAGAGAAGACAGCTAACATGCTGAGAGTGGAGAGAGAAGAAGAAGGAGAGAAAAGCACACAGGCTGTGCATGGGAAAAGAGATTTTCTGTGTTTCATAGAGGGTGGAAGGCAGAGACATAGAAACATCAGAGGAGAGAAGAGGAGGGGAGGGGAGGGGAGAGGAGAGAGGAGAGCAGAGGAGGGGAGAGGAGAGGAGACAGCAAAAAAAGAAAAGTACTGCATAGACTGTGCATTTATATTCCCTTCATAGCCTAGAAATAACAGGATTGATTGTTGAGATTGTTGAGAAATTTAAATTGTTTATGTTTCCTAAAGGACACAAACCAGAAACCAGATCGCACGGGCCTCTGAGTATCAGAATTTGATAGCACATATCTTTTTTTTTTTTTAAGTTGCAACCTTTTTTATTTTGAGAAAAAAATATAACAAGTAAAACTAAACTATTACTACAGATGTAAAACTTTCAGCAAGTGATTCCCCTTTCTAACATCATTCTGCATTTAAAATGTGTGCATAGGCAATACATATACAACATTTGTGTGTATGTATGTGTGAGTATATGCGCTTTATTTCAGATACCCTTTCAGAGACTAGAAGAGAGTGTTAGGTTCCCTGGGGCAGAAGTTAAGGGCAAATGTGGTTGGCATGACAGTGTTGCAACTAAACTCAGGTCCTCTGAAAGAGCCCTGACACTAACGTTTTCTGATGGTGGAAATTATCAGGCCATAAATAAAACTTTTGATAACATCATTAATTACCTTAAGATGGCCAATAGAAGCATGGCTTAGGGGTACACACCTTTAATCCAGCACTTGGGAAGCAGAAGGGACAGATGTCTGGATAGCATACATCTGATGTAGCCTTAAAAACTCCCCCGAGAAGGAAGATCTTAGGAGATGGGGCATGGCTGGCAGCCACATCACTAGAGGCAGGCTTTTGATGGCTATATGCACCTTTGGTCCCGGCCTATCTCTGCTTGCTTTTTGGTGCCTGCTCTCACGGTCTCAGACGGAGACTCAACCCTGTCTTCTCTGCCCGGGGTGGACTAAACCAGCTCTGAATTTTGAACTGAAGTGCACTTTTCTTTCCTTAAGTCATTTCTTACTTAACTTCAGGTAATTTAGTTGCTCCTGTGTTGGGAGGAGGTGACCTATCTAAGGCAGTCAAACTGCTATGGGGCCCTAGTCACTTGAGCCGTAGACACTAGGTTCGGACACCCAGAATGGAATTCTACTGCTGATAGTCTATGTGTCAACCTCAATTCAGGAGCCTTGAAACACACACACACACACACACACACACACACACACACACACACACACACACACAGTGTGCATAATTGCTGTGCTTATTTTCAGGCACATTCTTTTGACCCAAAGTGACCATTACAGTGACTTTATAATAAGGCCATTTGAGATGGCTCAGGGGTAAAAATGTTTACCACACTAGCCTGACAACCTGAGTCAATTCCTCAAACCTGCTATGGAAGGAACCAACTCTTGCAAGTTGTCCTCTGACCTCTACACATGTGCACTTACTCAGACATAACACACACACACACACTCACACACACACACACACACACTCAGACATCACACACACTTAGGCCCAATCAAACGTGCACATGCTCACACACACAAACACACTCATACACACTCACACAGACACACACATATACACTCGTACACACTCACTCACACAGATACACATACATACACACACCAACGAAATAAAAAAATGTAAAGTTATAATAGTAATACTGAGAAAGGGAGAAACAATTACTTTGGTTCTATCTAAGGAAAACAGAACTGAGTTTTTCTTGGTTTCTCCGTAGCATCACTTGCTTCATACTACTACTTAACGCTTCTCCCTCTTATGGTTCTAAGAAGCACTGTGCCATCTTACTATGGCACTCTTGCCAACTGCATAACATTCCAAGAGTGCCCCCTCCATTGGAAGAGGAGACAATATACACGTAAAATGACTTAGGTCTTGTTCCCAGATTACCTAGGTGAGAACAGAAAACCTGTTGACTGCACGGTGTCCTCAGAGAGCAGGAGCTACCCTCAGTTCATCTTTTCTCCTTCTGTGCCAACCTGATGAGGCACACAGCTTCAGTCTCTAGGTCTGCAGAGGTGTACAACACTTCCACCATCTGTTTATATCCTCATTGGAAGAATTTACATGAATGGGTTATGTACTTTTGTTGGAGATGTTTATTGCGACATTGAACTTCCCTGGGACCAAATTCACCAAAGAAGAAGTAATATTCCTATTTGGGAAGGTGTGTCCAAGATCAACTCTTGCCTTCAAGCTATACCTCCATGCTTTATTAATAGCCTGCTTGGAGAAAATGGATATGAACCCCTTAAGTACTTTTTCTTTGTCAGGTGCTAGCAAGTTAGGTTTCGTTAGGAAAGAATGCTTGAGAGCTGTTTTCAGAGGAAAGGGCTTCCTAGCTTAGCCACAGGCCTCTTCCTGCATATGGTTTCTCTAGCACTTGGGCTCTTGTTATGCCTGAGGCACCCAGTAGCTAGTAGCTTATATGTCACCTCTTCTTGGGTAATTAATCCAGAGTAAGTAGCTCTAGTGTGTGAGAACCAGCCCCAAGCTGCTGTGGGACGGAAGAGAAAGGCAATCAGATCCAAGAGTGCATTGAGTACAGTTTACTGGGGACTTGCCGACAGCAGCATGCATGAAGGAGAGCCCCACAGTGCTGTGCTACCGTCCAGCATGTTATTAAGAAGCGTTCGTTGTGAAATGGAAGCAGGAGCATCCCACTCAGTCTCCATCAGCAGGACAGGGCTTAGACAAGGACAGAAGTAACTTCATCCGAGCTGGATGGGACCTACCTTATTGTAGCTCCTGCCAAAGACACCAGTTTCTTGTTCTGATGGCTCTGGGGTCTTGTTGAAAAACTCCACATACCACTGCTCTAATAATTTTGTCTTTCCAAAGAGAACAGCGTAGTCTTCCTCAGGGGTGGCCAGGGCCGTTAGGACTCAGCATGGTTGTGTTTAAACAAGGCTGACTCCGGATCAGTATTTTGTAGAGCAATGTCTCCAGTGAGCTACCTACCTCCCAGGGAACAGCTTTTTTTTTTTTTTTTTTTTTTTTTTTTTTTTTTTTTTTTTGACAATGCAAAGAGCAGATTTCTATCAAGTTCCAGACAGTAGGTTTTCAAAAGTTTGGTCAGCTTGCCGAAGCAGTCATGTCCCCTGCCTACTCATTGAGTCTCCTCTGTGTCATTTCCTTAGGGGTCTGTATTTCAGGCCTGTGTTGAAGAGAGGCTAGACAGCCTGCTTAGGCTCCGGGTACCGCAGCCCTGTGGGTACTGGTTTAAGCTGACATCCTTCATGGTCCCTTCACTTCCTGGAGGTTCTGTAATAGGCTGTTGTCATCTTGCTCGACTCTTACTCCCTTTCTTATTCTTGGCTTAGTGCCCTTGCCATACACCACTCTAATCTTAGATGTTGGTGTGAGCTCATTCCAGAGGCCAGATGTTTACACATAACTGACCAGAATGTCCTGTACTCAAGATGAGAGAATGTCACCGCAAGGGGTTCATTGCTTTCAGATGCCACCACAACCACAGATTGCCTGACTCTGGTCCTGAAAAACACCAATTTCTTCATGTGGCCCTTTATATGAGCCTCAGATAACTGTCCTCCACTTCCTCAAGGACACAGAATGTGGTACCCAGTCAGAAAAATGTCTGCCTCTTCTTCAATTAAAGAACACTCTCTGCCTAACACTCAGGCTGGCAGGTCATATTTCATAAGGAACAGGATGCTTTCTTTTACATACTCTAGGAAGCACTGAATTTCAGTGGGGAAACCAGGCTGAGCGTGTGGCCACGTTGCCAAGATGGGACCAGGTGGCATCGTACACCTTCTGCTGAACTGTCTTGGAGGAGATCAGCACTGCTCTTGTGGAACTTGTGGAACATTTGCCACGATGTGTTTCCACGTCTGCTTAGGAGGAGGCACCAGCAGTTCTAAGCAATGGGTTGATCACCCCGCTGAATGTAGTGCTTTCTAGGGACTGTCAACTGCACAAAAGGTGGGACAAGACTGGGGAGCTATTTCAGATAGAAGAGATGTGTTAGCCAAATGTTCCATGTGTTCCTTGGAAAATCCCGAGCCACAGACAAACCAGACATGTCTAGGGGATTTGTGAAATCTGAATAGGATGGTGGCATGTCAATGCTGATTTCATGATTTAAAGACTGAATAGTGATTTTAAATATGTATTTTGAAAAGTACATATTGGATTCTGGAAGCTGATAAGACTTAAAAAGTTCAGAGCACATGGTTAAAATTATTTCAAAATATGTTTGTTTTAAAAAAGAAGTCTATTAGATGTGATATATGACAATGACTTTGGGAAGGGAGGTGACATAGCAGTGGCAGGAAATGGTCGGATTCTGGATATATTTTGGAAAAAGAATCAGATGGAAATTTTTGTTGAACTGGATATGAATACAAAGTAGAATTCATTGTAGTCTTGAGTCCAAGGTTTTGGGCCTGAGCTCATAATGAAGGGCCATTCTTCACTGATTCCTTCAGTTAGTTCACATACCAACTGTTATGAGAACTATGACTGAGGCAGGCTTGTGGGAAAATGAAGAGGTTTTCTTTGGAGAGTTGAGTTTGAGATGTTCATTAGACTATTCAATTAAGGCCTCAGGTCCTTAGATGCTAGAATGAGGAGCAAGGGAAGGCTGCTGAGCTGCCAAGTAACATGTAGGAGCTGTCAGCAAGCTCACAATATTTAAGTCAAGAAGGTGAACTCATCCTTGGAGATCCAAGATAGCAGCACTGGCTATGCATGTTGTCTGAGGAGCCAGAAGGAGCCTAGGGACCAGGATGGGAGCTACAGACCACAAGACCTGGAAAGCCCTAGGTGAGAGGAGTCCACATAGTGTAGAGCACAGGTGGGTCTGGACTCAGGCCATCCAATTAGCCCACGGAGGACAAGTGCCCAGTCCCTAGAGACTGAACACATACCTGCCAGTGAGCTGCAGCTGTGCCCTATTTCTAGGACCCTGTATCTGGGACTTAACTGTGGGCAGTAAAGCACCAGCATCTAGATCTGCTGACCCAGGAGAGAACCCAGGAGAATGGGTGGATATGACCTCAGACCACCTCGCCAATCCACAGAAAGCCCCATGGTCCTGTGGCCACAGGCAGGGTCTCCAAAACCCAGCACAGCCTATTGGGCTGAACCTACACTATCTCTGACTGAACTGTGGGTTACAGAGCACCAACATCATCAGTGTCTGCTGACCCAGAGGGAAGCTCAGAGTGTGGATCTGTGACTGATCTGACTTCAGATCACCCCGCCAGTCCACAGAGGGATCCAGGGCCCTGGGGGGGGGAGGGGGCAGCTGTGGACAAGTTCTCCAGATATGGCATGGTTTCTGCTCTCTCCAGCAATGGAAATGAGGTCCTAAGGTCTGACCTGGAACTTGTAGAAGCCTAAGCCAGCTGGAGGTTCCTGCACTCTCAGGTGAACAGAGCCGAGGTCCCAGGCCCCCTGTGGCTGAGGGCTGGGTCTCCAAAGCCCAGCCACAGGCAGATAGTACCTACTCTATCTTGGATTGAATCTTGGGCTACAGAGCACAAACACCAGCCTCTACTGGCCCAGTGGGGAGCCCAGGGTGTGGAATAAAGTCCTCCAGAACTGAAACCAAGTCATCTGCCTATTCCAGGGAAGGGTTCTCTGATCCCCACAGGTGAGGGGTCTCAACTTATAGACACTCTGCAATAAACTACTCTCAACAACCAGTGAAGGATACCAGAAACTACTTCCAGATGTCAGAAACAGCAAGATCACTAAAGGCCAGCATAAAAACACAAACAACAAAAGCCAGAATAATATAGCATTTCGAGAACCCAGTTATCCCAAAGAATTCAACCCTGGAAACTCAAACACAACTGAAGCACAAGAAAATGACGTCAAATCCTTAGTAATGAAGATCATAATGGAGGAAATAAATAAAATCATAAACAAATACAGGAAGATGCAGAAAAACAAACTGAGGACGTGAGAGAGGCCATGACAGAAGCCTATAGAGAGGAAATGAAGAAATCATTGGAAGAATTTCAGGAAAATGCAAACAATCAGATGAAGTAAATCAATAAAATGGTTCAAGATCTGAAGATGAAAATGGAAACAATAATAAAAGCACAGACAGAAGAAAGCTGCAAATGAGAGAATTTAGAGAGAGAGAGAGAAAAAAAAAAGGAAATGCAGAGGTAAGTTTCGTTAACAGAATTCAAAAGATGGAGGAAAGAATCTTGGGTGTAGAAGATACAATAGAAGAATTTGATGCAACCATCAAAGAAAATGTTAAGTCTGAAACATCCCTGACATAAAACATCCAAGAAATCAAGGACACCATGAAAAGATGAAACCTAAGGATAATAGGAATTGAGGAAAATGAAGACACCCAGCTCCAAGGCCCAGAAAATAGTTTCAACAAAATCATAGAAGAACATTTCACCAACTTAAAGAAAGAGACACACATAAACATACAAGAGGCCTACAGAACACCAAATATAATAGACAAGAAAAGAAAATCCTCCTGCCCATAATAATCAAAACTCAAAATGTACAGAACAAAGAAAAAATATTAAAAGCAGCCATGGGAAAAGGCCAAGTAACATATACTGGCAAACCTATCAGAATTATACCAGACCTCTCAGCAGAGACCATAAAAGCCAGAAAGGCCTGGGAAGAGGTCCTGCAAACCCCAAGAGACCACAGATGCCAGTCCAGACTACTATATCCAGTGAAACTTTCAATAACTATTGATGGAGAAAACAAAATATTCCATGACAAAAACAAATTCAAACAGTACCTATCCAAAAATCCAGCCCTACAGAAGTTACTAGAAGGAAAGCTCCAACCCAAAGTGACAAATTACAACCAAGATAACACAGGAAATAGATAAGTTCACTGTAGAAAA